>NC_139483.1:1800000-2379722 GCF_008360975.1 Lichenostomus cassidix
AGAGCAAGAGCTTTCTTGCAGCTCCAGCCATCTGTGAAATCTTTCTTTACCTACACATCAATTATCCATCTCAGTTGAAATCATACCTCTCTTTCCTTGCTTCCATTTCATAGGTTCATTCTGCCCCTGCTCTTGGCTTCTTTCTGTATTTATAGTGTTTCTGTTGTAAAGTGTTTTCAAATCTAGGCCTGAGGGATTTCGTTTGAAGTGATGCTGTGGGATGAGCACAATGGCATGGGCTCCTGACCTAGCTAATACTGGGTTGTGTCTGCCTACTCCTTTCAAGGAAAGAGGGAGCAGGGAATGGCTAGCTGTGCTCTGGGAAGATGAGCAGCCCAGCCTAAGGAAGGACCAGCCAGAGGTGGGATACCTCAGGTGGCTGAGGGCTGTGCCTGCAAAAGCAGCTCCTCTCTAAGAGTGTCTGAGCTCTGTAGAGGCCAATACAGTTCTGTCATGTGGAAGATGTGGATCATTTTGATTCCTGCTAACCATGATCTTCTCCATACATTCCTGTATTGTTCTCATAACTGGGCTGTTTCCTTCTGAAATGCAACGACTGAGCCAGCTACTCTACAGAGAAAGAACACCCCTTAAATACCTCTTTTGTATTTTAAGCCCTGTTGTGGCATGAAAATTTGTGAAAGAAAAGTACAGTTTGGAGGATTAAACTAAAAGCATTGTCTATAGCTGAAGCAATGAATAATGGGGATACGATGGATGCAGGAGGAGAACAAAGCTTTCTGCAAAAAGTAGTTGTTCCAAAGAGCAGTCTAGCTGCTTTAACCAAAATGTCTAACGTATGGCTTGCCAGTGCCTTCAGTCTCTCTTTTAATTTCCTCTTAGGGGAAACAGTTCCTTGGAACTGTTGTGGTCTCCTTGCACTGCTGTGCTGGCAGTGACTCCCATGGAGCCAGATTTGGGAGCCTCCTGCCAAAGGTGTTAGGAAAGAGCTGTTCATGGCAGCGAGGTCCTGGAGTACAGCACAGCATGTAGGGCTTCAGCTATCTCCAGCTGGCAGAAAGTCCCCAGGAGCTGCTCAGTCAGGGACACAGCTCTGAGTAGATTTGAGGCAGTTCTTGATTGTGCTGGGAGGTCAAACCATTCCTGCTGGCCACCAGGACCTGAGGCTGAAAAAACTGTCTTTTACCCAAGCCAGACACTCTTCAGTCATGGGTTGAATGCAGCTTGGTGTAAGCAAGGGATCCAGCCCAAAGGTCTGTTCAAATGTTTCCATTTCATGTGGCTTGGTACTGTAACATTCTCCCATGGTTCTAACAAGTTGTGCAAAATTGTGAAGCCAAAGCAGCATTCTTCCTTTAAAGTTTCAAAATTAAGAGAAATGGTTGTGGGGTTGGAAACTTGGGAGAGATGTGCTGTGGTTACCTACTGGTCCAAGAATAAAATTCCTATGGCTTTGTACAAAAGCACTGAGCAGTTGTCTATTAAAAAATAAAATAAAAAAAATAATTCAAGTCAGGGCACCTTTTTAGTGGCAGCTGGACAATGTTTAGAGGATTTGAGAAGCCACATATTTCCTTCTCATGTGCCTCTGCGATTCCCGTAAGTGCAAGAAGAGAAAGTCAGAATCCCTGCCAGGAGAACTGGACCGACGAGAGGAGCAGCATGCACAGCCTGGGGCTGGGCTTTGAAAGGAACTACACCTTGGACATGGGAAGAGCTGGAATGCAGCTGTCCAGACTGGAGTGTCAACCACACGGGCCTTTTGGGCCAGGCAAACCAGATGATTACCTTTGCAGCCAGAATATGTTGCAGCATCCTTGAGGGCACCCTAACTGCGTCGAAAGCCCAGAGCTGGGCTGGCTGTGACCTTAGTGGCAGGACTGGCAGGACATATCCTAGAAGTGGTCATGTTTTGAGCAGGAAGGATTCACTTTGCTCTAGTTGCTTGACCCAGAAGGAAGAGTCTTGCCTTTGTGTAATAAAGGAGGTTACACATCAGCTACGCATGAACAGGGTGATCCATTTATATAGGGGGAATCTAGGCTCTCTATGGGATTGATAAATGACTCTGAGAATGAATAAAAATAGTTGGAAAAAGCTTTTAAGTTTTGTTTAAATTTAACCATCAAAAATCAAAACATTAGAGGCTGTTTAGAGAAGTGCCTGAAAGTTGGAGACCCTGAGAAGAACCAGAGAGGGAATCAAAGAGCCTGGAAAAAAAAAAGAAAAAGAATAAGGCGAGAGAGAGAGAGAGATTAAGATTAAACAAACCCGTCTGGATAAAGCTAATCAGCTGAGATCCTGCTCCATTGAGATCAACTGGATGAGTATTAGGGCCTCATGATGTGACTGGGAGGGAGCCCAAAAAATCTGTGTGTTTTGGGTTGGCTGGAGAAGTCTCAGTCAGGCCAGACTGGGTGATGTGGCAGAGCCTGCTCTGGAGGAAGAGGTATGGTGCTGCCTGTGGAGGAAGGGAGAAATTATAAAGGCCCCAGCCATCTACGTATGGTAAAACTGAATAATGGAGTGGCCAAGGGGAAAGGAGTTCCTGGCAAAGTCTGGAGTATTTATGAGAATCCAAGTAGGAGTTTGGAGCATTAATATTTATTGCAGCGCTGTCAGTTGTCAGTGCTGAGAAATCTTCAGTTATGCCATGACAACCTGTTTTTGTTCCAGTGGCCGTAACTCAACCTGCCGTGAGGTTCCCCTGCCTCCCTGGTTCCCAAGTCACATATGGTGGCTGGTTAACTTGTTCAGCACTGAAGCTCAGCTTCAGTCTTGCAGCTGATTTGGGCGAAGAACGGTTTTTGGCTGCTGCAGAGCCTCTTGCTGAGACAGAGTTTCTCCTTCCTCATAGCTCCCGCTAAGAGATTCCCAGAGGTGCCAAAGAAAATAGTGATAATGTTAAGAAACAAGGACTGTTTGGCTGTTGGGATATTTATTGCACTCATTTTCTTTTTGTGTAAAATCAAAATAAATGAATGCAAGTTTGTTTTGTTTAGCTTTTTTTTTTTTTTTTTTTTTTTTTTTCCAATTCTGGTGTGATTCCTTCTGTTATCACTGGTAACATTGACCAGTGGAACCCCTGGACAGGCACTACTTCTTTCATGCAAGGTCCTGAGCTAGATTTCCTTGACTCCAAGATCAAACCCTCAGGCTGAGCAGTAAGGAATTCCTGCAAAGATTTGCATGTGCTTCATCTTACATGCTGGGCCCAGCTGTTGAGCCTGGTGATGGCAAGGAGCCCTCTTTCTCCCCTGCATGGGATTTTCAGGCTGCCAGATTCTGCACAAGGGAAGAGCAGATGTGGCTGGCCTGTTTCTCTTCTTCCCTGGCGGAGCAGGGAGGGAATGGTGCTGCAGCTCCACCCTCCACAGCATGCCAGCACTGCTGAGCCAGTGAAGGGAGCGGGAAGTCTGCTGCTAAGAAATCAGCACTAACCCAATGCACATCATTTCACAAAGGACTTGTCCCTTTCCACCTTTTCCATATTTCCTTGCTTGTGCCTTGGTGCACCACACAATGCCCTGAGCATGGGCTCAGTCATGGAGTGCCTGTTCCACCCGCTGCTGGATTGGAAAAGGCTCCTCCTGGTGTGTGATGCTCCAGATGTGTGTCCATCTTCCCAAGGTCAGCAGCCGGGTCTGTGCAGGGCTCTTACACACTCTGTTCCTCTGTTCTTCAAGCACAATTTATCCTGGAGAACCGAAGAGGCAGTGGCGCCAAGAAGACACCAGATAATCTGAAATGTATCCACCTTTATGAGAAGACCAGCGTAGGAGATGCAGAGGAAAGAACTCCAAAAGTAATTCCTCATTTCTCATCTAATGGCTTTAATTAACCTGAACAGTTATGCTCTGGAGCTGTGTGCACTTCAGGGACCAGCTCGATGGCACTCTTCCCACTGCTAGGAGAGCAGGAGCATGACAGTTCAGTCATTGCTGTGCATTGTTAATATGGTTGATCTTGGTCCTGCTCCAAAAGAACCACTAAGCAATCATGGAAAATGAAGGGTAACACATTTTTAGAAGGATTCTGGATAATTTTGGCTATAAAACAGGCTGCATAATCTTGGCAAAAAGTGGATGAATTCATTATCTGCAAATAGTGGAAAATATTATAAATGGCAGTAAATGAAATAAATGGGTGTTTCCACTGTAATATGCTATTCTCCGAGCCACCCAGAAAGAATACAGCTTGGTTTACTGGGTGGGTAGTCCTAGATGAAGTGAAAGATCATGTTCGTATGCTCAAATACTTGTTTGGGAGTGAAATATTTTATGCCTTTGTTGCAGAGGGAAATCTATACATTTTACATTTAAGAGGCTGTATTTTATGGCCACATATGGATGCTGGAGTGAAGCTGTATATCTGTTTGCATTCCTCAGCTAACCACATTTTTATTTGCTCTACTACACCTTAAGGGTCTGGAGAACTCACTGATTCTCTCTAATGGAAAGTCACCGACCCTCCTTACATGAAGAAATTTATCTTCTGTATATTTTGGATTTGTTTATGGGCCAGCACTCTTTCTGTGAACACATGCAATTGAAGTCTTGGCAACATATAGTAGAAAAACAACTGCTGTCCACTAATGAATAGGATCTGGCTGGATGCTCTTCATTCCCACTTGTTTGGTCTCAGGATATATCCTCCTTTTTGGGAGACCCTTCATTACAAGGGCCTAAGCCCATGTGGATCACAGAGCTTGTGAGTATTCCCAGCATCATTTGTAGGCCTAAGGTTACTCACGTCTGAGGGCGTTTTGCTGGACAAGAAGATCATCTGTCTCATTTGGGCCACATTTTCTTTCCCTTTGACAGCCATGGTGATGGCAGTGGCCCTGGAGGGAGGCTGCAGCCATGGCATGAAAGCCTGGGCTGTGTTCAGGGAAGGCAATCCCACGTTGTGTCATTCTCTTCAGCAAGGTCAAGCTCTACCTTCTCATGGCAAAATGCCATCAGGTAGCTCCAATGGCTTTAGGGGGAGCCAGCACCAAGGATGTATTGGTTGGCTGTGCCACATTTGGGTCATTAACACCCCCAGCCTTTTATCAAACAGCCCTCAGTTTTGTCCTTTGGCCTTGCAGTCAGGTACAAGGACAGGGTGACCATTTTTGTTGATTAAAGGGTTGTTTTGTTGTACTATTTGTTGGTTGTTATTTTTACTCCTTAATCAGATGGTTACTGTTCCAGTTGATACTTCTGCTTCCTCCTGCATTGCTTAAATCAGAGCTGCCTCCATGGTGCCTATGTTATACCTGTTAAGAAAGGCATTTCCTCATCTGCTTGGATAAGATCATGGACATGGCCACAGCAGATGACCCACCCCTTTTCCCAGGAGCAAACACTATTACAATTTGCTGTTTTGCAAAGAAAAAATGCACACAGAAACAAACAACTGTCTGCAGCCATGTTCACATCTGGGTCTTTACAGACATGCATATACTTTAGATATGCATATGTATATGTATGTATATATATATATGATAAGTTTGTGCACATGTATATTTGAGTGTGTATATCTAGGTGATTTTAATTAGGTAAGCTTAAGAAGCTCTTACTGGCTTCAGAGTTATTACTAGCTCTACGGGTATTTTCACTTTAAGGATGGTTTAAATGTATGGCCACTGCTTGTATACATTTATGTACTGTGCTATGCATGGACAGATCTCTGTTCTCATGCCATGTCTGCTTTTGCAACCTCAGTTCTGCATTTATAAACAGCTACACTCATAATCCTGCAAGTACAAATAATTGCAACTAGAGAGGTGAACATTTATAGCTGGCCTTTTCAAAGGAGTCTAAGGCAGTTAAGTACCCAAATCTCATTGAATTTGGTTACATAATTCCTGTGGCTTCTTTGAAAATTCCAGCCTTAATTAACTAATTCAATCAACTATCTGTGAACCAAGCAGAGATGTAACATGCTAAATCCGGCAGTTTTGGTTGCACAGGAGCTACTAAACACTTTTCAACTGAAACTTTAAAGGCTTCATTATTGGCAAACATTATCCAGTAATTTCAGTGAAGCAAACTGCAATATGTAACTTCAGCACAGCTATCCATCCTCATTTTTAGTGTGGCTCTCAGGGTCTTTAAGTTGGCTGCTTTATGTGTTTGGACTTGCTGACAAGGGTGGAAGATAACTTCACAGGCTTTCTTCAGGCATCATCTCCACCTTTAGATGCTCCTGGGAATTCCTTATTGAGACTACAGGAGGGATACCTCCTGTGAAATTCCCACATTGGACCAACACTGAACCTTATCAGGGCCTCTTTGTGGTCTGTACCTTGGTGGCACCTTAATCCATGGGGATTTGTGTTTAAGCAGATTGCTGTTCAAGGAAAAAGCAAACAACAAACAAAGAAAAAACATGGAATGAAAAGCTTCTGAGTCTGCACATTACCCTGCCCAATACTTACTTCTATTCCATAATAGCTTTGCCTTCTTGCATATATTTTTTTTAAATCCATGTTTCAAAAATCTTTGATGTGGGTTTTTTTTTTTGAATTTTCTTCTTTGAAAGCCTATTTTGCTAAGTATGGAAAGCCGCAGTTGTAACAGTTCCCCTGTTTGTTCAGAAATAGTATCATTCATATTTGGCATCAGAAGGAAGACTGCACTTTACTCCTATTAAATTAAACCTAATTGAAAAAAGGCAAAGACATTAATTAACTAGTTAAACAAACAGCATTACATTTACTTTTTTATTTAAGAGAAGAAAGAAGACATCTTTAACTGAAGAAATGTAAGTGGAAGAGTAGCTATAAAAACATGTGATGGAAGAAGTAACATTGCTGAAAACTTAAGAAGAAACCACAGACATGTATAACAATAAAAGAAATGTACCTTCTTGGCCATTTCTCTTCTCTATTATTGTGTCAGATGTTTCTGATTTGAATAAGAGTTTTCCTTCATGTCCCTGAGCTTCTCCTTCCATTTGCCTTTACACTGAAGTCATAAACCTGTTGTCATGGGAACAGCTGTGACATCACGGATGGAGCGTTAACTTCACCACAGGGCAAAATAACTGAATGTGATGGCCTGTGAGGAGAGAGAACCTTTGTTTGAACCAAAAGCCAAGCTTATCCGAATCTTGGCCCAGAGCCTTCCGTGGGATCCCAGCCGTGTTGCAGGCACAGAACAAACACTGCCTTGTAGCAGAGACCCTCTCTTGGACTCCATGCTCTCTGTGGACAGGGCTTGACAAAGGAGAAAGGAAGCATTATCAGCTGGGCTTTAAGACTGGAAAACTAAGGAAGAGAGAGAATAAGCAACTTTACCCCAGGTCACAGAGAGGATTTGAGGCAGAGCCCAGAACTGTTCTTTGATAACTCAGCAGGAGATGCTGAAATGCAGGGATCAGAGCCTGGTTTTACATATCAGTTCCTGGAAGTCTTTCCCAAGCTCCCTTCAAAACGGAGAAAATATGCAAAAGGCAGTAGAGCTTGGGACAAATTGAAACATTGCTGCAAGCCTTTTAAACCATTCAAAATGTCTTTGCTCTCTAGAAAAGTTTGTTTCAGGAATCTTCACCACCACATGTGGGGTGAAGTCTTCCATGGCAGTGTTTCCATGTTCTTCCATGGGCCCAGGATTCCATCTGGGGCTTTTAAGGAGCAACAACCAACACCTTGGGCTGCATTCAAATGTAAAGAAGGAGCAGGTATTTTATAGAGCATAAACACAGCAGCTGTTATGGCCAAGCTGGCCAACTAATGGTCTCCCAACTCCTGTGTTTTGCTTAGACTGTGTTAATGACCTCAAGAAGTTCATCTGAGTCTTTGCTGCTGCTGGAAAGGGGTGACAATGATCCCTCACAGGTTTCACGTGTCACGGGTGGCCTGTTACTGAGGATAGGCACAAGCAGTGGAATACTCTGAAGTAGCACGAGCTCTGCTTGCTCCATGTTTTCACTTGGAAACACCATTTGGATGTTGGCCCAACAGCCTGTCCAACTTCTGGGCTGTAGCTGGCCGAGTATCCAGTCAGATGCTCCCCTGAAGTCAGCATAAGGGCAGTGACCCCACTAGATAAGGTGGTTTTGCCCACCATCCTGCCCCACAGACACACAGAGCCTGCAGCTTTACAGCAGTTAGGTGGAAGGGTGCCACGCCACACCCATGGAATTGGACTTCTGCTGACTTTAATGAGAGCTGTGTGGCTAAATCCCACGCAACTCTCAAACTGGAGGGGTTAAATCCATTTTGCTTTTGCCTGGTAGTCTGTGGTTGAGAAAAACAAAACTCCCATGTGTTTTAAATTGTTTTAGCTGATAAGTCTGGCCAGCAATTGAGAGTAAATCACAGTATCAGTGCACACCCACAAGCTAATTTGATATACGTCTACATTTTAAAGTGAATTCAATGAGTCATGAGAACAGTTTTAATTACAAGGATTGGAAGTGTCAGAAATTTCTTAAATCTTTTACAAAAAAAAAAAAAAATCCCTCCATTACCCTTTTGTGGGTAATAAACAACTGCAATTTGTGTAATGGAATTTGAAGGAGGCTTTAGCTTCTGTAGTGTAAGTTTCTGCTTCAAATGCTCAAGTTTTATTAAGATACACAAAATATAAAGCTGGTATTCTTATCCCAGTAAATGTTTTATCATCTTAAGTTATCAATCTTTGTGACTGCAAGAGCCCTTATATTAGAAGAGGCTTGTGCAACACATGACAGAAAACTAAAGGCATGTCAAAAAACACAATCAGAGTATCACAGTACTTCAGGCCAAACCACATGGTCATTAATCTAGCAAAAGACTTTAGGAAGGTGTGTACAGCATTGAAGCTGGAGAGTCATGTTAATTCTTGATTAAACAAAATGGTAGCTGGAATAAAATCCTGTTGCTTAAACTCTAAATTCTCAGTGGAGCCACCTGGTCAAAATATAGTAGTTGGATTTGACATGAAGTGTCAGACAGTGAAAGGTGTCAATCAAAAAACCCAATAAATACAGTGAAAATATAGTGTTATTAGACAATCAGTAGAAAAGGGAAAGAATTTTTTTTAAAACTAGTTTATATGTGCAAAACTGAGTTTGAGCTGAGTGGTATCCCCAATTCCTTTATATTTGGGTTCTGACCCAAATATTTAGCTCCCAGCATTTGCCAGGGAAAATATTTATCAAAAGCAAATAAACCTAAAAATATTAGTTTTGAAATTAAAATTTTTAAGTGAAAAAAATGTAACCAAAATCCAACCAGCACATCTATTTGATTTTAATGCTCCACATGTGGAGTTTTCAGCTTAAATGCAGATTGCTTATCTATATGGAGAAAGAGCATCTCTAGAATTAGAAAGGATCATGAGAGCATTAGAGAAGGAATACTGAGCTTCCAGGCTTAATAGGCAATACCTGACCATAGAGACAAGACTGAGCCCTCTGTGGGAATTAAATTAATTCAAATTGCAGCAACTGAGACCTTATCAGTTCCTCAGGAAGATCTGATGCTGACCCCTCTAAGAGACAACATACAATGCCAAGCAGATTGGGTCAAATGCTGTGGGGCAGCTGAATGGCACTTAAATAATTCACTATGGAAACAAACACTGTCCCAGGTAATTCTGATCATTGACAGCTACTGGTGAAGTAAGGTGAGGTACTGCAAAGAAGTGCTTGCCAAAGAAACTTAGAAATTTCCACATCCTAATGAGAAAGATGTGTTAAAAATTGGAAACAAGCACTATGTGAAAGTTTAAAGGGAGAGACGCTATTATTAATTTATTTGCTCGTCTCTAATTAAGACTTACTTTTTCCTGCAGCAATGATTCTTTCTTTAACATGTATAATCACTGCACTGTGTAATGCATGTTCTAGGGCGTGGTGATATTCCTTGTCAGCCAGGAGAGCAGTGCCAGCACCAGCAACCACCTAACAGTGTTGGAACTAGTAAAGAGTTTTGTTTTCTCCACTCCTTATATGACCTGCAAAACTGTGTGAAAGATCAGCATAAAGAAGTACTGAACCAGTTCAAAGGGACAATCTGTTTCGATTGTGTTGGCTTTTGGGAAACGTAGTGTTTTTTTCCTGGAAAGCAGGACAGATTATACACCCACAGCTCCATAGCCAGCCCTTCAGACCAAACATTTTCTCTATGTGCTTGTCCCCAAAGCATGCTAATTTTATTACTGAAGTTAAACAGCTATGTCTCAGCTTAAGGGATTTTGCAATCAGTTCCTATAGAAGCATCTGTGGACTGGACATAAATGAGAACACTGCCAGTTGGACAGAGGAAAGGAGAGTGTGGAAATATTTCTGCTGTGTTAAGAGCAGTTCTCCTCTGCTCAATTTCCTTTCCTAGTCTTTACACAGGACCTAGAGGAGTTTCTGTATTTCATCATTAGTGTGTACTAGGGAAAAGGATTCTTTGGAAATTGAACATTTTTGCTAGAAAATTCTATGGCTTGGAGCATCTAATGGCAATGTTCATGAGAGCCAAATCATGGTGAAAGACAAAACAAAGGCTTGTTGAAAGCAGGAAACTCATTTTTTGTATGCAAGTGATTGTGCCAACATGTATGATGTCCATCATGTCCAACCCAAAGGTTATGATTTTTGTAGGAAAAGCTATTTCTATTGCAGCCACTATTGTGCTAAGTACCTTATCATGTAGGACTGAGCATTAGCAGCAGCTGGGACTAGGCAGTTATTAGACATAGCTTCAGATCTTGGATTTGCATGCAGCCACAAAAAAGCCATTTTTATTTTTGTTTGCCATTTTCTAAAATGGAAGCAAGCCTTGAATTCCCGGCTTCTTGCTAGTGCCACAGATTTATCTTGGTTCATCCTGGGGTTATAAGGCCCCACCTAAGAAGTCTGGCCTATAGCCAGCACTAGAGGGGAGCTGCAGAGCAAACCTCAAGAGCTTTCTTGAGGTGTTTATTTTAATTTGTAGGCAGAGGGTCAAAGAAATAAATACGTGGGAACCCAAAAGAATGTGTTGAAGGCTGGCACCAAAAATTACCTGATGGCTCAAAGGCAGTGATTTTTGAAACACAGATCCTGAGAGGAAATCTTGGGGTTTCAGTCCTATGCAGAAAGGTGAGCTGGTGGAAGACACTTGCAGTGAAGACTGAATAGAAAAACATTTAAAAAATGCCACAAGTCTTGGCTTTCAGGAAGAAATTTTAGGTCCTGTGAGTAAGCCTGGCTGATTTTAACTGTTTTGCTAAATAAGAGAACTAAACAGAGGGACTAAAATTCTTCTCAGGCTTTCAGGTTGTCATATAATTTTAAAGAGTAATTTGACTTTGTCTTGTTTTACAGGCAAAAGAGTGGCTGTTGTCACATTCAAACACCATTTTTAAGAAACATGGGATAACTCAATTTATCACCTTTTCACTGCTTTTTTAGCAAAAGTTTCATATGGCTTCTGTAGTGAATGAGCTGGAGTGAGTCAGTAAAGATTGAATGTATTCTGACTACTGCAAACTGTGTATTGACACACTGCATTGTGGAGAGCTTGGTTAGTTTGTGTTTAAAGACTTTTGGAACTTTTCAAGGTAAGAAAGGATGTAATTTAGAAGAAGTATTAGTGCTTCTGACAGACATCCAGTCTGGACATTTTTAACATGAAATCAAAGTATCTGTACATGGTTTTGTTCACCAATATGTATTTAAAATTCACTCTGCCTTTTCTGTGAAATAGTTTTTGTATGTAGAAGGTCCCTAAAAGGCTGTGAGTTCCACAAAAAAGCCCTCAAAAACCCAAAACCCAGAAAACCCACCCTGAAAGATTTGTTTCCTAGTTTGATTCTGTATAGAGGGAAGGAATTAGCTAAACACATAATGAAAAACTTAGAAATAAACCCCACAATACTCAAGCCTAATACCCCAAATAGCAACATAACCAGTGAAGTCCCCATAAGGACTGATCAGTTATCATCTCTGTTTTATTCTTTTGACAAATGCAGAGTTCAGGGATGGTTGTCTGTTGCTTCTGAAGCAGTTGCCTGTGCAGGCATGGGAAGCCCTTCTTCTTGGAAGTCAGATTATCATTTCAGTCTTCCCATGAAGAGGAAGCCTTTGCTGCATATTCTCAGAGCTGACATGGGGAGGATCAGGTGACAGTTCCCTCTGTTGACACAGATCCTTGGACATGTCATTTAAGGGCTGTCTGGGAGCTGCTTTACATGAATGTAAATCAGGAATTGCCTCCAATGAAACACAGGAAGCAAGTGCTGTATAAACAGCCTGTCTTTTTCTCCCACATTGATTTTCTGTCTGCAAAGTGGGGAGTATTCATGATTCTTTTCTTCAATGGGTTCTTGATTGCTTGTGCAGAAGGGAAATGCTATGGTGATAATCTTCAAAACAAAGCCTACAGCCATTTCCACTTTTTTTGTTATCATGCTAATAGACTTATTTCATTACTTTGTGTAATGAGAAGTTTCCCCTGGCTGTTTTATCCATAATTAATCACAGCGTTTCTGGCTGATAAACCACTTCCTTCATATGTTTAGCTGTTCATTATTGCCCTTTACTCAGTTCCATACAATGTTTCAGATTCTGGGTAAGTCAATGATTTTTTTGTTTAGCTAAAGGTATGCTTAGACCAACGCCCTGAACTCCACAGAGACACCATCCCAAATTAATTCTCCAGGTTGCAGCTGCATGATCTTGCTAAAGAAGTGAGTAATATTTTGACATTTAATATTAAATGAGTTATCTTTGAAAAATGCTTCCCTGCCCCTGGTGTACCTCAGGCAAATGGAAACATGCTTAACGTGCATAATGAAACCTTGGTAATGGAAAAAATGGGGAGCTGAGATGATCTATCAGCATCTAGAATCTGCAGGACATAAAACCTGATGGTAAAATGATGCTGAGGTTAAAACATAACCTAATCAAATTGATTGCACTTAAGTGGAGCCCCCTTAACAATACAGCTGTAATTATTCTTTATCCCCTGCAAGTCTATTAAAAAAAATTGGCAAGGGTTTGATTTTTCAGCATTGGAAATTAGTTTGTGATAATTTCAGTGGCACTGAGCACGTTAAATTTTCCAGCAATTGACTTAGGAGAGAATTCTGAGCTCTTCAGTTCCTTTTCCTCCAAAGAGCACTTCCTATTCCTGAAATTATCTCTTCCTACTGTGACCACCAAATTGTGCCTTTAATTCCAAAATTTACTTTTGATTAAAAAAAAAAAAGTAAGAATAAGCAATCTGCTGAGGTTGCTGGAGGATTTTTCTGGAGTGGGAAGCCCTGAGATTATGGTAGGAAGAGTCTGAACCTCGTTGCTTATCTGTCAAGTCTGTGTTTGGCTTAAAAGGTGCACTTGAGGGGGAGTGTCAAGGTCTGAAGTAAGCATATACCAATTTTTCTGAAATACAAAGCATCATCACTCCTTGAGGACATTTTGCATAACTCACTAATTGTGAGCAATTGTGCTTTCCCAAACCCTTGCCTCCCTGCCATCCCCTGCCATGCTGTGTCTGCATCTCTATCTGCTCCATCTGCGCACACAGTGCCGTGTTTCCGGTGAGGAGCATTATTGCATCTGCATCTGCCTGACTCAGAAACCTGTGATCTCGGTGTCATTAGCAACTCTCCCAACAGAACAACTGACTCATCTCAAAAATGCCTCTATCAGAATATCTGAAATTGTCACAGGGATTTGAAAGACGTTGAGGGCTCAGTTCTTTAAGAGGTGCCAAATAGGCTTTAAAAGACCAGGCAGGTCTGATTCCCATTGTTTTCCTGAGTGGTTGTGACTGTTGACTACTAAACCACTTGGGGCCATTAGGGAGTTCAGCTCTTCCTCTTCAGCTACTCCACGCTGGATAATTTTCCCTCAGGTAAATTGATTGCCAATCAATTTGAGGTAACTCAGACAGCTGTACTGACTACTCCCCAGATGCTTGTTCAAAGCTGCAAATATTTACTCTTTGCCCCGATTGTCCAGCAGGCAAACAGCTAGTGTAAGATGGAAAAAGCAACACATAAGAAGTCTTCCAGGCAAAGGATGTTTGCAGCAAGGAGGAAGAACAGTGTAAAGTACTACAGACCATGAAAAGGAGAGTCACCACCAAACTGATTAGTCTGTTCCAAGAATAATGGCACAGAAAGGAAAAAAATTCTCAAATTCTTCCTATTAACAGAAAACTGCCTTGCTAAAACACACTTTTATGTAGAATATTTGAAGTAAAGCCCTATTTACTATGTCAAATATATGATGTCTGTGATCTAAGTCTAAACAATGAACAAAGGCTGACTGACTGCAAAATTAACATATTGTGGAATTTATGGATTATATTAGTCAGGAAATAAGAGAATTACATAGAATAGTGAGTAAACTGCTTGGCTTACAGGCCTGGAACTGTTCATTTTTAACAATAACAAAATTTGAAATGTTCTAGGTGGGTCAGACCATTGGTCCCCATGGACTATAACCTAGATCACTTCATGTTTTGGCCCAGTGGGATGAACATGAGGCTGGAGCTGGAGCCTCTCAGTGAGCAGAGGTGACACCATGGCGTGGGGAAAAGGCTTCCTCACAGTGGGCAGCCAGGCATCCACTGCTGCCAGTGCCTCCAACTTGGAGAGCCATTTTGGGATTCCAGGTGAATGTGGGAGGGTGGAAATATTCTGGCAGAGCCACTGAGAACACTGAAAGCAAACTGGGTCACCCACGCTCTCAACTGAAAGTGTAATTGATGGTGAATGTGAACATGCGCCCAAGTCCAGAGTCCACAGCTGCTGAATTCTGCTCAAGTACCACTCCTTTGGTGAGCCCTGTGAGAAGGGAAGGAGCTAACAGAAACAAAGTGGATGCTAGATAAGACCAGCAGTGGGAAATGCATTTTCTTTGTTATACAGTGCTCAACACACTGCTGGCATATTGCAAAAGAACTAGCACATCTCCAGGTTACTCTGTTCAAAATAAAAACAAAATAGCACTTCAAAATAGAACTTCTTTGCTTCAGTACTGGTCAAACTTTTCTTCAGTACTGAAAATAATTGCTGTCTTCTTCTGATTATATTTCTGAGCTCAGGAAATAAGCAGGACCTAGGGATTTAATTTAATGATAACTCAAACCTGCAAACCTGTTTTCTATTTGTCTTAGGACATGTTTGTCACAAAATCTCTTTTTACTTACTGTGATGGAAGATGGAGTTGGTAGAACAGCAGAGAAAAATAGTGTGCAGAGAAAAAAGGAGGCTTTTCTCTCCAGAATTCACTGCCTAGTGGGAAAGCAGTTCATAGCAGGGCTAAGGATGGCACAGTGCATCATTCAGAAGAAAAAAAGCATTAGACTCCCTAAGCCACCTTTTAAGCAGTGCAGTACCACTGGGAAATGCATCTTGAAACAAAAATCTAGGCTGATTTGATAGATGAAAATCAAACATCAGACCTGAACTGATGGTTGCAGTAGCTTTGCCACAGGCTACTTTCAGTCTGTTTTTCGTCTTGATTTGCTTTGAAAAGTCTGATAGAAATTGTAGGGATTCCCACAGTGGGTCTTGGGTTTGGCTTGTAGGTTCATTCTTTATAATGATTTCAGTAGTAATAATTGGATCTAGAAAAATGCATAATCCTCTTTTTTTTTTGTGAAAACAGCCTGAACTGACCTCTGGGCCTGCTTTGTAATTATCCTGCCAATTAAAATCTTGCATTGCAACGAACTTCACCCTGCTGCACCAGCAGGGCTCATTTCCAAGGAACCCCAGCATTTTCACAGTTAAAACACAGCTATATGAGGACAATGTGGAAAGTGGAAAATTCTGCTCCTCCATCCCAGTAACACCTGGAATGCCAGTGTGCTAATTGTTCTCAGTGCTGGCTTTTAATGGCTTTACTCCCATAGTGTGCCTTGCATGGCCAGGGTCACCATTCCCTGATTTAGGCTGAGTGAAGCCTAAATCCCTGAGGGATGTGAGCAATCTGCATTCCTGGTGATGCAAGGTCCAGGCTCTGGTGATGCCCACTGGATGTTTGTGCTCCATGGCAATGGTCGAGACACGCCGTGGTGTGTTCTGTATCATTACCTCAAGACAGCTCAGTGAGGGCTGGCAGCACTTCAGAGTCACCTTTTCATTGCTGAATTCCTTCCTCTTGTCTTCACTAAGCCTCTGCTGCAGTGTTATTATTGGGTGAGTGAGTAATGGCAGCAGTTGATTCAAAGTAATACCAAATCAGGAGCGCAAGGGTTTCATTCACCAGTTGCTTCATGCCTTTCTGGTACAGCTAAGCATGGTTATCCCTTGCTTTTCATCATGTGAAGAGTGACATGGACCTGGAAGAAGTGGGACTCCAATGGAGAAGTATAAAAGCTTGGGTAGGAGCATCTTCATACGATAAATTTCACCTAAAATTGTAGACAGAGTCCTGAAGTTCCCAACATAAAGAAATGTTATCAAAAAGTATTTCTCGGACATTGTGTTTTTCTTTTTCCAGTGAAAACCCTCCTGAGTTTTGCACTCCTGGAGATTTGTTGGGAAAATAAAGCAATTGAGGTTTTGGCATTCTGAGGGAGATTTTTTTCTGATTTTTAGCACTTCAAGAAGAGCGGTGGGTTTTGTTATTTTGATATCAATGCATGGGTATAATATTATATGGGCTTAGTACTTTTTGTTTCAGTCCAAAAGAGACAAAATTCTCCACCCCTCAGTGTATCCTCATTTAACAAAAGAGTTTATGTTCAATAATTTAGGTGGCATTGGTGATAAGAAAAAAGCACTGACTCTTAGAAACAACTACTATATTACTTTTATCAGCTCCACATAGAAAAGAACACATTTCCAGTGTTTGCTGGCAGAACATGTCTGTCATGGGCAATTCTCTCATTGCTCCTGAAACCATAAGGTTGATGCTTTTGAATCATCACTTTCTGGGGACATAAATCTCTTTTTTAGAGGTGAAGGAATTGACAACTCTCTGCTTTGTATTTTGCTAATTGAACCAAACTATTAGAAAATAATTTGATTGAACAGGAACTGAAGCAGACATTTTCCATGTCTTTCAAGAACATGCAAACCTCCCAAATTACATCCATATTTTGGCATGAAGTGGAATATATATTTTGGATTACAGTGTGACTTTATTCTACACTTTCTTTCTGTTCTAAGAATATTTTGAAATGAAAGGTAGTGTTTTGAAATGAAAATGCATTGAAATTACATTACTTTGTTTTTTCATAAGTATGAAAGCTAAATGAAATATTTTGGCATTTCTGGACTATATCTTCTAATTTTGAAAATATTTTCCTCTGGTGAATCCAATAAATATTCTGAAAAAAACCCCATTTTGGATATTTATATTCCTTCTATCAATCTCTATTCAAAATCGTGCAGTCAAAATTTTAAACATTTGCAAATTTTTCTGAGTCACTGAGGTATGACAATGGAGCAGTAGATTAATACTCATAATTGTTTGAAAGGAAAATAATGTGTAAGGCTATAAAAATATGTAATTGGAAAGATGGAAAATTAGAAGTATCTGAGAAGAGAGGGGATTTTCAGTGAGAACTTATCCAGCTTTCAGGAGGAAAACCATAGCAAGTGCAATCTCCTGAGGTATCTTTAATTTCAGGTGTGGAGAGCAGTGAGGGGCAGAGGCCCAAGCTGGACGTTGCCCCCTGCTTTAGGTGACATTATTCCAAGAGCTCTTTGTGCTGCTGACTGGCTGCTGTTAGCTCAGGAAATATCCAGGCCAGCTGTGCCTCTGGAGGTGGCCTGTCACCTCCTGGTCACTTAGGGCTCCAACCCAGAGGGGAAAAGTCAGATTAGCATCATTGAATCTTCAGCTCCATTGCAAAGTCATCTCTTTGATAACAATAGTATCTTATGGCTTAGAGGCTCTGGGCAAATCATGTTTGAAATCCATAGTTTCCCCTGGCTTCCACATTGTTCCTGACACATCAGATGAATGGAATGTGGCTCATCTTTTCTCAAAGGACTTATTTCAAAGTGCTGGCTGCAGACTGACATAATTCCAGAAAGTTGTTGGTTACTCTCTTTTGTGTTTGAGCTGCATTTTGGGGCTTGCTAAGCCCTGACAATTGGCCATCATGTATCTTTGCTGCCTTTGCTCCCATATTTGTTCTGCAGGGTAATTCTCTGTTGTTAATTCCCATTCTGCCAAAGCTGGAGGACAAAGAGGCAGTGGGAGATGGTGCAAGACCTGGGGTTTGCACCCAACCTTTGATACCTCTGTACTTCCCAACCCTTTGTAGCTGAAGCTCCAGCAGTAATTCCTTGGGCAAAGCACCAGGATTTGTTAATAGTCATAGAATGGCTTGGGATGGAGGGGACCATAAAGATCTTCTTGTTCCAACCCCTCTGCCATGGACAGGGACACTTTCCACTAGAGCAGGCTGCTCAAAGCTCCATCCAGTCTGGCCTTGAACACTTCTGGGATGCCAGGGATGGGGCATCCCCAGCTTCCCTGGGAAACCTGTTGCAGTGCCTCACCACCCTCACAGGCAAGTATTTCATCCTAACATCTAATCTAAATCTCTCCACTCTTAGTTTAATACTGTCCTTCCTTGTCCTATCACTATCTGCAAATGTCAAAAGTTGCTCTCCCTCTATTCCATAAGTCCTCCTTCAGTACTGCAAGGTGCTCTAGGGTCTCTCCAGGACCTTCTTTTCTCCAGGCTGATCAACCCCTGCTCTCTCTGCCTGTCTCCACAGGAGTTATTCATAGTGTTGAGGGAACTTGGGCTGAGACAGGACTCGAGGAACTGGCACAATAACACTAAATCTTGCCTGAGCAAACTGAGAAATGTCATTGTGGGAAAAATGTTATGAAAGCAATTACAGTACCTGCTCATTAAGTGTGTGTGTGGGAAGCTGGGGCAGGCACAGGGCTGGGTGTGACAGGAGGCTGCCAGAGGAGACATGCAAGGCCAGTGGCAGCAGAGGGGAAAAGCAGGTGCATCCCTAAAGGCTGAGAGATGTGACTCTGGCACACCTGAGGGGTAGGCAGCCTTGAGAGGAGCAAGAGGGAAGAGTTAAGATCAAGCAACATTGGCAGGAAATTCACCCCAAGGGCCAAACCTGCAGCAAAGGACGTGGGGGTGGCACAGACATCTTTTTTTCTACCTTCCACCCCCACCCCATACACTCACTGCATGTTATAAGGTATAAACAAATCTATTTAAACTGAAATAGATATTTTTTTCATTCTGAAATGAGGATGGGTTTTGTTAATTTTTTTAATGGTAATGAGGAAGAAAAAGTCACATACAGGGACATTTGACACACTTTGAAATATTTTTTTTAAAATCCTTTTGCTCGTGGAAAGCTCCTTTAAACTAATAAAAGCCATGACCTCCTCACGGGACTTTCATTAACATCATTTTACCTTTATTGGACTGCTTTATAACATCTCCCCTCAGAATTTTCACTATGATTTAGGGTCCTGACCCAAAGCCAGTGGGAAGAGTCATATCAGCTTCGGTGAATTAGGTCCTTAGAGTCCTTTGCACAGCTGCCAACTCACTAAAAAGGGTGTAATATGCAGGCTAATAAGCTACTTAAAAAACATAATGTGAGCATAATTCTCCACTTCATTACATTGGTTTTACACTCCACTAAAGCCAATAGGGTTCCACTGGTGGAAAACCAGGGTCACAGATTGGAGGCTCACCCCCTGTAGAAGCTTTTTAAAACTGGTTTCAAAGATCAGAGGCAGCTAGTGTGTATCATATACTTGTGCTGGGCCTGATCCAAAGCTCACTGTGCTGCACTGGAGTCGTTCCATCAGGCCCTAGGGATATGTATGTCTATGTGCACAGATGTGTGGAAGTCTCTGTGTCAATCTATCTGTGCAATTTATCTATTTTTACCGTGCTCCTCGCTGCGGTGACTAAGAGCCTGGGTGACTGAGGTTAAGCAATATGTAAAGTCCCCAAAGCCTTGATCTCATGTGTACTTGCTGATCCTGTAATATAAAAATAAATGTAGGTTAGCCTATGATCTGTGGGACATATACATTCAAGCATGCAGAGCACACACAGAAAGAGCAGAGCTGTTTTCCATCCAGTTGGACAGGTTGTGCCATTGGCAGGACACAGGGAACTGCTGCCAAACAGGCATCACCCATTTTTTAATTCTCAGGCTCTGTTTTTATATGCTGCTGATGGATATCGGATGAATTGCTCATTGTAAATCAATAATACTTCATCTTCAGATTAATGAGGAACTAAAACTGTTTCTAATAAATGTTTAAATGCTTAGCATTTTTTAGAAACCAAGCCTTTTATGAGGAATCTTTTTTTATTCCTGTTAGGCCAGAATGGTATAAAAACATTTGGGATAACCTTGTGAATTGATGAAAAGGGAGAGAGCAAATGGACCAGCATATATTCTAGCTCTTTGCTTTATAATTTCAGCTGTATAGAGCCATGTTGTGCAAAGAGAATCATAACAGTACATAAGATGCACTCTCTGGGTGAAAATTAATGCTCTTCAGAAGAGCAGCCTTACTATTAAGTAATGGTGCTGTACTATAGCTGTGGTTTTATTCCTCTGCTACAGATTGTGTGCTGGAAAAGATCTGTGGAAACTTCAAGGAGGAGAGAAGTTTTCATAGCTTGCCTCTTGGTAGTTTCAGAGCCTGAAGTTTTGCTCACATTTAAAAAAACCCAACTTCTGTTTTTTACCCCCTAGTTTTGTATTCAGGAATTCGCTCTATGAAGTAATGAAAGATGAGGGTGAGAGATGGACTTAAAGTGAATGGAGCAGAAACAAATGATTTTTATAAAGAACAAATGTTTTATCCTCCCGAGGATCTATGTGAAGTGAAATTGTGTGAAGTAGCAAAGCAATACAGTGGTCAGCAAATGGCAAACCTTTGCTGTTCATCAAACAAAGAAAAGTAATGAAATGTTCTTAGAATTTCCTCTTTACTGTGTGAGGAATGAAAATAGCCCAAAATAATGTGGTGGGTGAACTGTATACACCAGGCAATAAACTAAACTTCCTGTCTCTAACAAAAGCTTTCTCTTTATAAAGTGCCAGCACTTTTAACTGCAAAACATTGGTATCCAATTCTCCTTTAGCTCTTTAAGAATGTCTTCTGAGAAGTTTGTAATTTGGCATTTAAATTTTTGGATATTGTTTTTAGAAACATAAGCTGCTGATAGATGAAGAGCATAAGCTGTACTGCTTGGAGCCCTGGATTCCAAACATTTTGGAGAGCAAACCACTGTCAACCTTTGATCCATCTTGCAGACCCCCTGCACAACTGCATAGAATGAATTTATAAATTTTGTTCTTTAGTGCATTTTTGTGAGCTGATTATGGACCTACTAAAGCACTTGCATTCCACAGTTTGAGCTATATGAGCTTGGATGTTCTTTTCCCCCTTCCTGAAATAATTCATGTCTTGCTGTCAGTCATGCAATCATGTCTAGCTTCTAGTGGGTTCTAATGTCTCTAGACAAAAAATAAACCAAACTCATGGGATCTCTTCCAACAGTTGCCTATCAGCAACTGTTGGATGTTCCTTTGGCTTAATGATAAACTGACCTTTTTTCCTGAAGAAAATTAGAATTTATTCTCAATTAGTAGTCCTCAGCTTGATGTTTTCTTGCACATCTAAGTTGTTTTAAGATGAATCTATATGAGGCTACATTTTCCATGGCTGGAATAGATGGGAAATGTCTTGTAGTTTCACTGACCTGTGGGGGAGACAAGCTGAAAGCCTGGGTGTATTGTGTCTGGAATCGTTGAGGATTAATTATTTTGTGGTTTTGTGTGTTGTTTGTTTGTTTGTTTTCCCTTGTGTGGTTTACACTGAAGCTGTGGGTTCTGTGCTGGCTGGAGGGCTGAGCTGCAAGGAGGCAAACTAGGGTAGACCTGGGGAAGTGGCTGTCAGCAGGCTGGGATCAGCTTGGATTTGGTCTTTGTACCTTCTTCAAAGCTTGGGATGCTGGCAGGAAAGGTGCTGCTTTGGACTGACCCTCTGAGGAATGTCCCTGATCCTCAGTGGGATCTGTGTGCTCTGCAGAGGGGTGCTGTGAGTATCAGGAGCAGGTCAGGCTGAGGAGGTCAGTGTTGCTGCCTGGCTGGGTTATTTCAGTGTGCAAGATAATTCCAGGTAAACAGCCTGGGCAAAAAAGCTCAAAAATGAAAAAGGTTTCTGCTTGCTTTAAAGGAAATATGCAAAAGGGTGCAACAGATGCCTCCTGAGTGCTTAATTCCCAGGCACTGTAAGATAGAAACTGTGTTAAGAGGAGCATGCTGCTCTGTTTATCTGTTTATCTCTGTTTATCTACCTTGCCCAGCTTTGCTTCTTTTTTGTCATTCTCCCTTTTTATTATTCCTCTGTAACTGTTGTGAGGAGGGGAAATTGCTCCCCTGTCTGTGCCTGTGATGGACTTAGAGGTGTTTGAACAAAGGATTGTCATCACTTTGAGGGAGTCAGGGGAGTCTCAGAGTTTTCCTTCCCATGTTACAAACTAAGCATGAGGGAAGAAACCCAGAGGGAGCTTCCACCCCTTTTGGAGGGGAGAACATGCCAACATGGTAGTTCTGTGAGAGGCAGCAGATCCCACTGAGTTTGGAGCAGGTGGGAAGGGGAACATTCTCATGAATCACTGATTCCTCCTTGGTATCCTTGGGTCTGAAACTAGTGATGTCTTTTAGGGCCCCTGTGTCCTGGGCTGCTGATCCTGCCCTGAGGGATGCAAGACTTGTTGCAAACTGACACAATCAATTCCCTAGGTGTGGCAAGGCCCTAAAAGAGCATCCTGAAGGCTTCCCAGTGGCTCGTGAGTTTGAGTGTTTTGTTTGTCTGCTGTCTCCATCCTCCAAGTCTGAGTGCTGTGCATGGAGTCACTGGGCATGCTGGCAGCAGGGAGCAGCCGTGGTCCTTGGGCACTGGGAGGCAACATCTCCAGCCCTTGGCTTTCCTGGAAGGAGCAGTTGTTTGTTTCCTTGTGTCTGGGAAGTCCAGCGCTTTGAAATTGTGGCTCTGCTGTCTGCACAGCAAAGGGGGAACACTTCTTTTCCCTCTGCAGCTGTGTTTCTTCAGGCACTATTCAAGACCCTATTTTGACCTCCCAAACACCTGAGTCAGTTGACACTGGTGAGAGCTGCTCTTCACTCACACACACCAGACCATGCTCAGTTGCAATCCCTTGGTTTAACAGTGAAAAAAGGCTATCCAGCAGCATTCCTGCTTGACTGAAATGCTCAGAGATTCATGTGTTTGGCTCAGCATGGCTTGACATTAATCTGCTGTTGGAATATCTATGGGAAAGAACAGCCAAGCGACTGAAGAGTAGAAGAAATCCTAGTTTGTCTGGCACAGCCTGGCCTGCCACCATAAAAGATGAAAACACGAGGGAGGGGAGGAAGGAGGAGCCCACTCAGCTGCTTCAATTTTCAACTTGCAATCTGGGCTGGCTTCCTTTGGATTATCAGGGAAGCAAAGAGAAGTAAAACAGTGTTGCTACTCTGTGAAACAAACTCTTTAAAACAAGTTAGGTCAACCAATGAACTTAAGGATAGTTGTGAGGGGAGTTAAAGCGTCTGATAATGATAAAGAGATGGCATAAATATAGTTTTGAAGTGTTTCATATTTAAATGTGGCTCCAAGTTTGCAGTGTGTTACAGGACAAATATAACTGAGGTGGGGCTGAACACAGGAGCTGGATTCCAGCCCACTTTAGAAAGCCAAAATAAACACTCAAACAAATACAACATTTCACATGGACTTTTGTGCTAATTATCTACAGTTTCTGATGCTGATTTTTAAAAGGGTGGGAGGAAGATTGTGACATATCCAGAAAGTTGATGGAAATACTGTTGGCTTTATCCTGATCAGCAGAGTCAATAATGTCTGAATCTTTAGAAGTTCAGGATGAGGGTTGCCTGGCCTTTCTCCCCTGGCTGTATTAGGCTAGACTTGAAATGTTATAAAGTGAAATGCCAGAATTCACTGGGTGGATGCTGAAGTGAGGATCTGGTTGTCAGGCTTCTCTCACTGTGAGCTGCTCTGGGTGGTTTACAGCAAATCTCTGTGCCTCTGTTTTCCACTTGCTCTTTGGCCTAAGACTGCCAGCTCAGTACTATTTACTTGTTTATCATTTTTATCCCTCCCTCTCTGTTACTTAAATTATCTTTTCCCAACTCTACATATCCTACTTGTGTATCATGAGCTGTGCCTGTGTGTCTGTGCTTGGCTTTCTTGGTTGCTTAGGCTGTAAAGTCCTTGGAGCAGATTGTTTTGCCCACAGCCATTGTTTTATCCTTTATAATAAACATTATTTGAAGTAAAAATAATTTCTTATTATCTCAAATAGCTTTTCCCTTTTTTTACCCCAACTACAGCATAATCCCATTCTTTCCTGTAGCTGAGGACAACACTAAAGGTTTAGGATTTGCATATTTGGAACTTTTATAATGCTTCATGCAGCAGGGCTGTGGTCTTTTTTGGGGGTCGCAAGGTGCTACTGTTATACTACTAATAAAGTGTTTATAAAACAAAATTATTTAAAGTTACTTTCTCTTCTTGGTGTGTTGTCTCCTAAAAAAAAACCCCAACAACCCTCTATGTTTATGTTTGTTTTTTGAGGCAGTTAAAGCTCACTGATGTGTGTTAAGCTCTGTAGAAACTCTTTAGTTACTGTACATCAGAATGCTGTCACATTAGGAGTTAAAGATCTCTATTTCAGTGAAAGAGAGATTTTTATGTTTCTAATATAAATGACTATGCTTCAGCCTTTTTACCAAATTCAAACTGCATGGAAGGGTATTTTACAATAGACTAAGAAGGCAACATAAAATTAAGTAAAGCTGGGTCTGGTGCCTAAAAATATTTGGCAGAATTCCCTGGAAAGCCACATTTGAACATTTTTAATATATATTACAAGGCAGACAAGAATAATTATCTTCTCTTGAAGTTCTCCAAGTGAGAGAATTGTATTGTAATGCCCTTTGAAACAAAATAATATAAGTTGCCAAATGATTATGCTGTGGAATTCTTCCCCACCCCCTGTCTCTTTCACCCATCTGATTGTGTGCAAAGAGAGGAAGAACGTGGTATAAATGGAGCAGCTGTTCTTACATTCCTTTTTAAAATACAAAACTTAGCACCTTTAGGTAGGTGTACCTGCCAATGTGCAGAGGAGCCCTTGTAAAAAATAATTAAGGCAAATATTTCTAAATGACTCAAGTATAGTACTGCTAGAGATTCATAACAGTTCTGTGTTGTGAATTCTTGGGGAAATTTAAGTAATGTTAATCTTTTTTTTTCCTGCTCCCTTCC
The DNA here is from genome assembly GCF_008360975.1 of Lichenostomus cassidix. Taxonomy (NCBI): domain Eukaryota; kingdom Metazoa; phylum Chordata; class Aves; order Passeriformes; family Meliphagidae; genus Lichenostomus; species Lichenostomus cassidix. The sequence continues at coordinate 1,825,189 of NC_139483.1, forward strand.
ACATACAATATTCATGTACAGTGATGTTAAAGCTTTTTTTTTTTTTTCCTAATTTGCCTTTTTTTAGCTACTATTAAAATGAGCAGCAAAGTCTTAGCAGTGGGAGCTGAGGCAAAACAGGATTAAGTGAACCTGGAGCAACCTTTGGGATTTTAAGTGACCTTGGTACATGCCCACCTCCCTCAAAAAATAAGTTGTTCCCACTGAGGTAGATAAATGGAAGAATGTATCTTTAGATTAGACAGAGCTTTCCTCAGATATGTAGTTCCTTCTAGAGCCAGTAGAAAGACTCTTAGTGACAGATATTATCCTTTTATTTTCTTTCCAGTCTCACTGTGCCTGGCAATAGATAGTTACAAAAGATGAAATTGTACCAGCTTCTTCCTGTGGGGTGTAGCTTGTCCATCACATGGGCAGATGATGAGGAGACTAAAGCTAGTAAGAATTAAAAAAACCAAAGCAACAAAACAAAAAAAACCCCAACCAAAACCTAAAATGTGATTCTTGGGAAGTGATGAGATGCAGACTTTACAGTTATTTTCAGTGCGTTTGGGGGAATGAAGAGAACCTGAGTTCTGATACTTAATTCCCAGAGGGAAGGAGAGGCTCATGAAACAAACGTGGGGCTAGAGGGGCTGAGAGAGAAGCCAAATTCTCTGCTGTTGTAGGCTGGAATTGCTGTTACTCGGATAAGAAAAGTTCCTTCTGATTTACACCAGCCAAGAAAGGTCCTGCAGGGTCTTGAGAGAGCTGCAGATATGTGATCCTGCAAGTGAAGAAAGAAAACTAGGGATAAATGGAGGGGCAGGGAGAGATGTTTTGGCAGCAGGATGTAGAGTTAGAAACAGTGGGACTCAAAGCTGTGGTGGGAGTGCTGAGGCTGAGCAATCCTACCCTGGGAAATCTGTCTGACCAAGGGGCTGCAAGCTGCTTTCTTAATTATTTATATTTCAGACCAGAGGATATGAAATTAGACTGCCTTGTGTCAAGGGGGAGGTGGGAATTCTGAAGAATAATAGTATTTATTTGATCCAGTGGAATCTTTCATATGAAATACATGTACACGTGGTTTGTGCACGTCTATTTCAGTGAAGATCATGCAATTATTTGGGTGCTCAGGAGAGGTTGCTTAGGTCTCCTGGAAAGGGTTGGATGGATGTCCTTGTGCCTGGATGGGATACTTGTGAAGCATCAGCAAAACTGACTTTTAGTTTTGTGAAGCATCTGCAAAACTGACTTTTAGAAATGTTCTAATTCAATGTGGATGGGAGCAGTAAAACTGTTTGATTTTATGGGTAACAAATCGATCCTCTGAACACTTCTGTGCCAGAGATGAGTGTGGTGCTGGGAATGTGTAACTCCATCTGCCTCTGGCCCTGGTGACAGCATTCCTGGAGGAGCATGGAGCTCAGCCTGAGCACCACACAGTTCTCCTCCTTGGGAAGGCTTTGTGTCGGCTATTGCACATTTCTCAAGTCCATTGTTTTTAATGTAGCAGATCAGAGCTTGCAAAACAGGACGTCTTGGAACTCAAACTAGATGAAAACAAGCTACAATGAAAGTGAAAAAAACATATCATTTTACTACCAATTGAAAATTAGGACCAGATGAAGCCTCTGAAGCCGTGGGCATTTAATTTACTGGAGTCGGACACTCCTGTGTGAAAGCAGCACTGGGCTGTGTTCTCTGCCCTCAAGTGATATCTTTGTTTGTTTGTGTTTGACATAATTGGTTGAAGAAAATAATGAGATGGATTGTTTTGCTTTTCTTGTTTGCATAAACTTTACATCCAAGTGATTTACTTTGCAATCCACTCTGATAGGGTGGCTGTAGTTTACATGGCTCAGAAATTCTGCAGAACAAAGCTATCTACTGGGTGCTGCTCTGGATCTGGAGGAGCTTTCTGAATAAACAGGTTAATGCAGCTTGGCAAAGTCTGGGGTTTTGTTGTTGTTGTCCTCCCTCCATTTACATGCATATGAGTTTTTATCAGGCATAGCCAGAAAGAGAAGTTGCTTTGCAATCTCACTTATTTGTGTTGTTTCTGTGGAGTAAACACACCTTTTCCTAGGGAATTTCATTTTGTGGGACACACTGACCTTCTCCATTTGTGGCCATGTGTATGTAATTATCTCTGAGTTTATCTGGTTGTCAGGCTGGAAGGTGGCAGGGACTTCACACAAATGTCACTGTTTGAAAATTAATTCTTGTTTGATAAACACTGATAAACTGGTTGTCCAGGTAGCAAACTGAACTATTTGTTTTTTTTCTGTTTGTTTTCAGATTTGTTTCTGCCTGGAAAATTTGGGTTATGGTCTGAATGCCAGTGACTTAAGAGAATCAACTGTAGTCACAAATTAGGTAACAAGAGAACCTCTCTCCATATTTGCATTTATTTGTAGTATTTCATATGAAATATGTTTTGAGGCAAGGTTTTGGTTGTGCTCTTTCAGGGGAGTTAGGGTCTCAAGCCGTTTAAAAAACTTACCTTCAACAGCCTTCATGTGAATTTTATACACTTAAAGATAAACAAACAAACAAAAAAACCTCATAGATGCAACCAGTAATAAGAAATGGAAGCACTGGTATCCATACAGGAAGTGGGGTTTTCATACCAGGGGTAATATGGAATTTAAAAATAAAAATTATTTCTCCAAATGAATATTTTTTAACTCTTGCTACATCTATTTCAGTAAAAATATTGATTCCGAAGTGCTGAAGATTTTTGTTGAATAAAGTTATTTTGCTTTGTTTAATGCAATTAACAGCCCAAGCTTGAGTTTGCTTTCATTTATTGAAGGAATATCTTGAAATAAGAAGTCAGAAGGCTACTACCAAAATAAGACAATTAGAGTTTTTGTTATTAAACATTGTCAGAATGGGTACTTCCCATCCTGAGAGTGGAAAGCTTGTTGCTCCAGAGAGATATTTCTTCCCAAGATGCTTGATGGGATTTAATAGGAAATATTCAGTCTCCTCCTGGTGTATTGCCAGGTTTTTGCCAGCCTGGTTGCAATAAAGAGCTGTGGCTGGCTTCCCCAGCCTTGGGAACTGCATGCTGCTCAGACTTTTAACACCGAGGAGCTTGCATTTATACAAGGGAAAAAAAGATGTTCATAGAGCAAAATAAGGGATATTTATGATATTCAGGAGGGACCACTGGAGAGATCCCCTCCAGCACTGGAGAAGCACAAGAGAAAGGCTTTCTCAGGCTCAGTGCATGTGCTCATGGGCTCTGGGGAGCTCTCCAAATGTGCAGGCAGGTGGATGTGCTGAGCCCCTGGGCACCAGGGAAGCTGGAGCTGTCCTGCAGAGCAGAGAGGGTGCTGCCCACCTGTGGAGTCCAGGCTGGAAGGTGTGTGAGAAGTCTTCAGTCTTCCTGCTGTAATTTGTTCCCAACTGTTCCTGCTCAAGCAGAGTGTGAGCAAATAACACTCACAGGACAAAATTAAGCCCACTTGAAGTGTTTGTGTGTGCATAGCACTTTTAAATGGAAAAGCTTGAGAACTGTTTCCTTTTGGCTTTGTTCTGGGTAAGTTTAATGTGGTGCTCTGCAAAGAAAACAAGAGACTGGGAACCCAAATCTCCAGGAGACTCTGGTCTATTAGATAATTTGAGAATCTTTAATGATCACACACATAGATCTGAGGGAGCTGAGACATGCAGCTGTAGTTTTTGAGCACTGCCTGTATTTGCCATCTGTCTCTAAGCAAGCAGATTTTGGCTGGATGCTCTGCTTCGTGTGGCTGACTGTTACTCATTTTGCTCCTTGTCACCTCTAGACTGGGCTTTCCACAAGGATTAATGGAACATGAGAAAAAACTCTTTGCCCTTCCTGAGAAAGCAATGTAATGCCATGCCAAGTTGTGTTAAATCAAGTTGGTGGAGTTCTAATATTTGGTGTTTCTTTCCTGGGTTGGAACTTCCATTCAGCCTGAAAATGCAGAGGTAACTCTTCTGTTTAGTAGTGTTAGAATTTCTCATGTGTTTGTTTTAACCCCAAACCTATACAAACTTCTCACTGCTGAAAAGGCAAAAAGAGGAGACATATTGGTGTTCTGGGGGCTCACATGGCACTCCTGTAATCCCATTAAACTGTCAAGAAAAGAAAATCGATTAATGATTGTGAGTCTCTCATCAGTCTATTATTTGCCAGTGGGTTAAAGGAATGTGTATTGATCTGGCAGTGGAAGAAACCTTTGGGTTTTGTTACAGTCTGTGAAAAGCTTGGACAGAAAGCCTCAGGAGTGCTATAATGTCCTAGTATATATATGTACTCTACCCAAGGATTTTTTAAAATAGAGATTTTCGTGATTTACAGTATTCAGTGAAATCAGGGATTGCTGGGCAGCAGGATTCCTTCCCTTCTCCTTGGCTGAAGTGTGAGCATGGAGTTTGATGCTGAGATTTTTAAAAATTTTTATTTTTTTTCCTAAATTGTGCTCTACATTCTTCATTACTGTGACATCAGTATTGTGACATCAGTCACGTTACTGTGACGTCAGTATCATTCTGAGAGCAGAAAGTCAGAATTTCTCCTTATTTTGCTTTTTGTGGGACTAACTGTTATTAAGGGGCTAATATTGACAAAATGCTGCCCGGGAAAATGATGAGGCCATTTTCAAGGGATACATTTATTTGGTTTTGGGGTCTTTTGCAGATTTTGGATCAATTATCTAGGGGAAAGATATGTGTGGGAATTTTGTGCTTATTGACAAGTTTTGAATCAGCTGGCACTTTTATAAGGAGTGATACTCTGTTTCTCCTATAAGTGTAAGTGATAATTTTTCCTCCTGTAAGAGGTTCATTATCATAGGCTGAGTTGGCAGTATGTTGAAGCAAAACCTTGAAATGTTAGTAAAGCAGAAATTCAAGCAGTCTGACATTTGATATAGATAAAATGAAAAATTTTTGTTTCAAATTCTTCATGACTTCAGTGGTTCTTCTATTTTTGAAGAAATAAATGCAATAATAATAGAAATTTGTGTTTCTGGAGGAAACGTTCATTTAGAACCCATTTTTCAGGGGGACAACTAGGTTCTGTTTTCTGAACAGAACTCTGCTGTTGCCAAAAGACCACCTTCATGAAAAAAATTTCACAGTAGTTCAGACTGTGTGATGTGACTTGGATTTTACATTTTCAGTTTGCACATATTGCCATTGTGCTCTGACCACAGGAATTGTTCTGTAGTTTACTTTTCACTTTTATCTCCTGGCTCATGGTGATTATTTCTTATTAAAATGCTCACATCAGCAGAGCAATTAATTGTCAGTAATTTCCAAGCTGTGTTGGCTTTGACTGTGTTTGTGGTTAATCTGCTGCAGTATCAGTGGATCAAAGCAGTTGGTGCTGAGCCCCTGTAGCTGTGAGTGCTGCTGGGGAGATGCACTCTGGGTTGAATATATCCCAATTTCTGTGGTCCAAGGCTTCAGAGAGAAGGTCAAACCACTCTGAGGCAAATCTGGATGTGATCCAGAATCACAGAATCAACTATGTTGGAAAAGACCTTGGAGATCATCAAGTCCAGCCTATGACCTAACTGCACCTTCTCATCCATGGGGACCCTTGGTGGATTTGCTTCAAAAGGGCACTGTTGCTCTGAACACAAATGCTGGAATGAATGCAATGTTTGGTTCTCACAAATGCAGTCTGTGAAGTGTAGACCAAAGCCTAGTGGTGGACAAAATGTTCTGTGCTCTCTAGAAGCTCCAGCTAACCAGTAGTCTTGGCTTTTCTGCTCTGTGTGTTCTAAAAGGATCTCCCTTGCTCCTTGCTTGTCAGAGACAGGCGCTCTGTCAATCAGCTGGGCTGTCCATGACATTGCAGAAGTTACCTAAAGATTGCTTGGATGTCTCTGATTTGGAATCCTAATTTCCAGTTAGCTGGGAGACAATCAAACCAGCTCTTTTCCTGAGGTTTTTGAAACCCTGTGATAGTAATTCCTAAATGTTGCAGCTGCTGGGATTTCCTTGTAGAGACACACAATGTGTCTTCCCTGTGAACCTGCACAGCCAAAACTCAAATGTGTTTGTGCCAGCAGTGAGTGATTCCACAGTACAGCCTGTTGCTCTGCCTCTGCCTGCCTGGAGCTGGAGGCATCTTGGGCTCTCTCCTGTCACCTAGGGACAAATGTCTTCCTCGTTTGGAGGGGATTTAGGAAACACAGGTTGGCAAGGATTTCAGTGACTCTTCTCGCTCCCATTCTGCCTGTTCTTGTGGTTGACTCTTTCATGTATGTTTAGGGATTAAATCGACCCTCTAGGTACAAAAGCTGTTCCAGGCTTAAAATCTTCCAGAATTGTATTATAAACTTTCGATCTGAATAGTAGCAGGTTTCAAACTCAAGTGTGGTGGCTGTCCACAGCTCAGCAGGAAATTCATACAGATGTGGTCACAGTCCTTGCTTCAAGGCATTAATAATTTAAAGCTAGTAAAGAAGGGGTGACTTGCACAAATAGTGCAAGGACTCATCTGTCCAGTTGGACTTAAAATTCTTCATTCTCTGGCTCTGAGCTGCACTGTCTTCATGATGGCCCATGCTGTTCTGCTTTCTGTAAAATCATCAGAATTGGCCTTTTAAAGTGCTTATTTAGGCTGCCTCCTTTTCTCCCATGTCTTCAACAGCCAGTGTTGATCAGGAAATTCTCACTAGCCATGTGATTTTTCTGTGTGGTCCTTATTGAGGATTCTGTTGCCAGCTCTGTCTCCTTTAACCTGAGGAGCAGAATGTGAGCACTCATTTACACTCTGCTCCTTTCTCTGCTGCATGGATTCAAGAGCTGCAAATTGATTTGGACCCTTCTGCAGCTGTGAAGACGTGGGCTCCTCTGGGTAACCACATCCACAGCAGCACTGACCCACAGAGATTCTCTGAGAGTGGAGACTTTGTGTGCAGAGAGGAGGGAAATGGGGTGGAGTGAGAAATGTGCATTCATGCACTCACTCTGCAACAGCCTTCCTGGGTGGCCTTGAACATATCACTTACATCTTTCCTGCCCCTCCTTTGCTTCCTTGGGCTTCAGTCTCCCACCTGTAAAATCAGGATGGTGAAACTTCCTGTTGCCCTTCCTCTGGCTTAGCTGTTCACAGGGTCAGCTCTCTGCAGCTGATGCTCCCTGTAAAATGCTGCAGCACCAAAATCAATGAGGTTGCTCTTGGTCATGTTCTTGGGTTAAAGTCGTGCATGTAATGTAGATGTTCAGAAGCCAGAATTTCCTGTAGGTTTCTAGGGTGGGATATTCCATGTTTCTGAGGACCATGTCCATGTATCAGGGAGACATCAGACTGATCACTTAGCCTAGGAAATTCAAACTTTAAATCTGTATTCAGGCCCCTGAATCAGTGGCTTGACTTCAGGAGAGCTCACCACTCTGCCCTTTTCTGTTAATATAGAAGATGTGACTTTGGGGTGCTGAACATTTTGGCAGATGTTGCAGATTTAAGGGACTGTGCGCCTTGCTGTGGATACACAAGGCTGTGGGCTGGCAGTGGCTCTGTGTTGTGTGTTTTCTTTTTCTCTTAAACCACTGCTTCAGTTCAGAAACCTAACTCATTCCCAAGGACAAAGCACATGCACTGAGTGACTTGGTTCATCAGTAGATTCCAGACTGCCAAATGCATTTGGTGGTCTTGGGTATTTTCCAGCCCAAAGAGTCACAGAGACCTGACAGTGAGTGTATGTATTTTCACACATAGATATTTTGGCATTTTAGCTGCCTGCCTGTGCTCACTCAGTAGAAATGTGGCTTGAGCTGATGCAGGAGTGAGGGGGTGGTCCCAGCAGGTCAGAGTTCAGCCTAGTGGTAGGGCAGGGTGGAGAAGCTTGGATTGCAGCTGCCTACACAAAATTTGACCTCAGATTAACCAGACAGCTTCAGTTTCCACCGCTGCTGTCCCAAAGCCTCCATGAGCAAAAATAACCAAAGTACAAGAAAAGAAAATAGATTTTTGGAGTCCATACAAAATGAAGAAAAACTTCTTTATTGTTTTTTATGATTTATGAATTGTCTCTTTGACTGGTCCCTGCTGAAACACATCTGAGATATTCTGGGGCCAGCACCACACGGGGGCTGAACAGGTTCAGCAAGATCCTGTGCTGATGTTAATCTACAGGACTCTGCTGAAGTTGTGCCAGTTTGCACTAGTTAAGGATATAATCCCTGAGTGTAATAATTTACCACATTATTCCCTTTAAAGTGTAAACTCCTTTATCTTCTCTCTGAAGGCAGAGCTGGCTTTTATTAGATAATGAGTTTATAGGAATGGGGTGTTTTTATTAAATATTAAAAATTCAACATTTACCTTAACTGAAAGGCTTGCCTTCATTTAGTCCTGGTTGAAGCTGCTAGTGAAGAATGTAGGCTGTTCTTGCCAAATCCTGATAGGGTCCAGCAGCGGAGTTTTGTGAGTGGTGATGAGTCTCCCTTCTCAGAACTGATCTGACTGAGTTTCCATAATCAAGGACAGACTTTCAGAAAGGCTTAAATTGGCTTGTTTTTCAGAAACTGCTGAGTATTGAGTGCTCATCTTCCTTTGAAAAACTTACGTTCAGTTTTATGCCAAAAGCTTCTGAGTGCCAGGCACTCTTAAAAGCCAGTCTCTGAGTGTCATTTGAAATATATATGTTCCCACATAAGCAAATTCTATACTTTTGCAGGCGATCTGAATTTTTTTTAAACAACAGTATTGTTAAGTGAAGGGTGGCAGTGGTGTGAATAGCCTTAAAGAAAAGCAGAATTGTACTAAAACTTCACTCGTGGCCTGCAATGAACTTAGCTGAACTCTTGGAATATTTTGAAGAAGATCTGAGAAGAAAGCAGTTCTGTTTCATGCCTTCGTACACCTGTGTGCTCTGTTTGTTTAAAAATGGTGCAAAAACGTTGTGCTGGTGAACTGAACTTTCTGGCCCTATCAGAAGGAAGATGTATCATGTGTCTTGTTAGACCAACCCAAATGCCACTACATTCAAGCCAGAAGGCTTACATTTTTTAATAAGAATTTCTGAAGCTTCTGAAACTCCTTTAGTAAAGCTGGACATTGATCCCATAGACTGTCTGTTTTAGCCCTGCTGACTTTGCCCATAAGAAATTCAAATAATCTTTTGGAAAGATGTGCAATATTCCTTGTCCCACAGTGTATCAGATCTGACCTCTCCTCATGGCCTGCTCTATCTGAGAGCTCTCCAGGAGCTGTTGAGACTTCTGCACCTTCTCAAAAAATATGACATAAATTTAAATTTGGGGGCTGTTTTTGTGCATCAGAATTTCTTTTGACAAAAAATGTAGTGAAACAAATTCTTCCTTAGGCTTTCATAAATAACTGTTTTTCAAGTGGTGTCATGGACTGAAGCATCCTCAACTTTATGTACTCAGACTTTTTCATCACAAAAGATATCTGTAGGCAGTAGAAACAACGAATTGCAATAAATGTCTGATAAAAATTGTCAGTAGTCAGAACATGAACTATCATTGGACTCTGATCTATATCTTTAGATGTAATCGAAACAACAAATTCTATTTTCTCTAAATTGGTAGTAAAATTTGCATTGACTTCAGTACCCAAAGTTATTTTAAAAAATTAGATTTCTTTATCTTATTTTCAAATCAATCACTCCTGGTTAATATTCAGCAGGGTAAGAGTGAGTGAGAGAAATATTCTTTTAGAAAGCTTAGAGGTAAAACTCTGAATTTGGTTTCTAGGAACGTCTTTTCTCATTGCTATGGCTGCAGGCTTTTCTCAAATTCAAAGTTATCTTCAGGAGTCATCAGGAGTAGAATAAGTGCACTGGTGAAAGATATTTGAGGTGAGAGTTTCCTATTCCCACAAAGGAAGGATTAAATTGAGTTACCATGTTCCTGTTCCTGGGGAGATCTGGGTAAGATGTCAGTGATTTATGTGGACAAATAGGGTTGCACAGGGTTTGGTTTCACCCTTCACTCCTCTCCTTCCACAATGTTCTAAAAACACAGAGCTGCAGCTCTTGTGGTGCTCAGTCCCACAGTCATCCAAAATAGGATGAGTCACCAGTGCTGTGTTGTCAGGGAGATGGATTTTGGAGCAAGGTTTGAATGGATTTCCCTGACTTACTAAATTGCTGAAATACAGGTCTAGAAACAGGTTTTCAAAACCAGTTTGCACCCAGTCGTGACTCACTTGAAGGCTTTACTGAAGCTCCTTTATACTCATTTCTGTCCAATACTTTCCAATACTTTTTCAATAATTTCTAATTAGTTTTTGTTGCTCATATCTGCACCAAATGGTATAACTACAACTTGAAGCTAATCCTCCGATGTCTTAATTATTTGTAAGTGGAAGAATTGATTTCTCTGCTTCCTCACCTCTCAATCTGTCTCCATTTGTGATTGTGTGCAACCATAATTTTGGGGGATGAAAGGGCAAAAGTGATGTCCATTTACTTTTCCACAGTAGAAATCACAGTTCTACTGCCTGGTATATTCCCACTTTCTAGTCAGGCACATCAGTGTGCAAAGGTGCCTTCCAGGCTCCAGATGTTGAGCAATGAAGGGAAATAAACAGCGAGTTTTAGTTTTTAGAGTACAAAAGCTGTTTCTTAATATAGAAAGTCACCGTATTTTTGAAAACTGATGTTGAAATACAATTTTTTTTGCATTGACTGAGACAAAGCTAGAGAAAGATTGGGTGGAAAATCCATGATCTGAATAAATTACTCATCCCTACATCTCAGCGTGATGACATAACCTTACAGAGTATCTTAAAACAAAGCAAAGAATTTTACTGCTTTCTCCCTCGTTGCTCTTTAACTCAGTAACATCTTCCTTCCCATGACTTGTTCCATTATCTTCAGCGTGGCAAGTTTAGCATGAATTTACTCCCTTCAACACGAGTGAAACGATTAAATCTGCTCTAATTAATTGTTTCAGTATGTTGGAAGAAAGATCTTCCTCCTCCTTTCTTCTCCCCCACCCTCCCCCTCCTTTCCCACATGTTTTTCTGGCAGTTTCTGTAGGGCCCAGGCTCTGCAAAGCATCCCAAAACACACCTGGAGACAGGTGTTTGGAATTACCTTCAATGCACCTTCCCATCTCATCCCTCACTGTGTGCCCTGAGACTCCCTGCTGCATCCTGGCTTGTGGCATTTTATTTTCTTCCCCCGATGGGACAGAAATGAGGTCTGAACATCAGCTCTCTGGGTGAACAAGCTGGGCCACAAACCAGGCCAGTAAATTCAGATGAGTAGGGCTGTGGAAGTTACCAGGTGTGAAATGTCTGTAGGGTAAGGCACTGGCTGTCTGGGGAGAGCCTTGCCTGACCTTTTGCCCTGCAAAGTGGCAGCACAAGGTAGGTCTCTGACAGGCTCCCTCACGATTTACATGGCTTTAAAATCTTAATTTTCTGGCTGTAGACATACAGCCAGAAAATTTACTTCCTGTGTACAGGAAGTAAAGATTTTGAGACAGTCATGCAGCAACCTAGAAAATTCCTCCTGATTGATTATTCTGCTTCAGATACATCAATCCACTTTTTTTCTTCCAATTCAAAGTGCACCTAAACTTTTCAAACTGAAGTTTTAGTGTGAATGTGATTTCAGACAGACATTACTCCTCTGGAAAGGCAGAATCAGTATTATTAATAAGCTTTCACTGTTGTTCTTCTGTCTTTGTTTAATGTGTTTGAATGTCGAATTATGCTAAATTATGTACATGTTAAGTGATAAATTATGTAATGCTCCAGTGTGGTGGGAATTAATAGTAGAACTGCCTTAATTTGCTCTTTTGTTTTTTTGCCATAAACCCCATTAAATCTCTCTGTTGTGTAGATAGCTTTGTCAAATGGTGTTCATAAGAAAGGAGGATGGGAAGAGGGAGAAAAAAACCCGAGCCCCAAACCCCACAGAGCCTTGCTCCCTTTGGACAGATGGTGAGGGCTGAACCTTCATGAATTTGTTATTGCCCTGATTGAAATCACATTGGCTCATTGTTCTCAGGCCATGCCAGGGATGCTCTCCGGGATGGGGCTGGGGAGAAGTGTCCCACTGCAGAAATGCAGAGCTGCCAAAATCCTCCAGAAGGCTACGAGGGATTCCAGCACCTCCTGGGCTGCTGCTGCTGACCCAGGGTCAGGCATGGGCAGACACCTCCCAGCTGCATCCCTTTTCCCAGTGGAAATTACTGCAGGGAATGGATCACCCCTGGTAGTGTAGCTGAAGCCTGGGAAAACACGTGCTGCTCCTGAGCAGTTGGTCCACAATATGCTAAATTAGAGGCAGGTCTTGTAGTCACAATGTGCACTAAATGAAATCAATCAGGGCTAAGTTTGTGCAGGGTTTCAGTTTATCGCCGCTTGATGAATTATGAAAAGATGTTAATGGTGGGTGGGATGAGGAACAGCTTTGATTCCTAGGGCAAACTGTGGAGGTGATGCTCTAGGATGTCCTTCTGATTGCACATCTGGGAACAATATGGAAGTGTGGTTTAGTCCTACATGCTGGCAAAATTCCCAGCAGCAGAGAAGGAGCAAGTGCATGCATCTCTGCCTGGCTGCAGCTTGGATGTTGGAGGAACAGTTTTACAGACAAAATAGTGGATTTTTTACATCTCAGTTAATGCTGTTTATCTCCAATACCTGTGAATTTTGGCCTAAACCTGGAGTACCCTTCCAAGAATGTCAGTGATAAACACATTATTTCATCACAATTCTGGTGAGCATTTGAAGCCAGACATGAGATTCGGGTCATTGTCACAGGCCTGTGCAATCCAGAGAGTTCAGTGCCTTGGGTTTGCTTCCTTTCTCCTCCAGCATGCCAGGAAAAGTTATTCTGTAAGTCCATGAAGTTTAGACTTTGCACTTTAGTATTTTTTCATTAGCTGACCGTCTTTTGATCATTAATCATCAGGAATGGGACTATCTTATATTCCTGCCAAAAATAGTGAGTTTAAGTTTAAAAACCATTAAAATTCTGGTGTTTCTGATTTCAAAACTCACTGCATTGCTCAGTCCTCTGGAGTGCAAGTGGTGTGTTCACGGGAAGAGCAGAGGAAACAAATTGCCCTTTTATCTCAGGGATGAAAAATGCTCTCACAGACACTTTTTATTTTTCATACAGAACTGATGTGTTTTATGGAGAATTGTCCTGTCCTCTTGCATTTTCAGAATTGGTAAAAAAACCAAGGACACACATTACATAGGTATAAATGATTCAGTGCTCAGATGTATTTTAATCCTAAAAAGATGCCTTTTAGTCTAGCACATACTTTTATATGTGCATGTTTTTATATCACACTTAATAGTTGTTGAGTCCTTGGTGATGAGTGGTGTTGTAACAAGCATAATATTACTGATTGTTCAGGTTCAGACATAGAAAAGATTTTTTAAAATTAAGAGATATCAGAGTACTTTTCCTTTTTAAAGAGGCTCAGGAAAGAAATTCTTACACCTGGACAAATGCCTGACAGAACTTCTGATTTCAAGCTTTGTTCCCTTCCTGATTTATTTCTTTCTCCTTTTCTCAATTTACATTTATTCTTGTCACTCCTTATCCTTTTCTCCTCAGTCACAACATAGAGGCAGAGAGAAAGAATAAAAGGGCCTTTCAAAGTCTGAAAGGTTGACTTCCCACTTCTGTGGGGAAAAAACCAAAAAAAAAGCTTTTCTAATGTTGGATGCAAAGTTTTTCCATGCTCTTGGTGGTATGAACAGCTGTATGTATATACATATTCATAAAGCTGTGATGGCAGTGTGGAAATTTTCTCCACAGCAGAACAATATAGTTATTTCAGTTTGCTTTCCTTGGAAAAAAAAAAAAAAAAACCCAAGCTCGTTCCTGACAAAATCCAGAATAAACCCAAAAAATCAGGAATACCAATGATGAAACCAGCATCTAATTTCCAAGTTTAATTAAAAAGGGGACAGACAGAATTATTATCCATTGTCTTTTAAACTCAATCATCTTCTATGCATGTGAGTATGCAGGTTAAGAATAATAGCATATCTGTTGTATGGAACAAAGCTGAGATTATCAATTTGTGGAAGTGCTTCTTTCAGGAATATATTGAACATCAGATCAGCTGCTGAGTAAAGTACATATATGAACTTTCTCTCTCTTTGTCTCTTGCAGTACAAGCCTCTTCATGGCTTTTTGACACTGTTTGATTGCAATCTTCAGAGATCTATAACCTACTGAGCCCATCTGCAATGGGATGGTGCATTACTATAGCAGAGCTATACCAGTTTTTTCTTATACATGTGCCAGAAGATGCCAAAAAGCTCCATTTTTGTAGGATGTGCTTCTGTTAAAAAATGACAAGGAAAGACTCTGGTGTGGAAAACTCACAGCTTCCAAGAGGGATCCAGCTTAACTTACTTATTCTACTACAACATCCTTACAGGTTGCTTTAAGCCCCTCAGTCTTTCTCTGTGTCTGAGAGTTATTGGTGACTGCTGAGGTTGTAGCTAATTCCATGCAGTCCCTATGAAATCTTTGAGTGTTCCACATCTTCCCCCAGTTGAAGCTTTTTTAAAATGTCTTCCCTGCAGGTGAGTTCCTGCTCCTCTCAGGAGTCTGCCACCTTCCCTTTGTGCTCTTTCTTGCCATCTAACAGTTTTAGCTGGACCCATCCTGCCCTCCAGAATCTTCAAAATTACTTTATGCAGTTATTCTCAGGGGAGCCACAATCTTTCCTTTGCCCTGTAGAAACCCCCAATGCATGAAGGAGCAAGATGTGCACATGTTTTGACTCCCCAGTTTCTTATTTTAACAGCAAATGTGATGCATAGCATCGATACAACAAGCTGGAGACAAATTAAGCATTTTTTCCATCTGCTGCACCATCTGAAAACCTTTCAGGCAGCAGATGAGGCTTTGCATTTGGATGGTGATGGGGCAAGGAGGCAGTGAATTGGCCTGATGCATATGAAAGTGTGAATAGGTGCAAGGATGCGAGAATAAGGGGCTGGGGGAGTCACAGGCCTCAAGTGCTACTTTGTCCAGGAAGCCATGCAAGAGGGCTCCTGTGCTGGATTTGCTTGCTGTGGGAGCTGGGATGATAGCTAAGGAAAGGTGGCTGGTGATATAAAACATGGCACACTCAGCAAGAGCTTGAAAGTGGGAGGTTACATGAGTGTCTGCAAAACTGGCCTTAGGCTCTAACTAGAAATGAGGGAACTGACTGCTATCCTGAATTTCCTGACAGCTCATCGAAAGCCAGAGATACAGGGGGAGATATTCTGGGCAGATTGCTCACTGAGCTGACACAGGCACTTATTTTGAAGTTATTATGAAAAAGATGAGGCTAAACTTACTGTGCTGGTTGCCCAAGTCAGCAGCACGGGAGGAGCACTGGGATTTACTGCCCAGTGTGCAGCTGTGCTCCTGGAGTGACACATTCCACAGCAGCTGCTGGTGTCACAGAGCACACTCTCTGCTGCTCCAGGGTGTTGCTGAACGTGGCCTGCTCCTCTTTTGACACTCAGCTGAAGCCTTGGGTGCTCTGCTCCCTCTGTCATGTGGAAAAGTGTGCTCCAAGGTCTGGGGGTGAGACAGTTCACATGGTCCTTCAGGTCAGAGACTGGAAAACTCAGCTCAGGAGTTCCCATGGAGGAGCCATTGATTTGCAGGTGCTGTCACCTGGTTTACTGTTAACTCTTGGGTTGTCAGTGCTGTTCTCTAGCTCTACACACACACATACAAGAAAGATATGGAGCTCCAGCTCTATAGCACTATTACCAGTGATGTTTTGTCTGTGAAAATATTGTCCTTAAGAATTATGCATTGCAATGACTCAAATCTTGGCAGGAACTGCTTAATGCATGGGAGAATGCCTTAGCATTGGCTATCAGGATTTTTAAATTTAAATTCCAGTTTTTCTGCACGTTTCCTTTTATGACCACAGTAAGTCAATAGATGTCTTTTACTCCATTTCCTCTCTCCTCTCTACCTGGAGTGGAGCTTGTTCTGTTCTGTTTATCTTTTTGAATGCTCATCCATATTGAGGGTCCAAGAGAGCTTCTCCTCACAAGAAATTAAATTGGTGTGGGGATATAGGTAGTTGTTTGTGTGATCTGTGTTGCTTGCTCACATTCCACAAAATACATCAGTCATCTCTCGGGGCCTTTGTAGGGTGTCCTTGTGTCTGCTCCCTGCTGAACAAGAACTTGGTGTAAATATTGTATTTGTGTAAATATTCCTCACTGCTCACAAGAGCTTTCCCATTGGAAATGTCTTAAAGATAATATCAATGCAGATTTCCTAAAGACTAAACATGAGTCACTCCTGGAGCTTGTGAGTGTTTCTAACAGCTCCATCCCGTGGCTTTGGCTGTAACATCAGTGTGGGGTTGGGCTCACAGGGGTTCAGGACCTTTGGGGATGGGAAATGCTGCTTTGAGACAGATGATCTGACAGTTATCACCTTGCAGGAGGAAGCGTAATTGATTTAAAATGAAAGATGTGGTGTTTACGTTTTGCAATTACTTGTGAGGAATTTTTATTCTCCTTGCAATCAAATGGCTTCCACCTCTCGGTGTGCAAGGGGAGACCGTCCCTCTCCAGTGGCTGGAACATAAATTATGCTTGTTAGGAAGATGAATAGAGTCCCTGTGTACAAGGGATTTCTATTTTTAAAGAGCAAAATAGCCCAGGTGAACTCACTCATGCAGGAAAGACCAGCTCTGCAGTTCAGGAGAGAAGGTTGGAATTGTTCAACAAGTTTTTGATGTCACATTTATGTTGAAAAAATGCCAATTTCTTTATATAAAGCCTTTGATTTTGAAAATGAGCTTTAATTTAAAAACTTAGTTTTTCCCCTTCAATTTTAAACAAAATATTTTAGTCAGGTTGGGTTTTTTTTTAGATTTTGTCTCTTTTGTGGAAATGATGCAAGTAGATATTCAGGCTGCAAAAATTTGAGATTTCAGTTTTTCTGTCTTGGTCAGGATGGGAAAAAGCTTTCAAAAATCTCAAAACTTCTCATGGGTCAGGAGGAAAAAAAGGTTTCCCACAGAGCTCTAGTCAATGGGAGTGTTACCATAAACTTCCCTGTGCCTTGGATCAGGCCCTGAGAGCGTATCGGAGATTTTGTCAGCCTCATTGATTGCACAAACCAGCCTTGTTATGAGGAAACATTCCTGGGCCAGACAGCATTCTGACATTTGTCTGTAGCCTTCACATCGAGGAGAGATTATTGTCTCCAGAGGGCCATTCTTAATGATTTAAATCTGAGGTAGATCGTTTTTTCTGGCAGCATGTGTGTAATCTAATCCATATATTGTTGAAAATAATTGGCATGAGCATTGAGCTGCTCTGGGGCTGTGGTCACTCAGTATTGACGGCGTTCAAACTTGCTGAGTAGGTGGTATAAATTATAAGAGGACCTGGAAAACCAAAATAAAAAAAAACCAAGAAGATATTCAAAGTAGGGAAATGTGGAAGTAGAAATGCCTTCCACTGGGATCCCTTTGGAAGCAAACAGTCTGAGCTGTAGAAAATTTGCTTTTGTTAATTGCACGTTGGAAAACATCACAGGGGCCATATGACCAGGAGTATGTAAAATCTGTGTTTGTTTCCTTCCCAAAGAGCTGGATGGTGACTGAAGGCTCATCCTCTGAGCAGGAGATGGTGTGTAAACTGTACCACCCAAGGAGCAACCCCGGGAGGCACAGTGACTCACAGCCATGCTGCTGAGACACAAATCCCTCCCTGCTTTCCCTCCACTCTCCAGGCTGTAAAACAGAAAGATTCTGCTCTTCTCTTTGGGTTCTTTCTTTTTTTTTTTTTTTTGTCAAGTGCCTGCAGTGGCACAGCTATCCCAATTAGTAGTTGGGATTGGAGGTGGAACCTTCCACTAGACCAGGTTGCTCCAAGCTCCATCCAACCTGGATTGAAACATTTCCAGGGATGGGGCAGCCACAGCTGCTCTGAACAATCTTTCCCAGTGTCTCACCTCTCAAAGTAAAACAGTTCCTCCTGATATCCAATCTAAACCCACCCTCTGTCAATTTAAAGCCCCTTGTCCCATTGCTCCAGGCCCTTTTAAATAGTCCCTCTCCACCTTTTTTGTAGGCTGCCTTCAGGTACTGGAAAGTCACAGTTAGTTCACCCCAAAGCCTTCTCTTTTCCAGGCAGAACAATCCCATTTGCCTCAGCCTTTCCTCATCTTCTGGAAGCAGGGATGAGTGGACAACTCCATATCATACCCCACTATCAGAGTAGCTTATTACCATAAGTGAGTTATTTCTTGAGCCCAGCTTGGTAAAATGTTTCGACATACTCTTCAAGTCTTTTAAATGTTGATTGGATTTAAATGTGTGCTTAAAAATAAGTGCTCTAATGCTTCACCAGAGAAAAATGTTGCTATGAGATTATATTCCCTTGCATATGTGTTTGCTCCAAGTTCCAGCTCAGTACATTGCTTCCACCTCCTCTGCATTCCTGCCCTGTCCTGTGCTAAAAAGGCTTATTTGCTGGCTTCACTTCTGGACACCTCAGTACTTTGCTGATTAGAAAAATATTTTAGACATTGTTTATTAGGACTTGGCACTATCTATTAGCATTGCTTCTCTATACTAATGATGTGCTTGGATTAAAAAGAGAAAAAGGCCTGGATGCATGGAATATTCTTGGTAGTACCCTACAGAAGGAGAAATCAACAGCAGTGCTTCCCCCTGGGCAGAAAGGTCCAGCTTGAGACACATCTAACATGCTGAACTGATTAGATTGGTATTTGAATAGGGAGAAAGCCAAATTTTAGCCAACAGGTTGAATTTTGTTTCAGCCCCAAGAGTTAATTTTGCAAAAGAAATCAGGCCTCCCATTTCCCATCCCTTGGCACTCATGTTTCCTCCTTTTCTTTCCGTGATTGCATTAATTGTCAACTGGAAGAGACATTCAATCCGTAGGTTAATTTCTTTGACATGATAGTTTTAGGGATACTGCTCCTAAGCATTCATCATACTGTTAATTTAGCATAAACCTGTGCAAAACACAGCTCTAGGAGGTTCTGTTGAAACTGCAGTTACAAATATTTCACTCAAATTATTAGATCAATGCTGAAGTCAACCTCTCATATTTGTTAAAAACTTAATAATTTTTATTGACTGATTTTTAATGAACATTAGCAAGCTGAAAGAAGTTTTATCCTGTAGTTTGCCTGGTTTTTTTGTTTGGTTTTTTTTTTTTTTTTTTTAACCTTCCACCTATTGAATCTGTTGGTTGTTGCCCAGGTGAGTTATGGAACATTTGGATAAAGAAGGGACAGGATCTGAGAGAAGACAGTTTGGAGTGCTCAACCATTGCTGGCCTATTGCACAACCTATGCACAGAAATCACATTTATACCAGTGGAAACTCTTTGCTGTGCTGCTGTGCATAGTTACATGAGCTATGCCAAGGATTTAAACATCCTGGAAGACTTTGAAACTATTGTTTTACTCATTTTACTGGAGGGCAAGCTCACAGCTGTGCTCCTGACCTCACTGAAGAGTGGTGTGTGGAGCTGCTGCTGCTTGGCCAGACCATGAAGGAAATCCTGGGTTAGAGACTCAGGTCTTTCCCACTGTGGTCCCTTTGCTTTGGGGCAGAGTGGTTGTCCCTTTCCATGCTCTGGTCCTGAGGCTGAATGCTGTGTATAAATCCCTAATCACATCTACCCACATTACTGCTGCAGGATTGCTCACCAAGTGGTGCTTACCAGTCCTTAACTGGAAAAGAAAAGCATATTTCCTACCCATCTTATGGAGTAGCTTCCAGTGTGAAACTGATAAAATATAGGCTTGGCTTAGCCCAATAAATTTCTGCTTGCATTGGGAAGTGCTCTCACAGGAGAAAGCCACATTTGTTTACTTGCAATAATTCCTGTTTCCCTTCCTAACATAGGTGAAGACTTAGCTAATGCATTCCACCTGCCAGAGTCACTGGGGAACTCCAGAGACAAGCTTCAAGCTGCACCTAAAAGGCTTCTAGTAACACATCTATGGAATTGATAAACAGCAAAGGTATGTGCAAGACAGGATTAGGGATTCAATTGATTTATTTTTAGGTCAGTTTGTTTGGAAAATAGAGACTGTGCTCATTGTCAGTTGAGCATTTCTTATTTTCAGGTATCATACTGGAGGTAAATGTCAGCTTTAGAGTTTCCATTAATATAGCTTTTGGAGCTAGTTAAAGTATGAAATCTTGCACTTTTGTATTTAATGGAAACTTCAGCTTTAAAAAGGCAGTGAAGGATTTTAAAGTAACAAATTTTGCCTCCCTCTTCTCTACTCTCCCCTCTGCCCCTTTAATAATATCTCAATAGCTTGAATATGTCCCTCTACATGTGGGATCTTTCAGAAATGCACAGCTTGATGGATGTTAACTGAGCAGTGAGTGTCTCATACTTGCACATCTCATATATGAGGTTTTCTCCTTCCCACACTTTGTAGAATTTTGCTTCTGGGGGTGAAACTCTTCCATGTTCTCATCCCTGTTGGGTACACCCAGCTGATATCAGAGTTGCAGAGCTCAGGCTGTAACAAAAGTGACAAAGCTGTGGTAAGGAAGAGGAATGGAAAGAATTAAGCTTGTGCTGACTGCTTTGTGGGTATCTCTTAGCATGAGGTAGCAGCAGAGAACAATGTTTATTCATTAAGATATAATTGTTTGGAGCTAGATGCATTTCTGCCTTCCATGCTGGTTTGCTTTGAATGCCTTGTGTTTGGATTTTTCTTTCTCCTCGCTGTAATTTGCTGTGCACTGATGGGGATAAATGTCATCAAAGGTCTGAACCTTTTGATGTTTCTCATATAAGATGCAAATGTTTAACAGATGAAAATTATTTGCTAATAAGTAAATAAATATCAAAAGCAGCAGTACAAATAAACCCCCCTTGTGTAATAGTGTCTAAAAAATTCAAGTGACTTATTTAAACACTGATCAGGCCCTTCTTTGATGTATGTGAATATTTTCAGGCAGAGGCATCCTTGTATTGTTAGAGCATAACTGCTGTTTTAATTTTCTTTTAGACCTCACTTGAAGCATTCTGGGGAAGTGTAGAACCAGTGACTCTTTCTAGATATATTGGAGAGGAGGGATGGAAGCAGGATGGAGCCTTTCAAATGTCAGTGATTCCCATCCACTTATCTGTTTAGCCTGGGAGACTCTTCCTGTCTCACAAATCTGGCAGAAGCTCTGTGTGCTCCCTACAGACTCCTACAAACATCTTGTGTTCAATATTAAGCTTATGGGCTCCTCATGCATGTCTGAAGCTTCTGCAGGCTGCTGTAATAAATAGTGGGCAGCTGAAAACCATCTGAAATCAGGATTTCAAACTGAAAGCTGAACTTGTCTTGACTGTGTCACTGGAAGACCCATTTTGCTGCTAATCATTGCAGCCAGCTCAGAGCAAGCCAGAAGAGTTGCTTGGCCATTTTTTATCATGACAGCCTGGATCTTTGTAGTACTCCAGCTGAAATCTGGGAAAGGATGTTGGGCTGGACATGTTATATCTTGACTGGTTTTTGGCTGATCACCAGTTGGGGGTCAAGGTGCTTTGCCCTTTGGGTTTATTCACTTGCAGCTTGGAATGGCTGAAGTATTAAAAACCCTTAAGTGCATTTCTTGTCAAGGACCTCTTAAATCAAACGCAGCTTAAACGAGTTACTGAAAAGAAACAGTTTCCACTTCTCCCTTAATCTGTCTCCCATGCTCAGTAATTGATGTCTCGTTCCATGAGTCACATCAGCTCGCCTCAGGTTAAATCTCTTACAGCCTAATCCTGCACATCCTTCCCAAGTCAATGTCTGTGCTGGGAGATGGGGAAGGTTTTGCATGAGTAAAGACTGCCAGGTGGGTTTCTGCAGGAACTTGTGTTGTTTTCACATAGAAGGGAATGAAACTTCAGGAAGAAAATAGCATCTGTAGCTCTTTGCCTCTTGGGCGACTGGAGAGGAGCCCTGGGTTGGTCTGGGGATTCCCATGGAGTGAGGGGTTCTGTTGTAGGAACATGTAAGATATGGAAGCATTTGGGATCTGGTGTTGTAGCACCTAGGAACCAACTAAAAACACATTTGAGGCAGAAATTTCAACAAGGCTTGAGTTAAAAACAGGACTTGCTGACCCCTACAAGTGAGGGTGGACTTCCCTGTTTAGGAAGATGGAATTGGGAATGTTATGCTACTTTGGTCTGTCACTTCTGCAGAGAGGCTCCTCTGAGCTGGGAAAAATATGCTCAGAACTCATTTTTCAAAAGACCTAACAGCCATGCTCTACCCTGATTTCTTCTTGTCCGGTATTTTGTTATGCAGAAGGGAGAAAAAAGCATCTAGTAATGAGAGTTTGGAGTTTTGTTTGACACAAAGGAAAATGTGACTGTAGTACCCATTTTCACTACAAACCAAACTTTCAACAACAAAATCTTGTGGCTGTTTGCATTAATGTTGGTGCTGAAAAAACAAAATATATTGGAAGACAAAAGAGCATCGATACTTTCCTGACTGCTGCCAATCACTCTAATTAACAAAGAGGAAGAAAGTTGTGCTTTTGTCTTCACTTGGTTTGGTGCCTCAGTGCTATATATAGTAGAGAATCTCCAAGTTGCTTGCCCTTTTTGTTTGTTTTATTTTTTCCTGTTGTCCCTGTGATTGTTTTCTTTCATAATCAGACCAATTAACATGTTGACAGAAGAGAACCACTTGTGGATTTTTTTTCCCCCCTGCTTCAGAATCTGGAGCAAAGTTGAGCAGATAAATAGACTTGTCTGTAGTGCAAGAGGGGAAGCTGCAGAAGGGGATTTCACCAGACACGTGTCATTAGTTACTTCCACAAGCCTTACAGGTGTGACATTAATCAGGTTGTGTGCCATGCTCCTGGAGTCTCACAGGGCTCTGGCACCATCTGCGTGGCTCCTGTGTTCAGGGTCACTGAGTATGCAGAGCAAGATCACTTCCTGAGGCAACTCTGCCTTTGAACAGGCCTCTTGCACCCTGTGATGGATTCCCCCAACACCCAGCACCTGAAGGGCATCACTTTCCCAGTGCTGACACTGATGGATGTCCCTCTCCTCTCCTGAAACCCTGTCCTGGGTGGGCACTCTGGCTGGAGTGCTGAGTTGTTATGGCAGCATCCAAGGAAATCAGGCAGGGTGCCAATGGTCATGTCTAGAGACTTGCTTTTCTTACTTTCTTAGAGGAATTTAAAGGCCTGTTATAGAGGGGCAGCAATTATCAGTTTGGGACTCAGTCCTCAGGTCTGCCATGCCTTAGCAAGAGTTGGAAGATAAATCCCTTTGAAAATGTTTTGCAGTGCTTGGTTGTAAAGAAACTTCTCCATGTTACATCACCTGTGGAATCAGGGAGGGAGCAGACAAAAATATTTCCTGTCCCCCTTTTCCACCAGCCATGTGGAATATCAGTTGTAGGGTATATAAGTAATAAACTATTTACATTCTCTGTCTTCCTTGCATATCTGACTGTGCAGTCATCCATTTCGCTTGAATTTGCTGCCTAGGTGTGGGGATTTTAAATCAAGCTCCTGCATGTCAAACAGTCACATACCCCCTCCTGTGCAAGGTAATACAGAAGGTCCATCTCTTGGACCATGATTCCCATCAGTTTTAGCACAGCCAGATCCTTTATGGAGTCCTGTGCATCCAGCCCATACTGCACCGTGGGGAGAAAACCATCTTCGAGGCAGTTATCTGTATTTTAATTCAACGAAATAACTTGCTGTATTTCTTCCCTTGGGAAAATATCCACTGATACAGATTTAGTTCCAGTGAAACCTTGCAGTGTCAGTATCTAAGAGACAGACCTAGTTTCCTTTAGGCTTAGGAGTCTAACAACTTGGGAACTGTTTCTCTCCCTCCCTTCCCCCCAAGAGATCATGCTTGCTAGACGGGCTTTCCCAAATTCTCACAGCTCTAATCTGGATACCATTTAGTGTGACAGCCTTCTTCCCGGGTTCCCACAGCTGGTTAGTGTTTTGAATTCCAGCCTCGTGAACTCATATCAGGCTACATGGGCTAATGCTCCGAGCACAACCTAGAGCAGATATCTCTGATGACAGAGTAATGGAGAAACTGTGGTGCTTTCTGCCTCTTTATTAATGCACAGTCATTTGTGGTGTTCTTCAATTTCTGTGGAGAGGAGCTGACTGCAGTGAAACACAGAGGCATTTAAATGGTAGTGGAGGTGAAAATAAAATCATTCAAGTATGTTGCTTGCAAGACCAGTAAACCAACCTGCTGCAATGGGAAAGGTTTTATCAAACCCCAAGGGTCACAAATATGGCTAAAAATATCACTTAGAGAATTACTGTTATATCCAGCTAAATTCTTATAAAGGAAAACCCCAGGGAAACTATGTTCTATTTTCTCTCACAACATTCAGACTTCACCTTGCCTAAACAGTGTTTCAAATAGCAGGAGACAAGAGCTGTCAAACACTGCAATGGGCACAGCCCCCCCTGTTAAATGCCATTGGATTGAGTGCCTTGGACTTGTTTAGAGCTGGTTTCAGAAGCAGCCTCTGGTTCAGGAGTGTGCTGCTCATTTTTGGGCACCCCCAGCATAAGGTTGGATTTGGGGGGATATTTAGACCCTCTTTGGGAGCATTAGTTCTGAGATTCAGCTGAGTAGAGATGTGAAAGAAAAAACTGTATGGAACTGGCTAATTCCTCACATCACCCACAGTGCCTCTATTCCAGGAGGGTCTGACACTCTGTACCAGGGCAAGATCTAACATGCATTGTCCACACTTTGAGTCGTCAGTTGATTTTTCTTTAAATTAAACAACAACAACAATATAAACGACTCCTTTAGAATGAAAAGCAACTGTACATCAAAATGATTTGTGGCACGTGTTGATAGCATGGGAAGCAGTGGGTGGAAGTCAAGCATTTTGCCTCAATTACACTGTTCAGAATGCTATTAGGGAACTGTTTTACTTAAAATTTGGGGGGGGGGGGTGAAGCTACACTCAGGGCACATGAGAAATGGGACTTGACTGAAGCGTTTTCAAAACACTTGGATGTTTGTTTTTCCTTTGATGTTGACACAACTGCATCTTGTGACTTGCTCATCCTAATCCAGTGAGTAGCAGTCAGGAATGTGAGTGCTGTGTGGATGGGAAGTAGCTTTCTTCCATGGAGAGGATGTAAAGAAGATTCCTGGGAGTCTGTAGATGGACCTCTCTATTTACCATACAAACCCACTCTGGGAGAAGGTCAGATACCTTGTTTGGTTTGTGGCCAGCTCCTGGACTAGACTTCTGCTGGGCAGAAAGTCAGCAGAGATGATGTGGCCCAAGAAAAAGTATTGTGTTAGTCAGAATTTCAGAGTCTGACCAGGTGCAGTAAACCCCCAAAATTACGGCAAGCAAGTAGAGCTTTGTGCCTTAAAGTAAAATCTGCTTATTTTGCTGTGTTTTTGTAGGTAAGTAGAGGCTTTTCAATATCATACCCTCTTGTGTAATCAGGTGGTTCATCTTCCATGATTTTGCATTTATATATGGTTGAAGGCAGGACTGGAAGGGATTTGTCTAAAAAAAAAAATAAATTTCTGAGTAAGTGACCTGCTCTACAATCCCATTTGTAAATTGATCAGGCTGTTTAAATTTGGATGTTTGCCATGTATCGAGGGACATTTTGAGAACCTCTCTCCTCTGATACTTCAAAAATCTCCTTTCCCCTCTAAATGTGGCAGCACTCAACATTTTCCAGGTGGCAGGATCATCCTGTGAAAACAGGGCTGTTTAACCTGGATATCCTCTAGAATGTGATACATCTCCTCAGCATTTGCATCAGAGAGGAAGAAGGTGCCTGGTCCCACTGCTGAATTCCAACCAGGAATTAGTCAGACCTTTAGGAAACATGGGAGAGCAAATGTTTACTGACCGTGTAATTAGCACGATGACTTGCTCTGTCTATTGGCCCTTAGCACCATATTTCCTGTCTGAGCAGTGGAAAGCAAAAATATTAGTTGCTGTTTTACCAGAGGAACAAGTGTCTTCCAAATGAACAAATGATCTATTACCAGTCCTGCAGACTCTTCCCATGGGAATAGGCATTTTGCTTCTTTTTCTACAGCTAATTTCTTTCATAGAGCAGGTTCCCAGACACATCAAATGCCTCTCATGTTGAGCTGTTAGCTAAGATTTATAGTCTCTGTGTTATCAGAGTGAATTAAACTATGGCTGGCAGTCAGGCTTCTTCTCATGGGCTCCTGTAAAAATGTATATATAAATTAATAAATTGGGGTTTGAAATGTAATGTCTTTCTAAAACACAAGACATTCCAAAGACCACTCTTCTGCTCAGAAGTTTCTTGCATTGCTGGGCAGCCAATAATCAGTCAATACTAATCCCTTGCTCAATGAAAGAATAACAAGTAGGCTCAGCTTTGGTGGGTCTTCTGGAGCCAGATGAAAGCTGGTGAAGTTTGGAGTGAAATTCAGTAGCTGTACATTACTTTGGTGTTAATAGAGCTCAGCTGGAGTCTTGAGAGGAAAACACAGACTTAGTAGTTTGAAGAAGAAACATTTTGTACATTAGTTTTTTAGTCTAGATCTTCATTACACAGTGGCAGAGTTGGAAACATGTTAGTGCTTTAATATTAAGCTGGGTCATATGAGCCTTCATCCAGTGCTTTTCATTTCTAGTTGTAAGTATGTCATGGAAACTTCTTTGTGGTGGCATAAAACATGGAGATTAAAAGCAAAATTTGCTGTTTGAAAAGCGAAATTTTTTTTTTTTTTGGGAAGGTCAAATGAGCTTTTGAAATGCTTCTGGGAAATTTTCTTTAAACTGATTTCCTAGTTTATATTTGATTTTATGGCCTTGAGTGGAATGTAACTTCTAAATGTGAGAATCAAGAATTGCATATGGAGGTGTAAGCAAACTGTTAGTTGGGGGGAAATGGAGACTGGAATCCATGAGACTTTGCAGCTCCCCAAACTCCACAGCATTTTTCTAGCTGTCCAAAAGGAATAAATTCTTTAAAATAAGGGAAGCAAAACCTGTGCTTTTTCCCCCCTCACCTCTCCTTTCTCACTCTCTGCTCTAAATATTGCATTTTTTAACCTTTTGTTAAATATGCTCTTATAAAAACAAAATCCCCCCCAAAAACCCAAACCATACAAAATTTCAATATTTACAACTTTTTTCAAGGGATTGATGAGAAAAGGGGAGACACTTTCAGACCACAAATGTTCCACAAACTGTGACCAACAAAACCAGGACGGGATGCATTTCAGAGCAGACAACTGCGTTCTGCTTTCATCCATTTCAGAGAAAGGAACAAACCTGTCTCATCAATGCCATTTGGCCACTCATCTGCACTGCCCAGGTGTTTGCTGCCTGAAATCTCGGGAGATCTCACACTTGTTTGATTTCTAAGAATTGTACTGTTCGTGTAGCTCATGGCTACTGCATAGTGCTGCATATTTATGTAACTCTAAGTCACAATGAGAGTTCCACAGTAGTTCCACAGCTTGTTCTACAAAGCTCTGCTGCTCTACACTGGGCTAGTTTAATTGTTTTCATTGTGGAAAACAGATACTGGTTTAAGTAACAGGTCAAAACTGAGTCTGTTTTCATTCTAGTCTTTAATAGTTATGGATTTTAATCTAGTGATATCTGCACATGGATTTAAATTTTGATAAGTGAGAAACCCTATGTAAAAATGACCAAATTGTGTTATAAGTGCAGTGGAGTTTTTAGGTTTCTTTAATCATATTCTAAACAAATATTTTATATTGCTGAAGCCTCATAGCACTGCAGAAATAATTTTGCAAGAGAAGAACAACCAAAAGAGAGAGATACAAACAAGTACAGGGTTTATATTTGGGTAGGCTGTGTTTATTAGGATAATTGTTTATCTGTATTCTGCAGGAGTAAAAATTCTGATTTCTACTTTGTTATTGCCTGTAATTTTTTGCAGCTTGGTGGCATAATGTAAATGCTGGCAAAATTCGAGGGGTTTTATATACAATTTTTTAATAAACTAAAAAAATATCTCTTAGTCCAGCAAAGCAACAGAGAACAAAACAAAAAAACCCAAAACCAACCGAAAAGCAGTATTTCTGTTGCTGAAATCTCCTCAGATTAACAGTTTAAAAAGACAATACTAGATAAAAATTATATTACATTATTCTTCTGAGGTGTGGCTGCAGAATTTCAAGGGGGACAGGAATGAAAGGGCAAAAATATCTGCATAACTGTCCAAAAGTCATCCTTCTGAATTCCTCCTAGAGTATGGGAATTTATCTGTGGAAATCTTTGGGCAGGAAAGAAGTAGTTTTGACTTGCATCTGGGAGGGTTTAGAAGGTGGATTTTCAAAAGCAGCTCAGCCTGTGAGATCCAAGAAAAAGCCCAAGTTTTGTGTAAGTCTGTGGCAGAACCCAAAATCAAGCCTTGAAACCACAACCAGAGGCCAGATTTCTGAATATCTTTATTGGGCCTTCACTCAGAGTGGTCCTTGCCTTCCTGGAGCACTTTTGCTGTGTGTCAGAGCCTGACAAGTTCATAAGCAACCTGAGAGGAGTCTCAT
This sequence comes from Lichenostomus cassidix, assembly GCF_008360975.1. NCBI lineage: Eukaryota > Metazoa > Chordata > Aves > Passeriformes > Meliphagidae > Lichenostomus > Lichenostomus cassidix. Next base: position 1,853,684 of record NC_139483.1, read on the forward strand.
AGGGAGAAGAGCTGGGCAATCCTGATGACACCTGTCACCTCTCCTGGACAGGTGACACTTGGAGGACAATGTTGTGTCCCAAGGTGGTGGGATTTAATTGATGAAAGAGGCTGACTGTAAGAGTGGAAAGGAAAAAAGTAACTGCATGGAGGGCAGGCATCCAAATAAAGGTTTTTCATGGACAGATCATCCAAGGAAAATGAGAAAAAGGGCAACAAAGAGAGGAGCTTGGGCCTTTCTCTGGTGGGAATGTGATGGGTGAACCTCTGGCAGCAACAGAAGTGCTACTCCCTTCTAATTCATCCTTTACTTTGCAATGATCCCCCACTGGTACAGGAGAATGTTGGCATTCACAGGATATTTCTCTACCTCAGAAATAATTACATTGATGAGTTTAGGCAAGGAAGTGTGCCAAATGGGATCCTCTAGCAATTTCCCAATTCACAGCAGCCCATGCCAGCTTCACCTCACTATCACATGAGGTAAACTGTGGGAGAGAAAGCAAGGAGAAGCTACTTTGTCTTGTCAGGCAGCTTCTCCAACACATTCAGCAGAGTGGGATTCTTTCCTTGCAGCAAACACACACATCATGTGCCAGGCTCTTTCCAGAGGGTGGGAACCTTCCTGCCCCCCTGGTTTGGTTCCCAAACAAGTCAGACACCCAGAGAGCACTTTGCACATGTAGTTAGCTGGTGGTCTGCCTGCTGCCTTGCACATGGGGCTCTTCCCAGGGCGGTGTGGCTCACATGTGGTTTCCATCTCAGAGCTCTCAAAGCCTTCTCACAGTGCCACACGAGGCTGTTGGGACAGCTTGGGAAGAGGGCAGCATCTTCCAGGTGCTGGGGCTTGCCTGGCTGCACCCCTCAAGTGATGCTCACAAAAGGGCTGTAAGGCATTTTGATTCTCCTGCTGAGTGCTGCTCTTAGCTGTGACTGGTGAGCAGTTGTAATCTGGAGCATCTGGTCTGCAGTCTCCTGAGTGTACTCTTGCACTGCCAGGCTGTTCTGACATCCCTTTAACATCTGTATTGCTGAGCCTCCTCTCCTTCTTCTTTTTTTTTTTTTTTTCTCTCTGAGGTGATGTGGTTCACTGGGCAAGGGTTTTGCCCTGTGGATAACTGGAGAATATCCCTTACTTTCTTTTTATCTCTGCCCCCTTCCCTTTTGTTTGTGGATAGAATAAATGCATGCCTAACGCAATATAGACAAAATATTCACTAAATATTCCTTCATTTGGAGGTATCTTCTCGTCCTCCCTTTATGTAGCAAGATGTCTGATAATATCCTCACTTCAGGTTTAACCCTGGACTGGGCATTGACTGAGGATGGCAAACCCCAAGAGAGAGACACCGACTGGCAGAACTTCTGCTTTCAGTTCTTGGCTCTGCCATTGTCTCTCTGGTCCTGACAGAATCTCTGCTCTCACTGCTCCTCTTTAAGAGATGAATAATAGTTTTCCTTCTCTCCCATCTGTGGCTGCTCATGTCTGCCTTGACTTGCTGCTTGTTTACATGTGCAATGCCAATCACTGCCTGTCCGTCACTGCATGTAATCTAGTTAATTGCTCTGATATAAAAACTATCTTTATGGGGAATGCTTCTTGATATGAGAAACTGCAGCCCTGAAAAACATCCAGGCTTTCAGAATCAGGCCTTAGAGAGCCTTGATGTGTAGCCTGGATGATACAAACTTTTGTGGTCTTAGTCAAGACATCTCAAAGTTTTTGCCACTCTGGAATTACTATTTTTTTTTTCTCCTTCCCTCCAGTCTTGCAGCTACATCGTGTTGCTTTTCTCTGGTTTTATGAATGGAATGTCATCATCTGCATCTGCATAAAGGTCCTTTCATTAGATGCTCCCTCTGTTCTTAAGACATTTATGGAGGTTAATTTGGGGAAAAAATTCTTTGCGATACATGACATTTTCCTTCCATTATACTTCAGCTGTCCCAGATTTATGTGACAAGTTTGCACATAACATCTTATTTATAAGAATGTGTACACTCATCATTCACACAGGCAAAACTATTACAATGTATTCTTTCTACAGGGGAAGAGCTCTGGCCAGCCAGCCCAAATTACATCATGGGACTAAACAGTTTGTGTCAAAATCCGGAATTGACATAACTAATTCGCAACACTTCTCATGCGCTTTCCAAATCAACATTACCAAAAGACCAGATGCACAACTCAAATCATTGCTGACTTTGCCACTCTCTTTTGCCTTCACCTCAGTGTTTCTGGTAACATAAACATTTGCTGCCCAAACCTAGAAAGTCTTGTGGGAAATTGAACCAACTTTTTTATTTTATTTCTTTCTGCAGCAGTTTGCTCATCCTTTTTTTTTTTTTCCTCCGTTCCCAACATGTTAACAGATGTAAATATGAATCATATTTCATTCTCAGACTCCTTATAAAAATACACTCAGGACCAAAGTTTCTGAGTAATAAAAAATTCTGGATGCATCTCCAAACCACAATGAAACACCCTCTCCCCAAACGAGTCAAGGCTTGGCTTGCACACCTCTGTATGAAAAAGAGAGCAGAAATCTTTTGAATAGCATTGCTGTTTATTTTGCTTTTACAGACAAGCAGCACTGACAAACTGGTGCAAGTGTGTATCTTCATGCTTCTGTGTGTGTTTAGGTGTGTGGTTTCCTGCCCTCCTTATCTCCCCTGTCTGTTCTGGATGACTGATCTGCACTGTAGACATTTTTGTGGTTTTGATGGCTAAAATGAGCTGATATTCATTGTTTTCAGTCAGCCTCCTTCCTCCTTCTCTTCCGTGCACTTCAAGCGAGGTTCAGAGTTAGGCTTTCTGAGCTTCTACACCAGGAAAATCAGGATATGTAGATAGTCTGGGATTCTATTTAGGATACAGAGCCTGCTAGGAGTTAGCACATCACCCATTGTATTGTGCAGGGACTGGTGCTGGCAGTTGGGTGTGAAGCTTGATGGAATTACTGGAAGGAATCTTGCTGGCTTTGGGCTTGCTGTAATGAACTCTAAGGCAAAACTACTCTTTTAAGCTCAAAAGAAACTGTTTGCTTTGGTCAATGATCTTGGGATGGATGGGCTACATACCATCCCAATAACCCAAAAAAGCTGGGATGTGTCTCAGTCCAGGCTCGTGGTGCTTGTATTGTTTAATTGTTGGACAGCTGAGCAGAGCTCCTGGCACACTTCTAACATTCAGCAAATATCTGTCACCCAAGTGACTTCTGGCCATCTTTTGGGAATAGAGAGCAGCCAAGGTCTGGTGCCAGTTGGTAACATGAATTAGACAACATTCTGGGGAGCAAAAAGGGATTCAGCTCACGTGGATGTGAATTGTACTGTGCATTCATTTGGCCTGAGAGCTGGAGAACAGGCCCAGCCCGCTGTATTTGGTGGCATAGGCACAGCTAGTGACGTTTTCAATTGAATCTTTGTATTCTGAATATTCCAGTTCGGGGCTCTGCATCCTCTTTTCCATGTCAGCAATACACAGAGCGTGGACACCCACGTTTCAGGGTTTAGATTTGATACTCTGAGCTGGCAAGCTTCAGTCTCACCTGCTGGAAATATCAGCTGCTTTGAACAGAAAACTCTTAGAGTGGGCTTAATTAAGCATGGACTGTTTGGCTTAACTGGGTCTTGATTGTAATGGGTTATTTTTTCTGGCCGCAAGCCAACATAACAAAGGTTGTTCTTTAAGTGTAAGTGTTCACTTTCATCCTCCCCACTTCATAGGCTACTTGCTATTGTGTGTGACTGCAGCACTGAAAGGTTCTTGCTTTCTCTGTGGGCTTTGCACAGGCTAAATGTGTGTCTTGTGTCCCCAGAGCTCCAGGAACCCCAGCCAATAGTGGGAACAAACCACAATTATGAGAGGCTGGGCTATGTACAAGCATTTCTGAGGTGAGGAACAAGCTATTCCCCTGTAGTACTCCCTTACATAACCTAAGCCTTCAGTCTTTCTGTAGGAATGAACCTTTAATTGCAATGGGATTCAATGAAAACTCTTCCAGGAAGAAATGGGTATTGCTATCACTTGGCTGTAAATGCTCTTGGGGGATTTCTAGTACATATATCTTAACTAAGAAAATACCCACCCTGCTTCCCAATGCAACTCCCTCCCCTGAATTTGCAGTCAGGAATGATGAAAAATGTTTTCTGCTTCATTATGCTCTTTGCATGGCCAAGGCAAATTCATATCTGCTGTCTCTATCCTCTAGATAAAGTTTTTTTTTTTTTTAAAGGAAAGAGACAAGGCAATCAGCAATGATTCACTTCTGTGGGAAATATGTTCACTTGCTTATTTAGGGATTTAATTTTACTTTGGAATATGTGTGTCTGCAAAAAGAAATAAGGAGATAGAGAGGTTGTAGTCTTAAAAACTTGGTTTTCTAGACATGGGGCCCAGATGTGAGGTGTAGCAATGTGTCATGTCTGCTGGCAAAACAAGCTGGAGTAGAGCAAATGTGTCCTGCTGGTTTTCTTTTCATATCAAATCTTAGTGTTCTGGGAATGGCTGGGATATCCCAGGCTTTATGTAATAAACTGAGTCATTTGAGGATTTTGTTGCTGTAACTGTGGAACATTCATATAGAAAGGTCTCTTGAAAGTGTTTGTTTTGTGTTTACCATGAACAAACAAGCCAGATGAGTATGTGGTCAGCATGATGAGGAGGATTTGAAGTAAAGAGAAAAGCCAAAATGAGTGTAGACATGATCAAAGCTTTTCGCTAAACATGCACACTAAAAGCACTTTCCCAGTGTTTATGGGAAACCTATTTAAGACCCTGTGTTAACGGGAAAAGTGTTCAGCTCAGAGCCATGGCAAATCTGGCCTTATGCTAAATAGCAATCTGGAAGTGAGGCCATCATTACTCCTTTGCTTTTCTTAACTAATTTTTTAATGTGTTTTGCTGAAAAATTGTGGTTTTCTCTAGCTATGGATTTGTTGTTTTGTTTTGTTTTGTTTTGCTTTGTTTTCTTCATGTGTCTCTTTATAAGTGCAGGGGGATTGAACAAGAGGGAAAGCAGTTGGAGGTTCCCTTCTGAAAGCAGTGCCTGGCTGAGTTGCCTGGGCTCAAAAGCTGGCACGAATTCTTTTTACAGGGAAACAGCAATTATTTGTTTCACTGTGAACTGGAAGAAATAGCACCTCAGCATTGTGATTCTTAGTCATCATGTTTTGTAAGACCGTTTTTTATAGAGCTTTTGTAACAACCCTGTCTATATCCAAAACTAAATTCCAGTGTTACTCTTGTTTTTGCCTGTGAGTGGGTCAATGTGATGATGAGTTGGCTTTTCTCCTCCAGGAAAAGACTTCTCTTTTGATTATTCCCCCCTATTCTGACTTTAAAACTGTGTTCTTCTTATCTATATTGGGAAGAGAGGGTGTCAAAATTAGGGCTGAACATTTTCCTCTCAGCACCACCCAACAATCTGAGCTCAGAACTCTTTGATATGTTGAGTGTTAAAACGTTTCCAGAGCAAAGAGTCATCAACTTATTTTGCAATGAGGCAAAACTTCCTCTGGGACTGGTTTTCTCCAGGGCCATGAACCTCCAGAAAGCATCTTCATTAATGATACAGTCAGAAGGATTGTGTGTACAACCCTCCTCATCACTTCTCAAGATCTTCAGCAGATCAGTTTTTGGGCTAGAGGCAATAAGGATTAGGGAAAGATTGCAATCTTGGGAAAAAGTCTGAGTGCAGCAGCCAGGCCAATAGTTTTTCCCCTTTCCACCACTCAAGATGCTGAACAGCTTTAAAGCAGTTTTGTTCAGCTTGGACTCTGGTGTTGGTAAGAATTGATGCTCTGTGCAGGAGGGAGTAGAAAGAAGACATGGTGGCATGTTTTCTGTTTTGTCTTTCTATTGCTTCACCAGCAGAATTGGTGGAGTAAAGCATCCCACAAATTCCATTTTCCATTTGTTGAGTATTTTCCCTCCACCGTTTAACCCATCAGAATATACCACCTTGGGAGTAGCAGGAATTTTTCTCTCCTCAGAAAGCTTTATAAAATCTTTGTTGTATAGGAGAACTTATGCTATTACAGAAAACAACACTGGGTGATGTAACAGCATTCAGTTTTCACTGTGCTCATGAAATACTGATTGTGTACCTTGGGCTAGAATTTAGCATGGAGCTTATTCAAATTTCTGTCTGGAAAATCTTGCTCAGTATCTGTTTGAGCAACAGGCAGCCCTGTGAAGAAGAGGATCTCATGAGCTCTTCCCCTCCAGAGCTGAAACCTGCTTGAACTCTGCTGTGTTTTATCAGAGACCACTGGCAGCAGCTCCCTGCAGCTCCTCTGCTTCACCTCTGTGATGTCATGCCATGGAATGTCCCTGTCTGTGTCTGAGCTGTGACATCACTGCTCCCCTGTCCCTTGTCCTGTCCATGGACCTCTCTGAGAGCACAGCTTCCCACCCAGTAGTCTGCAAGGTGGGATAATTCAAACATTCTCTGCAGACTCCCAGGAAATGCACTGTTGGGGAAACCTCTGGGCTCACCTGGGGTCTTCATGACCTAGAAGGCATTTCCATCCCTACTTACTGCAATTCTGGTTTTTGCACACTTTCAATTAAATAGCCTGAGGGAAGTGGTGCAAAACCCCTTGCTGTTCTCTGGGCTTTCTAATTAAGACATCCATCCTCTTCATCATGAAGCTGCAGGAGATATATTAATGGGGGAAAAATACTGGAGGGAGGAAAAATATATCCTCACTAGAATTATGTATGATTTTCCACCGACTTTCTTTTGCACTTACAAACGCAAGTTTAGGCCAATCAAAACTTTGGACTCATTTTAAATTCCCTACATTGTTCCACATAAACAGAAAATAAAATATTAAGAGAATATTTCTTTTTTCATGCCAATAAAATCTCAGGCAGCTTTTACTCTGACAATATTAAAAAAGCTAAAGTTGCACAGTACAGCAGTGTCCCTTTTTTGTGATTGTGATCTTCTGCTAAGTTCTGTGTAAGCAAACTTTTTAAACTTGTTATTAGCTTAAGCTGCTGTTTTGAGCAAAGTCTTGGAACATAAACAGGCAAATCCGTCTCTGCTGCAGAAAAATCTTTGTTACCATATGTGCAAAATAATTGCACAAAATCTTTCTGCCCTGAAGTGTGCAATAAGCCCTCACCAACCCCTTTGTCCCAGAGGGGAATGCACAAGTAGTCATAAACAGAGAGTCTTTCTTTGAACCTGAGTAAGCAGGCTGAAAATACAGTCAATAATTCAGATAAAGCCAAATGTTCATGAGGAAGAAAAAATAGCTGAGCACTAGGAATCTATCTCAGCAGCAGGCAAAGCTTTTTATGGGAATAGAAACTCTTCAAATAAAAATTTCTTCCCTTCCAAAATCCTCAAACCCAAAACAATTCTCTGTACCTATATGTGTGGGTACAGACATTATCTAATTTCCATCACTACATGCAACAAATGAGACAAATATGTATTTTTTGTCAGGGGGAGGGAGCAGAATCACATGGAAGAATTGTGAGGAAAGCAGAATTTGAGAAACAATTTGTTGACCATACATGAATTCCATGAAACCTGTGGGGGGCAAGGGCAGAGTCCTGCTGTGCCAGGTGAAAATGTTCATTGCAATGTAGCAAGTCTTCAACAGGTGTAAGAGTGTGAAAACTCCTGCTTTTGATGGCTCCTGCACCTGAGTGTCTGACTTGTTGATTTAATTGATCGAGCTGTGATAATGGATTATTCATTTTCTCCCTAGGATATTATCAAAGCTGGTTAATTCTGCACTTGATCTGTGAGATCTCCCCAGTTCCTGGCTGGTTCCTTTTGACAGTGCTCGCCAGCCAGGTTTGGAAGGCTTTGACAAAATACAGGGAAAAAGGACACTTGCAGTATCTGCTCCTGTTCATTTCTATCTTCTGTGGTGTGGTGGACAAGGGGAGACAGTGCTGAGATGGCTGAAGGTGTCAGGAGTGCTGTGAAGAAGCAGCTGACCCACCTGGAATGGTGATCTGCTGCCCTGTGATCGGCTCCAGGACCACTGGGATTCAAAGGTCCTGAGAGCATCCCAGCACACAGACATGATGTGGCAGCTGAGGCCAGCCTGCTGCTAAATTTATCCTGGGCCACTTGTCCCATGTAAGGATGAGCAAATCCTGTGGATCTTGAGGTTTTCTGATGCATGACTTGAGTTGTTTATCAGAACAGTAAAGACCGGTTTGAGATCAGAGACCTTATTTTTCCTATAATTCAAACCCAAGGCTTTGCTTAATTTTCTTTTTCTTGACCCTAAAAGCAATTCAACTCCAAAAGAAAAGTGTAATTTTCCTGTGTATTGAGTCAGGGTTAGAAAGGTCTGCACAAAGGTAGGCTGAGAACATTCTTCTATGTATCTGGCCCCCTACCTATCCACTTTTTATTTCCCACTGAATTTCTCTCTCTCTGTGTCCATCCCCTGTAGCTATTCTTTCCTGCCTCTCTTTGCACTCAATTTTATTTTTAATTAGTTTATATGTGGCTTAGACCGTGAGATGTAGGACAAAATCAGTGAAATAAAGAGGATTTCCCCTTACTATTTTACAGCAATCCGTAGCTGTCCTGCAGTTACTTTTTTTTTTTTTTTCATTCTGAGGAGAAGTTCTTCTTTTATAACTTTTCTTTTTATTTTGTGAGTGTGTGTGAAAAGGATGACAGTCTCCTTGGTTATTTTCCTCAGAGGCTCGTATGAAAAACTGTACTGAACTCACATGGAAAATCTAAGTAAACCATAATTCCAAGATCATCCATATTTATGCTTTGATTTTTTTCTTTTTCAAAAGGGAGCTTTAATATATTAAAAAGCAAAGGTTTGCAGGATTTGTGCTAGCTGGGAATGTAGATGTTCTACAGCTCCATTCCTAGAAAAAACTCTGGTTAGCTTGGACTCATAACATCTGAGTTTTTGCAGTGGTCATTTTTTTTCTCCACAACTCCTTTCTTAGGGAAACTTTCCACTCTTCAACAGTATCAGCTCTTTTCAATTAACTTTGCTTCTAACTTATTTGATAGTTCGATGGTCCTTAGAGGAATGTCTGATATGTTTACATTTCTAATATTGCCTGTGATTTCTTCGAAGTCACTTCATTTTTCTGAAAAAGTGATGTTTTTTAGCCAACTATTCTATGGGAAAATTCTCAGTGGAATATGATTTTTTCCTAAGATGTTATAGAAGTGCAGAAGTTGTACCTCATGATTTTTTCCTAAGATGTTATAGAAGTGCAGAAGTTGTACCTCATATCATTCTTAATCAGCTTTTGAGACTATTAATTCAGAATTTTGGAAGGAGTGGAGGCTGATTCTCTGGAAAGCCAGAAGTGACTCCTTTGCCTCTTTTTCATTTAAGATTTTTGTGCCATCTGTCTTGCTGTCTTGGGATAGTTGCTCTTCAGGTTCTCTGAGGCATCTGGCTACCTTTTGTTTTCCTCCTTTCCCATGAACTCGGCAATATTTGCCTTGCATGCTACTTAAACTCTTCAGGCATGATTGCCATTTTGTATTTAGACATGAATGCATTTGTGTTTTTTATCAGCCAACCAGATTGGGTTTATTTTTTCAGCCTCTCCTTGGTGGCAGGGGCCAGGGGATGTCTGGAAGGAGGGCAAGGGAATGTTCATGCTCCCAGTGCAGAAAACAGGAGCCCAGCTGCCAGGTGCCACATCAGCCTCTGCAGATGTGACCACAGAGGGATTTTCACCCCTTTTTTCTCATGGAGCACGTGGACATTTGGGGACAGAAGGAAATATAAGATGAAAGTGTAATATAAATGCTAGGCACCATGTTAGGTACTACTTTATCATCAGTGGTGTTGAGGGTGATGTTTAGCTTCCATTGAAATCTCTGCTTGTTCTCCCAGGGGCTGGAAAATAATTGCAGACTTGACTACTCACCTACACTTCAAGTGCATTAATCTGAATTTGAAGCCTTGAAGTGCTTGCAGCTGAAATGCAGAATGTCTGGCTGATCTTCAGTCTCTTGCTATGAGATTGGGACTAACTTGGTGTGTTAAACACAGTTTTAGATCACAGCAGTAGCTTGCCATACACTGATTTCTGGTGCTGGTATCAGTAATCCCAGTGATTTGCTCTCTGATGTGAATTGATATTGGCTGTCAACATTAATGCTTTGGTTATTACCTGCTGCTCTAAGAAAGAATGTCTTCCCTACCCCAACTGGATTGGGTAAAACAATGGGTAAAATCTTTTGCTTGCTCATTGGGTAGTTATTGGTAGTTGCTCTGTCAAGATTACTTTTGGTAATTCTCACCTGCTTTTTTAAAAGTGTTTCTGTTTCACAGACTTTATTTCAATTGTCAGGAAAGGCAACTTCTAACCTGATATTATTGCAACATTCAACTGAAAAAAAAAGCCTTGGTCCTCACTGATATTTCTGCATTACCTTGGATGACATTCCATTTATCTTCTCCCACACCCTCCCAAAATATTTGAAGATCCAAAGGCTCCCCTTGGCATGAGCCTCACTGAGAGAATCCATACAAAAAGCTTTCATGCCTCGTGATCCGGCCACAAAGACTGTAGATTTTCCAGTCTCCTTTGCTTCCAGCTCTATTCTGGCAACAGATTCTGGTAATTACTAACACAATATTGTGCTTGCCAGGATTTGTAGCACTGGTTGGGCTATCAGAACCTCCTGACTACAGAATGACAGACCTACCACTGATAGCAGGCGAGCAGGACCAGTGCAGAGTCTGCTGTTTTAGGATGCTGAAAGATGCCAGAGTTTGCTGTAGTCAAAAGAAGTGTCTCTTGAATTCCAGGGGAATTTAATTAGAATACACCTGGAGGAAGATGAGATCCCTAAAGGTATTTGGTTTCAGGGCCCTATGTGCTTTTTATGCAATTTCATCTTGGATTTTGATCACAAGGATGTCTTCAGCTGGATAAGTTGCTCAGAGCTCCACTCAACCTTGCCTTGACTGTTTCCAGGGATGGAGCATCCCCAGCTTCTCTGGGCAAACTGTTCCAGTGTCTCACCACCCTCACAGTAAAGAATTTCTGCCTAATATCTAATCTAAACACCACTGTACATCAGTCTGAAGCTGTTCCCCCCTATCCTACCCTTCTATGTTGTAAAAAGTTCCTTTCCATCTCTCTGAAAGCACTTTTAGGCACTGGAAGGTGCTCTAAGGTCTCCTCAGAGCCTTCTCTTGTCCAGGCTGAAGATCTCCAACTCTCTCAACCTGTCCTCATGGGAGAGCTCCTCAGTCCTCTGGAGGTCTCAGATAAAAATAAGTGTTCTCCAAGCAGGAGTACCTGGAGCAGGTGTTTTTGCAACCAAAGTCTGTGTTTGGGAAATATAGGATGAGTGTAAAAACACTATGGTTTTCACATCTCTGAAGTGATTCTAAGTTTTGGTGTCACAACTGCTAGAGGCTCTCACCTCAGCTGTTATCAGGCTGATGGTAACCTAGGTTAAAAACCATGCCCTAGTGCTCAAATAAACCAGAGATTCTTGGTGTGTGAGATAACCACAAACTGACTTGCAAGTCTGCCAGGAAAACAAATCCATTTTTTCTCTACCCCTTCCCCACTCATCTGCTCATATCCTCATGACTCAAACTGATAGGAGCTTTAGCTGGGGATCTCCTCACACCCCTCAGCAGTCATCTTTCATGGCAAGAGAGCTCCTTGGGGACAAACACACTCAGGCAGCCTTTCTGGCAGCTCTTTTATGGGCTTGCTGATCCTTGTCAGCTTGCAGCTGGTTGGGTACAGCAGCCCAGATCCTCAGCTGATAGGGAGGAGCTAATCCTCAGCTCACTTTCTCATCTTGGATTTCTCCATGTTTTTATTTGAGTATGGTGCTCTTCTAAAGTGTCTTAAGCTTTTGGGTAGTGGATATTTCAGCTGCCAAATAGATAACACATTTCCAAATGGAATGCTTGCCAGGTTAACAGGTTCTGAAAGGTTTTCTAAAGATCTTGTTAGCTCTTGCTGGTGAGTCGAGTACAAATTTTGATTAACAGGAAAGGAGCACCCATGCTTGAGATGTTTTTTACTTCATATGACATTAAACATCAGAAATGTCTGGAGATGTGTTTGACCTTCCTCGTGCTGGAAGCCCAAGAGACAAAACTCCACCAAAATAAGATTTTCAACTGCCTGGACCTTTTGTCCTACCATCCCTGAGCTGTATCTCCTTGAAGAGCTGTTTTATCTGCTCTGGTCACCAACGAGCCACCCAAAATATGACTGGGTTGTTATTTCATATTCTTGATGATAATTTCTAGTACAACATGTCCCAAAATACTTTCTGTAGCTTTGGAAGCTCTGTGCTTAGGGTCTGATTCCAATACTCACTGAAGTCAATAAGTCTCCCTATTGATTTCAGTTGACTTTGGATTAGATCCTTATTTAGGGGCTATAAATACATCACTGGAGGGGAAAATCCCATCCCAGACTTCTTGATAGATTTTTTCCCAGGTTTTCTCCTTTCTCACTCTCTTCTGTTTTGATCAAATGGAGTCTGTCAAGCTCCGTTGCATTTCCTAATCTTCACTGCTCTGACAGACTTCAGGCCAGCAGAAAGGCAAGCTTAAAATTATGGAAATTAAGTGCAATTTTTTATTATGCTGTCTAAGATGTTTTCAATAAAGCAGAGAGAGAGAGATCACTTTGCCAGATTGGTGTCATGGTGTTCCAAAGGTTTTGGCTAGTTAGCAAACTTCCAGTAAAAATACATGTTGCTCTTCAGACCTCTTGTGGGTGATCCACACCTCTCTTGGAGCCTCCTCTTGTTGTCTTGTGGCTTCAAATGGAAGAAAGCCTAAATTATTTTGGACCTGCACTGAGAGTTCTCAGTATTATTAATAGCATGCTGAGAGGACTCACTATGTAAAAGGCTCTGATTGCCCCTCCTGCCTTTCATATACCAAGCGCTTAAAAAGCAAATAATATTGGAGAAGACATGACTTGATGAACCAGCTTTCCACAGAGCCAGAAAGTAGGTGAATGTCTAGAAAAGTGAGGCATTTCTGCGAGGAATAAAAGAGCATGTGCTGTTCCTGAACTGTGGCAAGCAGACCGAAGCCCCTTGCAAACTGACATCCAACACACATTGGCATTGGAATAATGCTGCACACAACTGTCCACGTGATTTTTACTCATTTTTCTTGGAGAAATGGACTTCTTTATGTTGTTTTGCTTTCAGCCTTCCCAAGACGTTGGTTTTTTTCTTTTTTTTTTGGATTCGTCCCATTGCACTTTGATATTTTTATGATCTAGAAGTAATCACCAGAAGCTTTGCAACCAGGGAATTATTTCTATCACTTTTTGGTGCTATTGTAGAAGAAATAGATACAAATACCAGTTAGATATGGTTTATTTTAAGCATTCATAACACACGTGCTGATTGTGTCTGTGTTTAGTTATTCTGACAAACTTTACTGCCAGTATGTCTTAAACCTCTGGGGTTTTATGCATGTGACCCATAATCATGTGATTTTTGGTACATGGTTTAAAAAGGGGAAGGTGAAAGCAGAGGAATGTAACAGTCGGAATTGAGAAGGAGCACAAAACAAAAACCCGGACATTCCTCTGTCTAACTGCTGTGTTGGATGGATTTAAAACAGAATTTTCCACCATTATCCGGGGAAAAGAATCTGAAATGCAATAATACTTCTGGCACCACCTTTCACAAATAAGGCAACTGCATTCACTTAGTAGGCATTTAAAATTCTGCAATAAGATACTTGTAGCACACTTCAGAGACTGCAGCTGACTTCAGAGACATCCTCACTGGAGTCTGGGAAGCAGCCAGGATCACTGGAAAACATTTAGGAAGAAAGCAGTATTAGTATGACTTGTTAAAATGCCCTAAACAGCCAAAACAAAACCCTCAGCCCAACGCTGCTCTCCCATCCCTGCCTGCCCTGAGGTTCAGCGGGTCCTGCATGGCCTGGAAAGGTTTCAGTGTGTCCAGCTGAAGCTGGCCTCGAGGAGCCTCAGCACAAGCTCAGCTGCTCCGTGTTGGAGGCTGGATCTGATTTTGGGCTTTTTGCAGCCTTTGGTTTGAATGGTGGTGTGGTGGAAGGGAAGCTGAGTCTGTGTGTTTTGATGCATCCCAGGATGCCAGGAGTGATCCCTGTGTGGCTGTGGGAGAGACACAGGACATCCAGTTTACTGACAGGACCTGAAAGCACCAAAATTTTAGGAACTGTCAAAAATGGCTTTCTGCATCATTTTCAAATTGCAGAATCACAGCATGGTTTGGGTTGAAAGGTTCCTTGAAGACTATCTCATTTGGTCCCCCTCTGCCATGGGCAGGCACACCCTCCACAACACCAGGTTGCTCAGAGCTCCATCCAGCCTGGCCTTGAACACCTCCAGGGATGGGGAATTCACAGCTTCTCTGGGCAGCCTGTGCCAGAGCCTCGCCACCCTCACAGGAAAGGATTTCTTCTGTGTGTCTAATCTACATCTCCTGTGTCAGTCTGAGCCCACTGCCCCTTGTCCCATCAGTTCCTGATAAAGGGTCCCTCTCCTGCCTCCTGGCAGGACACCCTGAAGTTCTGGCAGGGGCTGTGAGCTCTTTTTCTACACAGCCTTCTCTTCTCCAGGCTGAACAGCCCCATCTTCCTCTGCCTGCCTGCTGAGAACTGCACTCAAGAGAAGGGAGGGTGAATTGCCACTTCAGATCTAGAGATCATCCATTTATCAAAGGCCTGAGAGCAGACAGAACACAAAGCCACATTGACAAAAAAGGGCTCTGTGACATCACACACGTCTGTGACATCAGCAAATCCTCCAGAGTGAATTGCCATCTTTGTGCTGCAGCAGCATTGCTGTGAGCACAATGCTCTGTATGAGAGAAGGTTTTGCTGCTAGGCTGAGTGGAGAGTGAAGATTAATCTGGGCTCAGCAGAGCCTCACTGTCCCAGATCTGGGGTTTTTCACTAAGTCTGTGAAGATACAGGGAGCATTTTGTTGAGTTCAGGTGTGATATTGAGGGCTCTTTACAGAGCTCTAGAGTGAAGTTCTGTTGCTCAAATGTCCTTCTCAGCTCTACTAGAATTCAATTATAGTGCTACACAAAGGTACTGAGTTATTTACTATCTCCTAATGATTAATTTTTTATGTAAAATATGTAAAATAGATGTTAAGAGACCACATTAATTGTTCATGAGGGAGACAAAAGAGAATCCTTTAAGGCAGAGCATTCCAAGAGAAGCAAAACAACTTCTATTCATCATCAGTAGCCCTGTAATCTGCCCAGCACTCAGAGAACAGCAAGTGCATAGCAGAAGAGAAATATTTTAGCACTTCAGGAAACCTGGAATGTATTCAAAACATGGGAGAAAATTATGGCAGTGCAAACAAAATACAAATATTGTTTTGAATAACTTCTTGCTGCTTCTTTGTGGACACCTTCAATGGTCTCCCTTTCATTAGAATTTTTTTTCCCCTGTAATGCTCATGCTGCATATTTTTCAAACGAATTTATTGTATTGTGATTCCAGGAAATTCTGAGTCATGAATATGCTCACAAATGTTCATCCCCTCATGTAGAAAACTTTAACCACTCCTAGAAGAATTTATCATTAAGCAGGAACTATATGAATCTACGTAGTTACCAAAGACAAACATCAAACATTTAAAGATTAAGCTTTTCATTGACAGATTAATCAGAAGCCACATCAAAATAATGATGTTATTACCACAACTACTACTACTAATTGACGTATAGATCACATTGCATGTCTCTAGGTGCTTTGAAATACAGTTGTAAAAATTACACAAAGCCACGAAAGCATAATAAAATATGATTAGGAAAAACAATAAATACAAAAGCTGTTAGGACAGTCACATGGAAAATAGCTGTAATTTTAGGAATTACCTTCAATCAGTGATGGGGCAATGGGAGCTGAATTTGCTCCAGATCTCTTCTTTTTTCTAATAGTGACTGCTAGTCATTGATAATGATAAAATAGTCTTTGAGCCTTTCTGTCAGAAAGTCAAAAAGGACCAGAATGAAAATATCTCAGATTGATTCCTGTTCATTTTCACATTTCACAATTGGAGGCTTGGTTTCCAGCAACACTTTCCCTGAAATTAGGTAACTCATTTCCATTGCTCAAGGTCACAGAAGGTGTATCCTATAGCTTGGGATTAGTGTGTGATATTGGCTCTTTTTATGTTTGAAGCCTCAGTTTTCTAAGAATGTGATCTATTTCTGCTTTCTTTTCTTAATTCCTGTTCTGATAGGGTTTATAATGTGCAGGAACTAGAGTGGAATATTTTTCCCTCTTAATTATCTATGAAAATGTTGAGTACTTTCATTTTTCTTGTTTCATCTAAAGTTCATTTTTGATTTTTTAAACCCCCACCAACTATCTTTTACGACTGAAAGTAGAAATATTTAAATTTGCCACTTGTTTTTTGGTGTTTTTTTTTTTTTTTGTTTTCTTTTGAAGAATACCACAGAAGTGTGGTGAAGTTTGCAACAATATCTTCCTAATAGAGTTTGTAGGTTATCTCTTGTGCACCTACATGTCACATCTTTTCTCAGAAAAGCCATGTTCTTTCATTTGATATTCTGAGATTAATTTCAATCACTGTAAATATTTCAGTGCTTCATGTCAGCATTGAGACTATATTGTTGTAGTTAGAGTTTTGTCCCTAACCTCCCCATGTCTCCAGGCAGTGCTTTATGCAGCTCTGCTTTTTCTTTCCGCAGCCCTGAAGTTTGCCAGCTAACATAAGGTTGATCCTCTTCCTCTGCCCAGTGTAACCAAGGAAAATTCCTGTATTTCTCCCAGCTGGGGAGGAAAAGTGTTAAAGAGCAAGATAGACATGGGCAAGGGCACAGATCCTGACCTTTTACATGAAATTCTGGGTTATGATTTGTTGTTTTAGTATTTTGCATGCCTCTAAGTTTTATTTTAACCCATCTGGTAATTCTAGTCTTGGATGTTGAATCTGGATGTTTCCAATGGAGCAGAAGAAGAATTAGGGTTCAGGTTATCTGTGAGTATTGAGCCAAATTTAAATACTGTGACATTTTATCATGAGCTTTCCTGGAGCAAATTTCAAAGCTGGCATTTGTGTACAGATTTCCAGGAAGAGGAGAATAATGTGTACCTTTGGTTGAAATGGACAAAATGCACCAAAGGGAAAGTAATTCCTATTCTGCAATAGCTCTTGCTTAATCTGAGCATCCCTATCTTTGAACTGGCAGTGCACCTCAGGAATGGAATGAAATCCTTAAGTAACTAAAGAGCATGGAAACCTTTTTTTGGTAAAAATGCAATTTTTTTGGTTATTATTTCTTTAATCTATGTAAATCATAGCTATATGCACTTAAAATTTAAATAACTGGGACAGTAATGTAGTAGATTAGCTCATCAGACACATGACTGTTCCCATAAATAATAAATTTCCTTTAGTCTATACAAATCATAGTGCATGCACTCAAAGTTCAAATAAAACTAGAACAGAGTAGTGTGATGGAGTAGCTCATCAGGCCCACAACCACCCCCATAAATAAAAAAAAAGGGAAGCATGAGTGATGGAATTTGAGATAGTCTTGTCAGACAATGTCACTTCATGTATTTTGGGAAGGGCCACAGCCATGGTACAAGTCTGAACAGACTGGAAGAGTCTTTCTAAAATGCTGATGTAGCTAACAATTAACTTTAAAACAGATCCCCCCCTCCAAAAAAAGAAAATCCATTATTTCCCAGTACTGTATAAAGGCAAAAACGATTCTTGGATTTGCTCTGCTGCTGCTAATGCCATGTAAATTTTTAACCATGTTTGAGAAAGTGCAGACATTGCAAACTCCAGGGAAGGTTATCATCTCATGCACTACATTCTTCCAAGCTGGTGAAAAAAAATACTGTGGTAATAAAGATTTATGATTCAAGTCAGAGACATGACAGCAAATGTTGTGTGATTGCAAAATGCCCTGACTCTTGTACTGTTGATTCTCTATTAACAGACTCAATATATCTGCCATGAATACCTGCTGGAGCAGCACTGCCCAGGGCAGCTCTGAAACACTTGGAAATCCATGGAAACATTCCCATCTGCTCTCTTGAGTCTTGGTCCAGCAGGCTAAGGTTTCATTTCTGTTTTATGGGCCTGGTTTTGCTACCCTACTAGATGCTATAATTAATGCTTAAATGAACTCATCAAATAATTGCCAATGATGTTCACACAATCAACTAGGCTGGAAAAGACCTTCTTTTGAGAGTGTTAATGTGTTTCCTGAGGTCCCCCTGTGAGCTGGTGCTGTTTTGGCTGTGGGGAACTGGTCAGTCCTTCAAGTCATCCAGGTACAACTCTGTATGTTCTATGTGTTCCAGAAAATAAATCTGATACAAAATTTTGGAGTGTATTAGAAATTGTGTCCTCATTCTGTGCTGGCTGTGCTTCATTTTATTCATTAACTACTTTTTCT
This sequence comes from Lichenostomus cassidix, assembly GCF_008360975.1. Taxonomy (NCBI): domain Eukaryota; kingdom Metazoa; phylum Chordata; class Aves; order Passeriformes; family Meliphagidae; genus Lichenostomus; species Lichenostomus cassidix. The sequence continues at coordinate 1,872,111 of NC_139483.1, forward strand.
ACAGAGGGAAAATAAACCTTTTACTGTCACTGAAGAAATAAATCCCTCTGGCAAAGGCAAAATGGTTTGAAAAATCAGAATAGCCTCAGGACAACAAAACAAACAATCCTGCCCAGTGGGAGATCAGCTGCTGGGATGAGCAGTGTCATCTAAAGGCTGGAGAGGAGATCCATACTAGTCTAATATAATGCTATAGCTGTGAACATACAGTGGTCCTCCATGGTAAAAACATTGCTTGGGGTAAGGGAAGCAGATAAAAATAGCTGCTGGTGGGAGTCAAGTGTCATGCTGCCTTTTCCTGGGATATTATGGGGGCACTGAGCTGGGAGAGGATAGAAGGGCTGAAACACTGCACTAGCTGAGCTGAGCTGACCTGTGAGAGTGCAAGGTCTCTGTTGGTCTGTGGTCAAGAGCTTGCCACTCTCTCATGTTTGGAACTAATAGTTAAAATTTGGAGTCATTAGTCTTACAGTCTTTTTGACCTGTGCTGGGTTTTGTGCATTGTGGTGTGGTTTTTCTTTTTTTTTTTTTTTCTTTTTTAAATTTTTTTAAGCTCTGTAGATTTGGGTCCCGTGAAACGTTAGGTGAAAGATCTAGTGATTGATTAGAACTAAACCTGTTTGCCTTTAAGCCTTTGCTGAAGGGTTTGAGATCATTCATGTAGCTGAACCTTAGCACATGCTGAAATGCTTCCTGAACCAGGAGGGTAACTGGATGCAGGGAAGAGCAAATAAAGGATGAAACCAGTGCAACTGATTCATGGTAATTGTTTTACCCAAATGTAGAGCTGACCATAAAGATACCTACCAGTTTTTGGAAGGAAGGAACTTCTTACTTCACTAAAATCACATTTTACTGAGTATATGGTGGTTTTGAGAGACATTTTGACAAGAAATTATCAAGGCAAACACTTTTGACATTCTTGTTTCATTCTGTAATGTTGTCAATTATAAAAATAAGTTAAGAAGAAAGTAATTTTGACATATCTGTAAATTTTGTATCAGCTTGTAAAAAGTGTCTTTTCTACTGCTTTACATATTTAATTTATATTTTGGATTTCCTGTAGAAATTTAAATGCTACAATAGTACTACTGCATTATCCTTTCATTTTCCTGGTCAATTCTTTTCCCTTTTTTCTCTTATTTAACACTAGGGATTTTAAGTAAAATATTCTGCTGTCAACCAACTGATAGAACACATTGAAATCATTGACTCTAGACTGCTATTTTCTAGAGCAATGCAGAGAGATGTTTTGGTCTTAATAGTTTTGGGTTAACTTCCTTTTTTTTCTGACCCCAAAATCTTATATCCTCATTATTCTCCAATCACTGTATTTTCTATTAGCTGTAAAGAGAAAACATGCCCAAATTTTTCTTTGTATCATGATGTGTCTAGAACTAGAATCAGATGTTATGCTTTCACTCCAAACTTGTCCATAATACACTTGCAACATAATACTGCACCCCTTTTATGTCAAGATGTCAAGTCTCTCTCTATTTTTAACTTCACCTATATGAAAATGTCATCAGGGCTAAGACTGAGCTGTTTTTCACACCCTGTGCCCTATAAAACTGCCCTAAAAAATTGCACTCATTAAATTTTACAGAAGGAATTCTTCTTTCTTATTCCACTGCAAGTAATGTTTTGTGGTGTGGATTTGGTGGTTAAAGGGCAGCAGTGGTTTGAGGACTAGCACCCCATTCTTCCCTTACGAAATCAGGGATATTCCACTTGTTTTGGGTTCCAGCTTTGTCTTACACTTCAGTAATGCCTTGGAGAATACGAACTTGAGAAACACAGGGAATGTGTGTACATGTACATACACATTTGAACATAACAAGAGCATGATGAAATGTGTGGGACATTATGAAGGTAGAAGAATTAGGATTTTTACTGCAAAAATAATGGGAAGCTGAGATAATCAAGATCTAAGAAACTTGAAAAAATACTCAATATACTTACTTTGTGAAGAAAGCAATGCAGTATCACTGCAGTGCTATGAGACTTCATTGGAATGCAGTTATATCAGCTTTTTGTGATGTGGAGTGGCAGGAAAGTTTGAATAGTTATTGCTTGCATGTTTCTGAACACACCACGTTATTTTTTTTGGTATAATTAAAAAAAACAACAACCTGGTGATGTGAATGTAATATCCATTTTAGGATAAAACATATAGAAAATTATTCCACATTCTGAATGTTTCACTTTTTCTGCTGCCACATTTGAAAAATTGAATAAATATATGGCCTGATGTCTGTAGGCATTTTGGGAACACTAAGCAACAGAATCCAGCTCTATCCAGTGTATTCTTTTCCATTAGAGGATAAGGAAGAGCAATGTTATCCTGGACCCCAAATTACCCAGTCTGCTCCCCACAACTTTTCCTCAAGTGCTGCAGCAGCTCTGTCGGTGTGATAGTCCAGAGTTCTGTGCTCTGACTGCTGAACATGTCCATAACTTTGGATTTTATCACTGGTAGCATGGAGTCTGGATTTAATCCAAGGTTTGGATACTAGAGTGTTGAGAATCTCAATTTGCAGTTACGACTTGAAACAAAACCACTGGTTTTCAGGGAAAATTGCAAAATAAAGTGTAGATTAATCTAAAAGACCCAAAACCTGGAATAATTCAGGACACTTGACTTCTACAATTGTCAGATGTGCATAGGCTTGATTTGTGCTGTTGCAGTGCTTCATTTCAACAATTCCAATGAGGCTCTGCCTTTTATTAGAAAATTACCATTAAAGACCTGGAACACCACATTCTGAAGAGCTAAATGCCACTAAAATGCAGGAATTTAAGAATTAGGCATCTAGTCTACATTAATTCTTTCAGCTTTCTTCACAGTCACTGGAGATGGATGACCACCTTTGCAGCCTTTTGGTGACAGCAGTTTTTCTCTCCAGAATACAGAAGAGCCTCATTCTCTGTCTCTGCTATAATACCATGAGAAAAGAAACACCTTAGAGAAGCAGTGCATTAACTGCTGCGTTTGGCTGCGAATCTGCTAATTTAAGAAAAGTATTTCTAGGACTTAAAGAGGTTGCTATTAATAATTGATTCTTTAAAATTAACTCGGCGATGAGGGTGTTTTTAGAGTCATTAGAATCTATTGTATGTAGAATCTGTTTGCTATTTTGGAACACTTTAAATGGCGTGTTACTGACCTGGGGGACTCTATTGGGCGCCACTGTAATGTTTTATATTACCTCATCAACCTTGTTTTATATAGTTAAAATGTTATTTGCTCACAGCTAAATGCCAGGAGCTTGCTGACGTGGCAACTGGAAAATATTACCCCTCTGTACCTAGAGCAAGGAATTGTTGCCTTCCCCATGCACCATTGACAAAGATCTTACTGCTACGGGAGTAAAAGGCCAAGGATGAGTGGGATTAGCTTGGGGGACATCCTCAGTGGCTGTGCATTGATGTTCTTCCTGCTGAGGGTCTGTCTGTCCCAAAGATGTGGTTCTCCTGCAGCCACCTGTGTGTGTAACTGTGTGTGAAACACCTGAGCAGGGTGCAGCTATTGCTGCCAAGCTGGGCTGACACACTTCACTCCACAAAGGGATGGGGGAGATCACTCAAAAAACATTATGCAGTCAGACATTAGCTCTGCTTTCATGGTACATGGAGATCCATCATAAGACAGGCTGCACATTTTGAATATACATGCAATACTGCTGAGAAGAGCGTCTCAGTGTTTTGTGAAACTGATTTAGAGCACTTCCTTAAAAATCAAATAGCCATGCTGCAGTTTCTAAAGATCACTGTGCATGAAAGCAGAAATACAAGCTGGACATATGTCAGCACAGAAAAGCAACATGCCAGTGTTTTCAGATCCCCAGCATGGATTTGGCTTGTGAGGATGATAAAAATACCACAGTAACTGCAGAAGGTAAAGACCCCTCTTCATGTCCCTCTTAATGTGGGAGAAGGAACACCACCAACTTAGAAACAGCTTCCCTCCTTGGCCTGCCAGACAAAGCTTGTGTAACCTTTCATGGCTTTTTGCTATCTCAGAGCCAAATGAGAGATTTAGTGGGAGTCCCTCTACTGACTCCAGTGATCTTTGGATCACTGCAGCTTCACAGGATGCAAATTTATGTAAGAAGAGCAAGATTCACGCTAAAAATTACACTCTGTTCTAACATCCAGTCTCTGGATTTTATGTCATTCAGTGACTTATTTATGCAAAATTCCAGACTGGCTGATAACAATATTTTTTAGACCTGAAACTCAGTGAAGGAGTAGAGATAAAGAGAATACCAAAGCTTAGTTTTTTGCAGCAAAGGTATTCTAAAGCAAATAAGAACACTTCTGCTTTGCAAGTAAGTGAATGATTCTATTGTAAATTCAGCTATCGGATATTTATTTTAAAACCTTCTGCTGCTTAAATGATTTTCGGTCTGTGCTGATGCATTGTTGCTTTATCTCCATAGTTTATACAGCTGTCAGATACCTGTGGAGGGTCCCTTATAAATCAATTCCCCAGTAGTAATGTGCAACTGGCCTGAAGGGAGGCTCAGGTCACTTAATCTGAGAGGTGCAAAGAAGCATCTTATGTATTGTTTGGTTTTATTTATTTTTGTAAGGCTTAAGGCTACTTGAAGCTTTTGTGAAGTAAAAAGGGAGGTTTTAGGCTGAAGGAAGTACTATGTACTGCCACTAAATCATTTTGCATTTTCTCAAAACACACCTTTCTTTATTTTGAAGTTCTCCACTTTTACTCTGGTCACTTGTCTGTCTGTGCCAGCTGCTGTTGCTGGCCTGGGAAAGGACCTGGATCCTGACTGGGATTGTCTCAGTAAAGCTCAGCTTTTAGGGAAGAACATGGAGAAAACACTGTAGGAACATAATTTCATGAGTGTCTGGGGAAAGGAGATTTGATCTCTTTATTTCCCGAATAACTTATTTTGCATGAGTGTCCATGCATGCATATATATGCAAGTGAAAGGAACTGAAAGGAGAAGAGGTAGAAAGAGCCACTGGAAAATCCAGGGCTGACTTTCCAGCATTTGTTTTCCTTTCTATGATAGCATATTTTATTTTATTTTATTTTATTTTATTTTATTTTATTTTATTAGTTTTTGACACAGTATTTGCTCGAGAACTGTTGGTAAGATGCAGCATTTGGCTTTAGTGATGCTGTGTGTCACCATTTTACAGATGGAGAAATGGAGGCACAGGCAGATAAAGACCTGCACAGGGTCCTGTGGTGAATCACTGGCTCAGCCAAAATTAGGGTTTTCCTTTTTACTCTTAACACTTCTTAGATCCACTTCATCCCCTGCTCTCAAACTCAGCTGCTCAGCAGGATTTTAAAATGAGCAATGGGGGGCCAGGTTTAAAGAATACAGCCAGACCTTTATGTAATTTCTGGTTGGAGTTGTCAAATGTGTTGTCACTCCATGCTTGTGCAAATAGTGTGTGTGGAAAACAATGCAGATGTGCTTCAGAGCCTGCTGCAGAGCTCCCTGAGGTAGTGGGAATCTTCCCATGGAGCTCTCTGGGATTTGGAACAGACCTCAGAGTCATATATAAAAATCTTTTCAAAGGGAGAGTCATGATGTACAGACAAATTATTGCACATCCATGTGTCACAGGAACCTTCATGTGCTAGGAGCTTGAATGTCTATTGTTCAATGCTCTCAGTGTTTTTCCTTTGTTTCTATGGGTATTGTTTTTACTTTGGAGACCTTATGTGTGGCTGAAGCATCATCAGAGAAGTGTGTGCCTTTTAGGAACTGAATCCCATCACAAGGCCACGACTTGTGTTAATTTGGCCTCATAAATGTCACCCTGATACATAAAAAGGACTGTAAAAATGGGAAAACATCTGTACTAAGCATTAACATTACTCAACATACAAATACTGGAATCCATTCCCACACACTGTATAGATGATTTTATTGTTATCACAGTTTTCTTTTAGGAGTACTAAATCCAGTGGTGACAAAAATAGGTTCCAAATTGCTTGTTATAAACAAATTCACTTCCACTGGCAGAATAATTTTCTGCTTTGTGACAGGAGAGGGTTTAGCCCTTGATGTTAAAGTCCAACTGCCCTTTTGCCACACTATTAAATGGGACCAGTTTTTACTAGTGATGTTGATATTTGGGAGAAAACTGGGCTGACCAGCAGCAGGTATTGGTAAGAAGAGAAATAAATAAGGTTTTCCATGCTTCAGCATGTTGCAAACACACACTGCTCACTGTCCACCTCAGTGACCTTTGTTCTTTGAGTAATGCTGTAGACTTAGATTATGACACACACTTAAATGCACAAGCATATTTTAAGAGGCATTAAATAACATGTGGTATTAGTTCTGCAATTTTTATTGTACAAACTGATCTAGCAAAATATCTGAACTGAGCTCTAAGTATGTGAAGTTGGTTAAGCTGCACACACACTTGTACTTGAGAGCACACGTGGTCTGGTAAATTAGAAACACAATTTGAGGCAAGAAGGCAAGTTTGAAGCAACTTTTTTTCTGGTTAGTGTTGCAAAACATCCATTATTTTTTCCCCTTCTTTCTTGAGGTGCTCTTGTACTTACTGCTCTATTGAAATTTTTTTTAGCAAGTTTTTGGGTGCAGAGGAAGGTCAATGTGGGAGGGTACCTGCCTTCTAGCCTGAATAGGTAAAATCAGCAGGATTCTGTGGAGATGGTGGAAATGGACTTGTTGCTATTGTTCAAATACTGTGCTTCCCCAGAGATGAAGAGTGAAGATATTTTCAAATAACAGCTTCATGGAAAAAACACATGAGTAAGTTCAGAGCTGTTCATAAAAACCTATTTTGGTTCCTGTTAGAAACCATTTCCAAACTTTCCCAGTCAAGGTCTGTGTTTTTCAGCTGGTTTAGTTCGTAAGTATTTCAAATATGCCAAAAATATTACAGCAAACTAATTCTTTCTGACCTCTGGGAAAGGAGTAGGGATGATTAATTCCACAATGCCCTTTGGTAGTGAGTCAGCAAGTTTCTTACTCATTCTGTTTTCATCCATGGTGTTTTTTTAGAGAATGGGAATTTCCTCTTTTCTCCCTTCTCACACCTAGTGAACAACCCTGCAGTTGGGCAGGATTCCCTAAATACCTTGACCAGTCCTAAAAACCCTATATTGAGTCATCTTTTCCTAGATGAATTGCCTGGTCCCAAGGAGTACCAAGAAGTGAAAACTCCAAGAAAGTGCTCACATGTTGAGTCCACTGCTCTATTCATTTTGACTTCATTATCCCTTGAATTTAGGGGTCAGCCAAGGAAAAAGGTCAATACATCTTTGCATGTATTTAGCTTTTCCTGAAGTAGTGGTTGTGCTATGGGCAGTTAGCTCCATTCTCACTTTCTAGGCTTCAGTTCTCAGTATCTTCCTGCATATTATTTTCTTGAAGGGAATTAATAATCTTCCATAATGCTCTTTGCTGAGGTTGTTGCTGCTTTGAAACAATTAATGTGAATAGTGTAAAATCTCTTGACCTTCATCAGGAGGTCTTCATGTGTACTCTGAAAGTAGCACCGAAAGTAGACATTACCTTCATAAATTAAATTTTGTGACACTTGATAAATCATGGCTGACATGTCTAACAATGTTGAAAATGAAAATACCATGTTTTCACAAAAATTGTGCAAAGAAATGCAGGCATTGGATATGATCATTAGAATTCTTTTGTACAAAAGGGTTTATGTTCTTCATTTCCCTCTGACTGTAAAGCAAAATGGCAAATGAGACTATAAATTGGGTTAGAAATTGCTGTGTTTTAGATTTATTTCCAAATAAATCTATGGTGATTTAAGTTCTTATTTTGTCCAAGCAGATGTTTGAATACACATTTGATAGGAAAGGTTATTTATGTGACTGACAGCTTTAATAAGCCATATAACAGGTTTTTTATGGGAACTATTATTTACCCCTCTTTCTGTATCTGTTTTAGCAGAGGGTTCTCATAGTTATTGCTTACCCCCAAGTTAATTGCTGTAAGGTTTTGTTAGTAAATGGCTTTTTTCACTGCCCATGAGGATCCATTCCACAGTGCAAATGATGATGATGATGATGATGATGTTTATTATCATTATTATTACTTGACAATAAAGTACACAAAACATAACTCTGGGAGAAATCCTACCCCATCTGAAACCTCTTCAGGTTCAGCATTTTCCATGCAGCAGGGTTTGTCTATATCTCCTAGATGATTTATAGATTTGTTTGGGGTTGAACTTTTCATCAGGATTTGAGACTCCTTCTGGATTCACTGTTAAAAGTTTCTCTACATAATTTTGAGGTGAGAAAGGAAAAGTCCCCTCTGTTTTGAGCTTGGTGGTTTCATTCTAAATAAAGTACAAATATAGAGATTAGCAATGACTTCCTTCTATGCCCATCACACCCCTGGACTGCTGTTTGAAAAGTGAAAGATATTTTACTTGTTTTACTGTTACAGTCACATCTAGAAGTATGAGAAAGGGATTTTGACAAGAATACAGAAGTGGTGTAGTTTATTATCACCTCTCTAGTTAGAATGAGGAAAGAGAAAGAGGGAGAAAAGGGAAAATGCTGAATTTCAGGGAAGAGAGACTTCTCTAGTGGTAGACACAATAAATATGTTTGTTTAAGAGAAAAAAGAAGCCAAGAGGATATGCATGCCTGGTGCCAGAGAACAGCCAGTGTGCCTGACACACTAGAGAAACTGTTTCAGAACAATCCATCCATGAGAAAATATGACCCTTATAATATTACCAAGGTCACTGAAACCTACAGTGATTTGCTGAGTAAGAGGTTCACTGGGCAAAGGAGAGATGCCTGGGGTGGGATGCTGTCCCAGGACCTGCTTTATGTAAGATTTTCAGAATTAAAAATACAGGGATAGATTTCTAATTCACATTATTTATTATTATTTATTATTATTATTTATAAATTATATGTTCTCTGTGCTCTTTGTTGCAAAATCCCACTGGATATCTATAGGAGAAAATAAATTCAGAGAGAAATAGGAATGGTTGCTTATGTACTGAATAAAAACAACATTGGGGGAACAACCCCATCAGTAATTTTTAAGTTAATTTCATATTAATTAAAACTGTTGTAAATTTGCCTTGAAGAAGTTTCGCTGAAGCAAAATCTAAAATGTAGATAAGGCATGGAATCATTTCAGGCAATGAATGGAAAACCTTCATTTCTGTAAAAGAAGAAAGATCTTTCAATGGAAAACCTCATGATAGGAAGCCTGTTAGGTTAGAAAATTTATATAAATGGCCTTTTGCATGCAATACAGAGGATGAAACTGAACAGAAAAAAAAAACCAACCCAAAAACCAACCTTGCAGAATCTACTGTAGCGAAGAGCAGAATCTGAAGGGATTTTTAGCCTCATGTTTTCTAAGATTTGGTGCAGATTTGTTTTGTGGCTCTTTGCTATCACCTGCAGCCAGTTCAGGTCTATCAGAACATTAGAGAAGAACACGAGTTTCTTCTGTCACATAAAAGAAAGCCAGAATTCCATGGCAAAAGCAAAGAATCCAAATCAAAAGAAAACAAATGAACAAACGTCAGCATCTGCAAAGAGCAGGATTTCACTCAAGGGAACTGTGTGAAAAGCACATTATTATCTATTGTGAAAGTTGCCACAGGGATGGCTACACTGAATAATGAAAGCCTTGCAGTTTTAATCTACTTTAATTATTAAATATCTTTAGCTGCCTGTAATTCAGTGTGAGCCCAGAAATGTAAGTTTTGGGTGTATTTAGTCTATACTGGCACTTTGGTCAAGAGTTAAAACATTGTCATCAGTTGTCAGTGTGCAAGTTGGATTTTTGGTGGTGCTTGTATGGTTTTCCTGAGCTCTGGAATCACAGAAATTTAGATTGACCTGAAGTTGTTATTCAGATTCCTGTGATGAGCATCCCACCTTCCTCCTCAGTGTAAATGCTGGCATTACAATGAGGATATTAAAGCTTCTCTGAGGGTGGCAGTCTGGCCCAGCAGGCACAGAGCAGGAATTTGGGAAGTTCTTGCCTTTCCAATGTGGAAGGTCTGTGTAGGTCAAGTAGCAGCACAGTCTCCAAGGATTCCTGATTAAATCAACAGATTATCCATGTGTTAGCACGAGCAGTGTGGGAAAGAGGGTGGGAATCTGGTTTGGGATAACTAGGGCTGCTGGGAATGATATCCACACAGCCAGGAGGAGAATTCATGTGGGGCAGTAAAGCTTTTTCCAGGATTTGGCCCATAATTAGATCAATGAATATTTTAGCATGTAATTTGCAGCAGTTTGAGCATTAAGCACGTGTCTGTGTATTCAGATCCCAGGGACATTCTGAGCATTATCTTCTCTGGCACAAATATAGAATGTCTGCTCATTTCAACAAAGGGGTTTTTGGGTTTAAATTAAAACTGAACAAAAAAATCTGACCTGTGCTCTTGTGCTTTGTGTTCTTCCAAGTGTCCTTCTCAGAAAAAGAAAATAAGAGTTTTTGTAGTGGTGAAAATGCATGCCTGAAGTATTTTCCTTTAGAAGTTGGTTCAGTCACTGTCCATCAAACCTCTGCTATCACCGAGATGCACAGCTAAATTCCTTTGAGACAATTCCACTTTTACAGAAGTCTCCTTGCTCTGCTTTATCAGGAAAAGCTCTTGGCTTGAAACCAAGAGGGCCATTTGGATTTAAAATTTGACAGTTTAAAAAAATCATTTTGAAATACATAAACCCATAAATAAAAGATTAAGTTGTACTTTGAACAGCACTTTTCCTCCAGCTGAAGTAGAGGAGCTGGAGCAGTGTACTGAGCTGTGGAGATTCTGCAGCTCCAGGGATGGAAATCACAAAATATCCTGGAAGAACTCTGCAGTGGCATTAAAAGGAAAAAGATTGGGAAGTCCTTGTGCAACACTGGACTAAGAGTTGCTGTGAAATGCTGGTACCATGAGAAAGCTGCCGAGTTATCTTGCCATTAAGACACTTGTTAGTGAGACGTTGATATCAACCCACTGATAAGGTGTCACCAAACAAATGCCATCCCCACCCTGGGCATCAGCAGCTCTGGCTCAGTGGCCTGAGGGAAGGCAGCAAGGGGAGCTGGAAGGGAAAGGTGAGTTGCAGGCAGGATAAAGGAGGGGAGGGAGAAAACCATGTGGAGATGTTGGATGCCAGCATTACAGAGCTGAGGTGTCTGAGGGATCCCGCTGGGAAATGAGTGTTTACACCTCCCCAGGCTTAGAAAAGTGGTCAGATAAGATGCCTTCCTTTTGACGGGAAAAAGACTGAAAAGGGAGTTGCTATTTTAGACAATGAGCAGCTGTTCATTACAGCCCAAAAAACAGTGGGGAAGAAAACACAAAGTCATAGGATGTGTTGTAGTTTCCCTCCAGGTTTTCTTCATGAATCATATAAAATTTTCCTCTAATGTTTTAAGCAAGGAGGATGAAGGGATATCACATTAACCCGAGCAGCTTAACTGACACATTCATTTATTCATTGGGAGAGTTTCTTTTTCATCATTCTGTATGCAAACAGATTGGCATTGTTTTAATGCTAAGTGTTTTCTTTGCTAATCTGGGTGAGATTGAAGCATGAAATGCAGAGCTTTCTAGCCAAGTGCTCTCAAAGGAAAAAACCATGGTCCATGAATAATAAATTTTAGGCAAGACTAAAGATATGAGATGCTGTTCAATCCTGGGCCAAATAGCTTCTCCACTCTCAACAACAGCTGTAAACATAAAGTGTGGCTTCACTCACAGATTTAGGAGATTTAAATTACACAATTTATGCCTGGGAATTTTGGAGCCATGGTATTTATATCTACCTTTCCCTCCTCCTCAGCAAAATCCTACCTTTTATCTGTGGCATTTTAAAATTATGACTTCCTAATAATGCACAGAATTCAAAGAACACAATCTTGAGTTTGCAGAGCAGTTGTGTAGAAAATAAATACGAAGGCTATTTTAACTAAATAGTCTGTGAATGCACAGCTCTGTGTTCATTTTTCTCAGTGCCTCACCAGGAGCCTTGCTGGAAATCTTCTCTTTTTCCTGGGACAACCACAACTCTGTGTTTCTGTGAGCTGCAGGCTCAGTGTCCAAGGTACTGGTAGCATTTAATTAATAATTTACATTATTAATTGAATGTAAAAATTTTGGTAGCCTTTCTGAGGAGGTCCCCATCAGAGCTACTGGGTGCTGCACTATTAGTTTATTCCTCATTTTGGATCCAGACAGAAATTCCATCATGTTGGCATGTGCTTATCTAAAGAGTTTATATGCATATTCTGTGCTCCATTCCTTTTGCTTTTCGTGTTGGGAATTTTTGAATAAACAAATTTAATATCCAATTAAAGGGCATTTTGTGGCCCTTTTAAAGTTTCTCCTAGGGTGCCCACTAGAAAAGGTATCGTTGGCTTTTCTAAATTGTTGAAATAAGAAATTCTAAATCCTTTCTATTATGGTTTATTAGGGTCTCTGTGGTTTTGGTTAATTGTCACAGTCTCATTTAGTGTAGGTGGAGGAATTTTAATGTATAGAGCAAGATGGTTTATTAAATCAAAAATATTTTATGGGAGGTTGCTACGAGCTGAAGGAAGTAGTGTAAAATGCACTCTTGGGGGCTCAGCTTTCTTATAATCTCATGTAAGAAACAAAGAAAGACCATCTATAAACTAAGAGTTAGAAAACTGTGGGGCACAAACCAAGAATTCCCCTTCCCTTTTGGGTTGCTCCTGAACCAAAACTCTTAATTTCTCATCATTGCTTACAAGAGAAATGCTGAGCTGCAGCAGACCAACCCAGTGTGATGCCTGGCACATCAAGGAATTGCCCTGTCTGATCCAAAGGCAGGATCCATCCCCAGCCACCCAGAGAACAACAAAAGTTTCCCTGAAATCAGGCCTGGAGGTTGGTGGTGGTGCATTCACAGTGCCTATGGAAAATGACCTGGGAGAAGGGAATGGAGGGTCCTTGGAATCCCCTGGTAGAACCTTGGTCAGGAACACCTTGGTCAGGAACACCTTGGCTGCAGTTTTTCCAGGTTTTCAAAGAAGCTGCTTCTGATGGGAAGTAGTTTGTTTTATCTGGCTTTTGGAGGGCAGCAGGGGAGGAAGGAAGAAAATAATTTACTTTTCGGCTTGCTGCTTAAATGCAGGCTGTCAGGTGGCTTTAAGTGAGAGTGGGTAAATCCCCGCTGTGGGTGCACATGGTCCCACTTGACCCATTTTTCCTGATGCACTTAAAAGGGGCTGATGTTTGTTTTTAATGCACCCCTTCAGAAGAAAGGAAAACTGAGGGGGTTTTGTGTCAGCTGGATAATTGAAGTGCACTCACCTACAGCAGTGGCTTTTCAAGGAGAGAGCAGGTGGGCCCTACATCTCCAGGCAAAGCAATCTGTCCTTTCTTTTATTTCTAAGGGAGTAATTATTCCTGACTGCTCATATTTTCTCACGTATTTCTCATGTGTGGCTTTTGCTTTGTAACTGTAGATATTTATAGAGCCTCCACTGCTGTCCTCTGTGAACACCTCAGTGTGAGCCTTGAGTTTTATCCTAGAGACTTCCTCTGTGGTAACAAAAAATTATGGGAGAGATATGATTTCCTTAAGCTTCTATGGGAAATCTATGTCCAGCCTTGGAACTGAGGGCTGTTCTCTGATCCCAGGCTAGTGCTTGCTGCAGTGAAGAATCTTTCTGTTCCGCAGCATTTGCCATTTCATCTTGATATTTTTCTACTTGGTAGCTGATGTCATCTGCCTTTTTCCTCCTCAATTATGCTTTTAGCACAGAAAATAATTGCGGGGAGAAAGAGATAAAAAGCTTCTGAGAATTCCCATGGATTCTCTTCTGCTTCAGACGAGTAAGGATCCCTCTGGCATCACTGGAATTTTCTTGCCTGCCTCTATTGAGCAGTCCTGAGGACTGTGTGCAGAGAAATAGAAAGGCTGCATTTTAGTAGTGGGAATTTCAGCAGCCCAGTCTGACTCGAGTCAGAGACGCTATCTCATCTGGGGCCCGATCCTGCTGTCAGTGCAATTCAGAGGATAAGATCAAGCCTGGAGCTGGCGGTGCAGTGACAACAGCCCTCACACAGAACCTTTTGAAGGGACTCTTTGTGCTCAGCAGGCCCTGGCAAACCCAGCCCCACTTGCAAGTACAGAGCTGGTGAAGCTGCCAGGGTCTGTGATAATCCCAAGGACAGAACATGGCAAGTCTCTCAGAAATCTATGAGGTGCAGTGAAAAGGAAAAAAGGATGTGATGAAGGTGTTTTAGATAGGAATGGGGCACATTGTATCCCTGACAAGGCACCTGGAAGGCTTGGTCCTAAAGCTCCAGAGATTGGAATTGAATCCATGGGACCTGCCTGTGGGAGCACCCAAGGTGGAATTTTGCATTTCCCTGTGGATAAGATGCTGCTCTAGAGGAAGCAGGGCAGCACAGCTTCCCAGCAGAATGAGCTGAGCAGGCAAACAGAGCATAACTGAGGTAGTTTATTCACTGTACTCAGGTTTGAAGCTGGAACCTATCACTGATTTCCCTTGCAGGTGAAAACTAAAGGCTGTGGCTTTTCTTTCTTTCTTTCATTTCTTTGCATTTGTATGTAGGTGGCTTCAAAGGTCTCCTCCCTATAGTGTAAATCAGATCTTCAGACTGTTCTAATGAAAACATTGAAATCCTTTCATACACCTTGCAACAAAAGGTGTCTTATTTACAAGTTGTCTGCTTTGTGCTGGGAGGTCACACATAAAATATTAAACCCCCTTATTTATGGTCATCTTGGTTTTGCATTTTGCTTCCCTATCCTCTTGCAAACATCACTGATAAATTTCTACAGCAAGCAAAGGGAATATAAACCCGCATATCTCTAAAAAAACCACCAAACAAAACCACTAAGGCAATTCAAATATGCAAATGAATCTCTAATTACTTTGTTTGCAGTTAGAATTGAGTAGTGAAATCCATTAAATCGGTTTGGGAATGTTGGCTCTATACAATCCAGACACATCAGAGCAAGGACTTGCACTGAGCTCAGTCACAGCACTGACACAGCAGGCAGGGCTCCATCCATCTTCTGGAAATTGTGATCCTGTGTGCTAAGGTTTTATGTAAATTTTGCTTGAATTGTTAATCAAATAAGATACTCAGATACTCACCAGCTGCTGCTCTTCATGGCATAATCAGCAGCCTTTAAAGGGAATTCCATAAAAGAGAAAGGCCAAAACTGTAATTATCTCATAGAAGCAGAATTTTTCTCTCATGAGAACAGATTTTTTTCCATTGAAAATGAATACATTTGCAAACATAATTATTGTAATTCACAAGAAGAAATTAATTTGCAGTTACATACTCAGCTGTACCTGTCACTGCCCTTTAATTCTGTTCCCAGCTCTCTAATGAGTCTGGTGATATATTTTATGTGAAAAAAAGATTCTCAGCAAAGATGGAAATTTTAAAATTAGCTCCAAGAGTTGGACATCAAACAGCTAGTTGGAGTTCCACAGAACCTGCTTCTGGTACTTAGAAAAGAGCAATTTACAACTGTAATGAAAATCCTAGGTGAAATTACAGAACACAGAAGTGGCAGAGATTTTTTTTAGAAGGAACAAGGTTTTTCCCTGTCATTTTGAGTTCTGAGTGTGTGAGTGCACACTTTATATGTAATATTCCACCTACATGTCAAAGCCACGTTGATTCTATTATTTACACCATACACACATATACTGTAGTTGAATACCTCTGATTTCATCATGGGCAGAGGTAGACTTGAGGACTGAGAACACAGATCAAGGTAAATTTTGCAATCAATTCCTTCTTTGTCAGACACCACCTATACATTACCTGACAAGGATAAAATTCATGTATTCTTGAACAGTTTAGGTTTCTATGCAGCTGCTAAGTAAAGCATAAATGTGAGGAGAGAGAGCAGAACAGCAGCTGAGGTAAAACCACCTGTGTCTTGTCTGCAGAGGTTTTCTTGAAGTTCAGGCTTCACACACAAGTTTCTAAGCTCAACAATACTCTTCAGATCACTCTCTGGATTAGCTGAATCCACATTACATATGGCAAAATAGAGGTGCTCTTGCTTCAGTTGGGTTCTGCCCTTCAGTTGGGTTCAGCTCCTCTTGTCACCCTGGGGGAAGAGTGTAGACATTTATCACTTCCATTTTCAAGTTCATCCTTTGCTGGTATTCTGTTGTGGCTTTTTTTGTTTTTTTTATTTTTCCCCTTTGAGGTCTGTTGTTCTCCAACTTGTGTGATGTTTGGTTTGTACCTTTTGCCCCCTAAGCCATTCCCAGGGAAAAGGCTTCCCCCATTTCTGCACTGGTGGGACACATCTGTGCCATGTTTGCTCTTCCCATATTTTATCTTGGTGTATGGTTAGGACTCTTGCACATTCTGATAACGAGTGAGTGAGTGTCATTTCTTTTTACTTGCTGAAAAATTCCTTTTTCAGTTTTTGAAGAACTAAAATTTGAAAAGAAACAAAGCAAGCAACATACCCCACACTCATGAACTCCCAAATCTCTCCATATGGTAAGGTTTGTTTCCTTGGACTGTTTGCATTGAAAATTTGTTTTCAAAACATGAATTATCACTCAGGCTAAAAAAAAAAAAAAAAAAGAACAAGTATTTTCAATTTAGACTACTGAAAATCATTCTTATCATCATAATTCTTGGCTTAAATAATGAGATGAAAAGTGGTAATTGTCAAAACAAACATTTTTAAAAATTAATTTTTTAGAGGGGAAATATTTACCCCCAGTTGTCCATAGGTTTTGCTGGAATACAGATGTATTTTGATGTAGTATGTGATGAATGTAAAATACCAGAGGGAATTGTGTTCTATTTTTCTTGGGGGGGGGGAAGAGAAATATCCAATATCTAGCAATGCAGCAATAATGGTAGATTATCAAAATAACTTGAAAAATAAAAAGTCATGTGCACTATATATGTATTTTTTAAAGAAAGCATTCCTTGTTTTATAAATTATGTGAAGCTTTTCATAGTTGTGATACAGTTTATAAGCCACTTACATCACTTATATTTCTTGCCTTTGCCGCATGAGACTTCCACCATGGAGAGTCAGGTTTTACATGATTTTTCAAAAGATCTGAAAAGGTTTCATTGGAGGATGATAGAAAATACAGTTTGTTACTGAAAGGATATGGCTTATTCTCTGAATGTATGACTGTAAAAAATCTATGCAGATAAATATGAATGAAACTTGCAGGCAAAGAGTGTTTCCAGACAAACTTTTCAGCACTGTTTCTCTGAAAAATTAATCTTTCTTCAAATTGTTTGCAGCAGTAGTACTTTAATCCAATTTTCCTGTGAGTTCTGTAGATATACATGTCTTTGAATCAGTCCTATACATAAGCATTTTCTACTAAATTGCTGAAGGAATGTGTTTTAAAAATGCTAAGAGCAATTAAAGCAGGAGGAATTTTTCTCTTCATTCTTGGAGCCCCTTATTGGTAATGTCAAAGAAGTTTATTTTTCCTGAATCTAATGATTAACAATAAACCCATAGAAACAGCAAGTCCTACCTAAGGGGTCAACAATTAGTGAACTTCACATAGGTTTAGACAGATGGAAGCAGTTACAGCTCAACCATGGGGCAGGAGAAACTGAACTCAATGGCTGCACTTCCAAAAAGACTGTAAGACGTAAAATGCTCCACCTATAAAATATGTAACAAAATATTTACAGAATTCCACAAGATCATTCAAATCTCAATATAAAAAGGGGAAAAAATAAAAAGGGCGTGGGAGGGAAAAATAAAACCTGCCTCTTGCAAAACTTGCTGCTGATACCAAGGAAGAGAACTACATTTTTTCTTTTTTTTTTTTTTTTTATTTCCAGGAGGGAATGTGCTGTGAGCCACAGGGTGCTGTAGGGCAAACGTCCTCATGGAACAAAGAGTGTTCCTGACACAAGTGACAGCAGTTGCCAAGGGAAAAGGCTGCACAAAGACTCACCTGGTTCTGGTGTGGAGAATGATGTTGAAGCAACCTTTATGCATTAACTCGTTATCAAAAAACCATGAAGTCTAATAAAGAAGAATGTCTTGAAGCCTGTGGAAATGTAACCAGTGAGCTAACACTGAGTAATCCTCCCGCCTCTGCCAAACTAAGCATTTCCTATCTGATAGATTAAATTCTAAAAGATAAATGCAAAATACCAAGTGCAGCAGCCTAAAAATATCAGGCGCTGATTTGCACAAAATGCTTGGTTGTTTGTTCATACCTTCAAAGGGGCGTTTTTCCAAGTGCTCTAGGAACACCAGTCCCTTCCCTAACAATGAAATTTGTAATGATAAATTATCTTCCTTCTTGCATATGTGCAAAGTGAGCTTTAATTCTGCTCACAGGACACAGAGCACATGCTGCCCAGGTCATTTGCTGAAGGTGTATTTTGAAGTGTAGTATCAATGAACCATGTTTTGAGGTGAGCTGGGGTGCTTAGGTGGAAAAGCCTGCAGGACCTGGATACCTAGGGAAAGAATGATGTGGTGGCTGTCTTGTAGTTTTCTGGGAAGTTCTGCATCACTCTTAAGCAAGAACATTAAAGAGTAAAAAAGATGAGTGTGAAGGAGTGGCCAAATGGAATTAATGCCTCACAGGTTAAGCATGATCCGACTTGCTTTTAACCCTTTCCATGTGTTTTCAGAGCAGGATAACATATAGGGTGATGACAGCTGCAATATGATCCCAGGGCAATATTTCTGCCCACCTCCCTCGAGTCTCGTGGTGAGATTTAAACTCAGTTCCCATCTTTTGGAGAAGAGAAGGTTGTGTGGAGGCCTCATAGCAGCCCTGCAGTATCAGAAGGGGTCCTACAAGGAAGCTGGAGAAACAGCCTTCATTCAGGCTGGAGCTGCAGTGACGGGACAGGGGGGAAGCCCTGGGATGAGAGACAGCCTGAGAGTTGGTTTAGAGCAGATGTTAGGAAGAAATGCTTGAAAGTGAGGGGAGTGAAGCACAGGCACAGGCTGCCTAGAGAAGCTGTGGCTGCCTCATCCCTGGAGGTGCTCAAGGCCAGGCTGGCTTGGGCTTGGAGCAACCATTCCTTGCTCTAAGGGAAGGTGTCCCTGCCCACAGCAGAGGGATGCTAACCAGATGATCTCTAAGTTCCCTTCCAGCCCAAACCCTTCTGTGGTCCTAAATTGAACAAGAATTTGAAATTGAATCTGACGTGCAAAATGAAACCATAAGCAGAATTGTCTCCTTATTTCTGGGAGTTTACCTTGGTTTTCAAGTGCTTAAAAGTACAAGATGCTGAAACACAGACTCACAGGGTGTTTGGATACTACTGCCTCAGATCAACAGGAGTGAAATGAACTCTGAGAATCTTGTTCTGAGTGTGCTCTGTCAAGGAATCCATTGTAAAACTGTGGATTGCCTTCAACTCAATGAAGCCTTTCTATCAGGAGAAGCAGCAGGAAGGAACAATAATTGAAATAATAATCCCATGAGGTGTTTATTTCTGTTTGGTTCTGTACAATGTTTAGTTCTGTCTCTGAGGCATTGTACAGCCTGTGGCAGGGAATTCCCACTGTTTCTCTGGACAGATGGATAACAGCTCCAACCAAATCCAATGGTCTCATTTTCAGTGTGTCACAGCCACCCACCTGTGCCCCAAGTGACTGCCCTGAGCTGAGCAGCACAGTCAACTTTATGGTCCAATCCCACAGTCAATGGGAGTGTTGTCTGTTTGAGGACTGCAGAATCTGGCCTCTCTCCAAGTTTTTACAGGTCAAATAACATAAGGGAATATTTTAGTCTGAGCCGCTTCCTGAATTCCCGATGAAGAATGTAGAGTCAAAATATAATGAATGGTGACTGCATTCTACTCTAAACAAAAGCTGCTATTTACCAAACAGTGCACAGTGTGTAAATTAAATGTGAGATTTCCCCTGGTCTTTTGACTTCTTAGAAATTTTTCCTTCATAACACTTGGGATTTGGACTGACTACAGAATTTCCTAGAGATACATATGGATACAGGACTGAAGGATTTCAGAGATGTTAGACGTCCTTGCAAGGCAGATTTCTGCATGATTTGAATACCACACATACAGACCATATACTGACATAACCCATTCTCTTTTGCTCAGAACACGTCTTCTAAATTAAAACAAACACTTCATCACACTTTGTTGCATTTTTGTGAATGCAACACATGAATGTGAATCCTTATTACCTCATTATTTTTCTGCCTTACCCAAAGATTTGTGTGAACTCCTTCACTTCAAGATGGTATCAAGATTGGAGATGCTCCAATGGACTCTAAGATTTAGGTTAACTATCTCTAATTAGTTTTCTGCAGGAATTTTTAACTAATATAGTCTTGCAGGTTGTGTTTGCCATGGAAAATGGACAATATATTTTTAGATTTAACAGAGCTGTATGCGTCATTACACACTGGTATAAATTCAAGAATTAGTGGAAATGACTACACAAACCTTTTACAGACTGACCAGGCAGAGCTTCAGGCCAGCTTTGCACAACTCATGAAAAAAAAGTCTAATTACTTATTTACTGAATGTGTGTTTCAAAATATTGCACAAAAGCACGTAACTGCCAGGCTAGCAGTTGCTTCATTTCGTGAAATGAGTAATGATTGCATTAATGGGGGACTCGTGCACTTGAAGGTGAGCATGTGTTTAAGTACCTTGCCAAATCAGAAATGGTCATTAATTTTAGCTGCCAAACTGTTTTCATGGTTTTGGACTGCAAATTGGAATACCCAAAGAGATCAGATATCAGTATCCCATGGGAACAAGTGAATACATAGGAATATCGATGTCTTCTTGGATTTAAAACAGGGGAAAAAAATGAGCTGTAGATCCAACATCTTAGATCACTATAAAGGGCTTTGGAATAAAGAACATGCAGGAGACATGCTTTGCCTGTAATGATATAAAGCTGACACGGTCTATAACATTTCTGCAACAAGTCCACTCAATTAGTGTGAGCTAATATGGGATTCTAATACAGAGTTTATCCCTGGAAGTGTCCAAGGCCTGGTTGGAAGGGGTATTGAGCAGCCTGGGCTAGTGGGATGTGTCCCTGCCCATGGCAGAAGGGTGGAACAAGATGAGCTTTAAGGTCCCTTCTGACCCAAACTGTTCCACAATTCTAAAGTGAGTCAGTTAATATCAATTTTCCTCTTGCTATGTTTTCTCAGTAGTGGTTAATTTCTTTTACAAAACCCTCACAATTTACCATCAAAGTCAGGAGGTGCAATTTTTCAGCAAAAAGCCCAGGACCTTCCTGTTCAGTTTTTGCACTTGCCTCCTGGCAGTCCTGTGGATTGTAGTCCCTTACAGACATTATTCACATGACCAATCCCAATGGCTTCAGTGAATTTACTTACAGTAAGAAATGCTCTGGAAGTGCCCTGTGCCTGTATGGATTGGAGTCTTTAAGAATATTCTTTCAGAGGCACCATGTGAGTGATGCTTAGGTGTACCTGAAAAGCCATTCTTTTGGACTTTAGCACCAATATTTGTATAAAGAATGTGGAATTTCATGTATAAATCTTGTTTATAAATATATGCTGCTACTTCCAGACTGCAGCACAAGTTTCTACAGTGTAGCTTGGCTTTGAACCATAATTTGATTTTTGTAAGGCTGGTTTCCAGTTGCAGTATACAACTTTAAAAGACCACTGCATTAATGCTGAGCTGCTCAGGAAATATTTTAATATCTGCATTAGAAAGTAAAATAGCAAATTAAAGGACAATTTTAATTGGAAAATCAAACCTCAGGACTATTTATTCATTTTGCAGAAAGTAAATGCATTTTCAAGTGAGAAGTGCCAAAACCTATAAAAGTTTGTAGGAAAAACACTTAGGTTAAAAAGAGAAACATAACAATAGCAAACACTTTTAAACAAAAGATTAATAAATTCTTTGGGAGACAATCAGACTCCTACTGCGATGCACAGCAAAAGAAAGAATGAAAGTATCAGTTTGAAACCCTAATTTTCTGACAAATGAAAGTTTAAATTTTCTAAGCAGCTTAGTAACAATTGCAAATGCTGCTAATCTGTAGACGCTCCAAAGGCAGTTTGGGCTGGATAGCAAGTGGAGTAATTAAAGAGCAGTTATATGGTGTCTGGGCATCCCAGCTTTATGGAGCTGCCAAAGTGCATTGGCAGGGAGACAAATCTCTCTACCCTCCTTTTTTTGATCTTTCATCTGTTTTTCCTCAAGGATGGAGAGGTAGGGCCTGAACGTCTGCCTCAATCACCTGTTTCAGACCTTTTGAACTACATCAAGCTTTTATTAACACTTGATAAGAGAAGTGTGGTTTACCCATAAAATGGTGTCTAGGAAGGTCCTGTGCTTGTTTCTGACAACTTTGCCTAAAATACATTCAGAATAAGAATGATGATGAATTCTAATGAAAACCTAGCATTTCGATGGCAAATCCAGTGTCTCCAGGATGATTGCATCTCCTTTACAGAACATATTGGAGCTTATGGACTTCAAATGGGATCTCAGGGTTGGCTCTCACTACCTTTGGTGGACCTGGTTTGTAGGTAGACCTCATGTTGAGTATTTTGGGGTTAGTTGGCAGCTTTTCCCTCAAGCTGTGTGTGAGTGCTCAGCAAACACAACACTGAGACAGGGATGCAGGATGCTCTTTTTAAGGGCTCACATGGGCCAAACTGCTGCTTCCCTCACGGTCTGTATGAGGCATGGGGATGTGAAAACAGAGCTCTTGAAATGTTTCCCTGAAAGTCTGGGCATAGGCAGCCAGAGATTTGGCAGGGAACTTTGAGGTACCATATTGATGCACATCCCCTGAGCAGGCAGAGATCCGTGATGATTTGTCTGACATGGTAGGCACGGCAGAGGATTTGTCTAACATAGCTGAGTTATAAGGACCATATGAATGTAAGCAGGAACATTATTCTTCTTTCATATGATTCTTTTAATATATAGCCAGCTAAAGATGTAATAAAATACCCAGCTTTGAAAGTTGTTTGTTTTCCTTTCCTCCTCATATTAGGCTTCATCTGCTTGTGCAGCTAATTCCTTGGGAAAGATTCTCCCCCATGCTAAATTTTATAGGTCATTTGATGCAGACTTGCTACATAAGAGACATATAACAACATGAAAAAATTTGGTGTTTTTAAGCTGCTTTCTTATTTAGAGATATTTTTTGCTTTGTTCTCATGCAGCAGATTACAAACAGAGGTTTTATTCCTTTATATTCCAAACAGTGGCAGATCTATATTGGCATGGTCTCCATGCCAATTTTCTGTCTGCTGAGCTCAGCTAACTTTTCTAAAGTGCCCATCAAACAATTTATCCAAAGAACAGAATATTCAATATATGCAACATTGCTTAAGATCTTTGATGCCTAATCAGCACAAGTAGCTCTAAACCATTTCTGTGATATTGCCTTCTAAGCTCCTAGCTTGTTGTAGCAGTGGTTTCAATTAATCTGCAGTTATCCATTAACATGTCATGTGTCTCTGATTAAATATAAGCTTAGTTTTCTTTCCTAAGTACTGTAGTTCATTGTCCCACCAGATTTCCCATTTGATCCTTCTTCAAATACTTGTGAACAGCTCTTGGAATGAAACAGCAAAGTTTGTCACATCTCTCCTGAACCTAGAGGTGATGTTTGCAGGCCTTGTGTGGCTTACTGGTAGAACATGTCAAGTGTATTGCTCTGGCTCCAGGTTTCCTGAGGATTTCCATTAATGGTTTTCAGGGACTTTTTTTTTGGGATGCATTACAGGGATTCATGCTTTTCCACAGAAGCACAGAGACACTTAATGATTAGAGTAATAATAGCACTGTATTTCCTCCTTCCACAGAATGCCATTCCGCAAAGGAAATGGCTCTCTTGGCCTGCTGGCACCAACATTTGTTTTTTCCTCTCTTACTCCACAACCTCTCTGCTTTTACAAAACACTGTTATTCTGCTGAAGCCCAACCTAAAACCTGTTACTGACCAGTGATATCTCTTTGGACAGAGGGGTTTCCAGAGATATGGACATTGCTATTTGAAAATTTATATTAATTGTCAGTTCCATTATCCACTAATAGATTTAGGAAAAAAAAACCAACGAAGTCCTGATTCAAATGGTACCTGTAGGTTGTCCTGTAACCTTTATGTTACACTTCTGTGATCACTAATTTGTGCTGCTCTGCCTCTAGATCCACCTGGGAATGGATCAATCAGCCTTGTCTAACACTTAGCTGGATCATGCCCAAAATATCACTGCCACCACAGTGCTCTTCCTGCCTTCCTGCAACCCTGACAACTCAGCTCTCCTTATTCCCTCTTGTCAAGATTTTTGAGCTTTATTCTTGGCTTTATTCTTGGCTCTGTAGGATTGGAAATAAGCTCAGTTTATATTCCAGCCTTTACAAATTAGAAATCCCTTATGATGTGGGCAGTTTTTTCCAGCAAGTGCACAAAGGTATTTGTGGCAGTGATGGAGTGTGGCCTGTATGGAGTGTGACAGAGCAGTATGCTCCTACATGGGTGTCTGCTTTAGAAAAAAGAAGGGCAAAAAGACTGAAATGCCACTGGTCATTCACAAGAGGGATGCACAATCAATCATTAAATCACATCCTGCTCCTCAGACAAGGAATAATTCTTGTCTAACACAAGTGGAAATTGCAGAAGATTAAATGAGCTTCCCAAAGCCATTCTGGGCACAAGTATTACACTGAATGTTCTGATTTAAGGGTACAAAGTTCTGCCAGAGGACTAGGCAATTGGGAGTTTGCCCTGAATTATTCCACTTTCCTGTTATCTGCTTTGTTGCAGTTAGTGCCAGGCTTTAGATTCATTGAATATCTCTCATAGAAATGGTGGCCAACAGAGATAACTCAGGTCCTCAGTGCTATGACTGAATAGTCTATCTACAATGAAATTCAGACTTAATTCCATAATAAATGGCATCCACTCTTAGAACAGTAGCAGGACTGAGAAACAGAGAATTGTGATTTCTGCTGTCTGCTTCCCAGGATCTTTCTTGAGAAAAGAGGCAACAAATGGATCTAAATAAATGGGGCTTGGACATAAATTTCTGAAAAGAGTCTTCAGGGTAGCCATATGTGTTTTATGTGTCCTCACATGAGAAGTGTTGTTAGAGAGAGTCCAAATGGACAGTTCATACACATAACATCCATTTGGAAAAGCATGGCTGGGAATTTAACCTTGATGTGCTCTGCTACACAGCAGCTGATTCCTGTTTGAAAATGGCTTTTTTTACTGACTGGGGGTCTTTAGTTGCCTGGAAGTGTAAAACTGGTTCTTGGCTAGATGCTTTGACATGTGGCAAAAATGAAGAATAATGCTTTATAATCTCACTGGAATTTGAAATCTGGTTAACTGGAAGCCCTTAATATTTTCAGGTCCTTGGACGGCAGCCACTGCAGTTACATAAATGCAAAATATTATTGGAATAGGTAGTAGGTGTCCTTCCTTCCTTAGGAATTGCCCCACTTAAAACCTCAGTTCCTGTCCTGTCCCAAAAGTTCTTTTTAATCTTGTTTTTTTAAGCTATGACTCAGTTCCCCTGCCTTCTCCTTTCCTAGGTTGAATCCAAGGTTGTCCAGTTCTTTTCCCTACATGGTTTGGAGCAGTGGATATGATGTATTCTTGTTTACAGTATGCTAAAGCAGAATATTTCTGAGATGTTTACAGGTACTTCCTGCCCCAGAGGAAGAATATAGGATTTCCATCCTCCTCAGCAGCAGCGCCTCGGCCTTACTGGAGCCAAGGAACTCAAGCTGTGTGATCTCTCCCTTCCTGTTTCTTTTACTTGACGCAACGTGGTCGAGTCGTTTGATGTCTAGAGTGAAGGATACAGAAACTCCAGCTTGCTAAATTCACCACTTATTTCCTTTATTATGTTCCCTACTAGGAAGTTGTGAGGATTAACCTTTTTTCTTTGCAAGTTAAATGAGGTCCAAGATACACTTGAAATACTTAGCGGCTTTTCTCTGTCGTATCAGGAAAGCTGGACTCTTAAAGCTGCCTGTCTTCACTTTGTGCATTTGGGGGATAGCTGAACATTTTCAAGCACTTTTGTATACCTTCCTTTAGGGGATTTTACCTTTAACTCTTACAGGAGAGTGTTAGTTGGAACTGGCACCTTAAATACTTAAATGCCCTGTTTGGGGTTTCACCTCATATTTATTTTTTGCTTAACTTCTTTGCAGAGGAAGTTTTCTGTCTCCACTATTTGTATGAAGTTTTTTGAACCCTTCTCAGACTCTAAATTACTTTTTCTGTGTCTGCTGTTACTGTGTAGTGCCCTGGGCCCCTATTTCTCAGTGCAGAGTCCCCCATACTGGCAAATATGGCATTTGACTGATCTTGCCCCACCCATCAAATCCTGCATCTCAGCCAAAGAGCCTCAGGATGCAGATAGCAGGATGTGGCTTTCTAAATACTGAGACTCTGTGTCAAACTGTTCCACACTGATGGCAAATATTTTCATTATCGCTGCTGTAATCATTTGCCATCTGTGGCCATCATCATCCTTGTGGCAGCCCAACACCATTCCCGCCTCAAAAGGAAGGTTCAAAATTCAAGTTTGAGCAGGAGGGTGGGTGTATGGAATTGAAGAACCAGTGTATGAGTTGATTCATGCATTTTTAATGCCCTCCTGCAACAGTGAAGGGATCAGTCCATGAAGTCCAAACAAATTTTCTTCCTGGGGTTTGACATTCTTGAACAGGATACAAGGAGACCAACATAAAGCTCCAGATTTATCTCCATGCTCCTCCCCTTGGAGCTGCAGTGCTGCTGCCTTCAGAGTGAGCATCTCTCTGGGGAGCATCTTTAAGCCTGGGCAGTACCAAACAGATCACTACACCAGCAGAAGCTCAGCTCCTGTTTTTGTATCCATACCTACACCAGCTTTAGAAATGGGATGCTCAGACTAGTACTGCCACAAAAAATATTGCGCATTCATAAATTGTGGCTATGTGGTACAGAAACAGTGTATAGAAAACAGCTCTGTGGGAAAAGGGTTGGTTTTTTGCACCTCTGCCACGTGGTGCTTGCATGACCCATCAACTGCTTTTATTACAAGAATAATATATTTAGCTGGCTTGTTTCTTTGTTTGAGTGACTGCCACAGCCATGCCTTACCTCGTGGTAAATTTAGGGCAAGCCTTTGATAATATTTCCATTATAGTTAAGGAGTCCAAATAGGGTCCTGAAAGATTGTTCTGTGTGCTTTCTGATTGTTTTTTCTTATCTCAAGTGTAAAATAGATTGCTTTGACATTTCCAGAAAGTCTTTCTAAAGCCAAACAGAAAAATAATGGAGAATATTTGATTCTGGTTTTTGGACTGAGATCTAAATGTGTGAGCTCGAATACTTATATGGGTGTGATTTTGGTTCAGATTCTTTTGGCATTGATACTGAAATATTTGGATTATTCTACTTAGAACATTCTAAATGATGCATCCTTTTCTTCAAGTCTGAGTGCTTAATGTCTTTTTATTTTGTTTTTATAAATCTGACCTTTTATCCAAGCTAGTTCGTGTTCCCTCTTGATACTGAAGGAGACATTTTGAGCATATTTGAAGGCTACTAGGAAGAAGTTGATGGTGATTAGAGCTGATGTAAAGAAAAGAGCAAGGCCCTTAGCTTGCTGCCTGTAATCCAGTTTTAGTTTGCCATACCATATCGCTCTGGAGTCCACACTGTAAGTTGTTTAACCCACTTCCAGATTTTATTTCCACCAGCTTCCTTCATGACTTGCATGGTGTTTGTAGAGGGTTATCAGGATGATGGATAACTTGGAGCTAATTTGGAAGCTGGTTTTTTACTGAGCCTTAAATCAGGCCTGTTAGTGCAGCCCAACTTCCCTGTGTGGTGAAAACATCCTTGGCAGGCACAGGTTTAGGTCTTAAGATTTTGCTGCTCTAGAGAAAGGTCTCTTAGCAAAATCTTTTCAATATGTTGATTGGTAGAATTCAGCAAATTTTGCAACAGCGCTTAAGTGAATCCTGATGTTCTGCTGGACTTACCTCTGCCACATCTTCCACTTTGGAAACTTAAAGGAAAAAACACCACTGACAGAGCACAAGCCTTGGCTTGGGTTATGCAAAATAAAAGGTGAAGGATCCAAAGGAAATCCCAGTTGTGAGGGCTTTCCAATGTGAAAGGAAAAGGAAGATGCATTTCAGGGTCTAAAGCAACCTACAGGATCCATTCTGGGTGTTTCAGAGGAATGTGAGTGGGATGGCTCTCAGAGCAGCACAGTGTCTTGGGCAAACATGCAGAGAGGTTTGAATGCTCCCCAATCTGCTGGGTCTGTGCTGAAGGCCTGTGTGCAATAATATTTGGCAATTGCAATGACAACAGAATGTCATCATAACTTAGGCAAAGAGCCATAGCCTTAATGATGAAGGATTACTGTTAGCAAAAAATGTTGGCTTTTATGACTTTCTTCCTCATCACCACTGGGACGTGGTTTGGCTTGGTGACACCAACACCAGAGCACACAGAGATGGTCCAGGGGTAGAAAATGATGTCTAACAAAGGAGAGGAAGATGGAGGCAGTGGAAATAACCTCTGTGGAGAGGGGTCTTGGGACATAATGAGGCAGGACAAGTTTCTGTAACTGGCAAATTAAATGTGCTCTGAACTCACCAAATGCGTGCTGATTGATACAGAAGCAACAAAAAGTGTAATCTCCCTTATCTGGTAGATATTTTCTCTATGCTTTCACATCTTTCATGGCGAGACAGCCCTTCAGGATGGCTTCTGTGGCAAGATTTCATTACTGTAGCAAAAATCGTCTTTCCATCACTTAATTATGAAATACATCAGAAAGAAGAAACTGAAGAAATATCTTCGGTTCTTCAATTAAAACTGGAGACTTTTTATACTGTTGTTCCCATTAGTTCCCTACAAAGGGGGTGAGGTCTTGGCAATGTAATTCTCCATCTGCTTCTTACATGTGAATGCAGTGGTTTCAAAATCCATGACGTGCGAGACCTGCTTTACATTCTGCTCACAAATGCCTGAGTAATGCTATAAAAATGATGTGGAAAAAAATAAGTTTCTTTTCATGCTGATGCACTGTAAGTCAAAGCATTTGGATAGATTCTGAGGTCATAAAGGACCATTATGGTTATGGTGCCAGACCTACAAGCCATAGCATTTCACCTAGTGATTTCCATATGGAGTCCAAGAACAAGGAAATACTTATTTAAAGGAAAATCCACTCTAGTCTTGAAATGTACTAATGCTGTTCCTCTAAAAGGGATCTCTTGAGTGTGTTTTGATAAAAAAGTACAAACTGGGAACTTTTCATGTGAATTTTAGTAATATCAAATTTAATAAATCATTGTTAGGTATAATTTAGGCTACAAAACAGGATGGTGACATAAAAAACAGGACAGGGAAGTATAGCAAGCATTAAAATCGGAAAGCTTCGAGATTCAAAATAATGATATAAATCCATATCAGAACCACTTGAAATAAGAATGAAGGGTGACTGGGAGCAATCAGCGCCTCCTTTGTCAAGGCAGAAATGGCTCTGAACCAAGAGAGGTAACGAGACAGCTTGCATACAAGGAAAAAATTGAAAGAGATGCATCCCATCCTTAAGTAACATAACCAGGCTTCTGATGTATGTATATTTTTAGAAATGCTATCTTCTGTCCAGTGACAATACTCTCAAGTGCGATCAGTGATTATCAAGCATGATTTGTCAAGGCATTCAGATTCTATTGCTCATAGATGTGTAGACAAATTCCCAATCCCTTAAAATTCACCAGCTGCTTTGTCCTGAAGTGAGGCTCTTATCAGAAACAGTTACCTGTATTTGAAGTCTAAGTCTTTAATTTTATACTGCCATGAGGGATTTCTGTGATTTCCTGGCTTGATAGTTGATGCTGAACAATGAGAGACACAAGTGCAGTTGCTGTATGTCGTAAATATCCAGATTTTATTTTCATACATGTTTGAGTCCTTCTTGAAATATGAATCTATGATTTACAATTTATTTAATGAATAGAGAGTGAATTGGAAATTAGAAGTAAAAGTGTCAGTAGAAGCTTAGAGCAAGAAGCATATTCTAATCCAAAAGGCTAACGATGCTACAGCTCCATGTTTCCTATGAAATTCAGCTGAAGAAATGACAAAACATAAATGGCTTCCAAATAACCACCCCCCAAACCACCCAGCTTTTCTCTCCTGGAGGATGTGCACATTTCTGAAGAAGCTTGGGCAAGGCTGGACTTTGTACACTCTCTCCATTGATCCATAAGATCCATAAAATATGCAATAAGCCTTTTGGATGGAGGAGCACTCAACTTCTGCTGTGATTTCTGTGTGGCAATGTTGCCATCTCTGCTGACATGACTCTGGCGTTACTCTTCAAGCACTTCATGTGGAAGTTTTAAGGCAAAATGTACCCAAGTTCTAACCTTCTGCAGAGTCAACATAGCAGGACAGTTTGGCATTCCTGGAAAAAAACTCTGTGAGCCCACGTGGGATAACTGTCTTTGACAGGTCGATCTAATTGCAGGTTACAGCTTTGAACTCTGGTCTGGTTTTTCCCATCCTTTCCCATCTTGGACAAAAGCACGACTTGCCTTTGCTTAAGATATTTCTGCATAACAGAACTTCTAAGAGAGATAGTGGAGGACTCCAACACACCAGTGATTATATCAGTGTTGAATGACTGGGAGAGGCTTTTTGGACTGTTTTAACTCAGCCACACAAAACTGGTCACTGCGGAAGGTGACACTGAATGAGTTTTGCAGGGACTTTCTGTCTTTGCTTCTGCTGAGCAAATTGTCCCTCTTCTGCCCTGGAGGACATGGCCCTTGTCTGGGGACAGCTATGAACCTTATTAAGCCACTCATTGCTGCAATCATTTCTGGTGGAGCCCACAGGTTAAATATAAGTTGCTTAAATATATGTTGTGTAATTACACATTGTGTCAAGAAAGACTGAAAGGAATAAGACTGGTTTTTTCCCCTCCCCATTTTAAATGTTTAAACATTAAATGTTGTGATGCCTTTTTGGATTGCCTAGGAAGTTCCTGGTTTTGTTGGTTTTTTTTTCTCTTTGCTTAGAGAGCTCCCTTATGTCCTAAGGCAGGTTTTGGAGTCTAGATGTCTTTTTTTTAATAAAGAGGCTTCCCCCTCTTAGGTTTCCTGGGAATTGCAAGGCATTTTCTCATGAATTTTTGTGTCATGACATTTGACAACCCTAAAAAAAAAAAAAAAAAAATATATATATATATATAAAATAGCCATGTGTTCCTTGGCTTCACCCACAATGGCTTGTTGCCATATTTGTTTGTTGGCCCGAAAAGCTGCTTGAAGGACATGACAAGATCACAGAAATCCCCTCTCTGTCACGCTTCTTCTGGGAAGAAGTTCTTTCGAAGCTAAACCCCTCAGAATAATTCAAAATAGAGGAATTCTTTCAGAGATCCACCCTTTAAACAGACCCCATTGTTTTTTTTCTTGGGAAGGAAAAGTGACAGTCCTCTAATATCTCCCGTCTTTGTTGCAAATACATGTGATAAGACTCTTTTTTATAGCTGGATTAACCCTGTTACTTTTTTATACTCTTCTTCCTCTTAATTGCCAGCAAACCTTTTACAGCTCTGTAAGAACCAAGCACTAGGGTATTCCCACATTGAATTGTGCCAAGATATTTAGACCCTAATTCACCCTGTGTTACGCAACCATTAATTGGGAAAGATTGGCAGCAGAAAGCTCGCTATGGGAGATTCAATCCCCACTTCTTGTAGCAGCACGAATTATCTTAGGGAGATGTTTCATGGACTCTCTGCTCCCAATATTTGGCAGTTCCCAAGCTGTTGCTGTGCTGGGAAGAAGTGGAGCTGATTGTCAACCTCAAGGGTTTAAGCAAATATGCCTGAAACGTCTATTTGTGGAAAGAAAAACTCTCGGCATTCTTACAGCACCAAGTCCTGGGAACGAGCATGGATTTCAGAGCTCCATACCAGCATGACCCTGTGCATCACAGGATGTTTCTGCTGTTTGGGTTAGGCAAAAATGTTAAATCTGGGATTTTTGTGTGCTGCAGTTACCAAGACCCTTGTCCAGGCTGCTGTGGCTGTATGGATTGAAGAATTAAGATGATAATCTGAAAGAAGGAGGCAGCTGAGAGGGGATCTCATGAATGTCTGTCAGTATCTGCAGGGAGCTGTCAGAGGATGGATCCAGGCTCTGCTCAGTGGTGCTGAGCAATGGCACAAGAGGCTGGTGCTGCAGATGCAGAGGAAAAGTAATGAGAGCAAGTCTGACAAAGCAGACTTTCCCAGTGAAGCAGGTTTGATGGGTTGCTCTTTTATCTAGACTAATGTGAAAACCAAGGGAACCTACAATGCCTGCCAAGATGAGATCCAGGCTTGAAGTTTTCATTGATGACTTTAAAAAATCTCCAGTTCTGTAGATGGCCTAGACCAGTAGATTACTGGAATAATAGAGAATGTGTAAAATGATAGCTCTTCCAGAAACTGTTCATGTGTGGAGAGTAAGTTTCGGGATAAATTCTCTCCCAGTTTTGCTTCAGCTCTTCAGGTTTCCATGTCCATCAGCATCCATTCCAACATCCCCTTCTCTGACTGTTCTTTGACACTTCCAGAGCCTTTGCAGTATTACCACAGTAGCTGGCACTGAGTATTGTCAATCCTACCCTCACTGGCTCCTGCAAAGCCTTAGTGCCCCTCTTCTCACTGGAGGCATCACCTGCATTATTCCATCCATGGGAGAGTGGAATCAGTGGAATCAGTCTCCTTGATGTGAATGCAATTGTAAATATGTTTATTCTACTTTCCCTTTATTCACCGGTGATGTAAAATAGAAATGGGAATCAGGTCTGTGGTAACCACCTGAAAGTTAAAAAAAAAGTTGTGTTTCTAGATTGTGGTCTTATTTGTCCGTCTTGCTGCAAAAGAAAGTCTTTGAGAGCTGGTTAACTTGTATTTAATTACTTGCTTCTAAGGTTTAAATAACCAAGAGGAATCAAATTAAAAAAAGGGGAAAATTAATAATTATAATAAAAAAATATTTCCATTTTTGGAAACTGGAAAGTTTCCAAAACTGAAAAGGAAGAAAAAAACCCAAGGAGTGGTGGCCTGAGGGATCAGGCTTCAAAACCAGTTTCTGATGTGACACAACCTTTCCTAAGCACATTTACCTCTGCTGCTGCTAATAGCATCAAAACTGTTAAAATGGATTTAAGGGCATAAACTGTTGTTGCTACAGAAATAGCAGTAAGTAATTAAAATGCACCACTTTCTTAGGGGAATGGAAAGCATTGCAAGATACAGATGTAAGTCATTCTTCTTAAGTGCAATAGTCCGTGTTTAAAACAGATTTTGGACTTAAAATTCATCAATCTTCTGTAATAAAATGAGAGTGGGTTTTGGTATTGAGAGCCTAAGCTATTCCTTAGGCTTTACTGACAGAAACCAAATGAAAACCAGGCAAAAACTCCTGGCTAAAAGTGAGTCCATCTGGGGCTGGGAGGTAACCAGAATAGTCTACATAGTGGGGAAAAGCTGAAGGCCAGCCAGAACATCAACAGGTAGATCATGTTTCCACAGCAAATTTTTGAGTCATCAAAACCTTTTCCTCTCCTAGGGGGAAGATTGGACAGCAGCATCAGTACTTGCTGTTCTTTGGAGTTATGACCACAAGCTCTGGGGACTGACATGTATCTGATACACAGGAGGGAAGTCTGTGCATATCAGCATCAGCCTGCTGCCACCTCATTATTCCCTCAGAATGGTTGTTTCCATCCAAGCAATTATTTGAGACCTTTTGACTGAAATGTGGGCACACAGGTCTTTTCTCCCAGGCTTACATTACATTTCCAGTTCACTCTTTATAACCATGGTCTGGAATTTGTTATCGGTAAGTACAGGATAGAATTGTGCTAAGTTAATTTTTTTTTTTTTTTGCATTGACCTTGATCTTCTTTCTCTCTGTTACCATTGATTGCCTGTTGGTTGCCTTCCATTATTCTTGCTGAAATGACAGAAGAAGAGGGAACAGCTATTAACATCAATATGTGAAATAAGGGTCAGGTTGCAGAGGATGAGAAAATGGGAGGGAGGCAAAAGTGTTGGAAAGCAGCAAAAAAGACATTATTTTGGCACAGTGCACAATAAATTTGTGGCTCTCATTCCCCTCATACTTATGAGGCCTGAAATTTAGTAGGATTCCATTTTGAAGGCTAATTAGGTTGTTCACAATTAAAATATCGGGGATGAAAGAAAGCTATGGCTATAAAGTCAGGGTAGAAGCCAAATGGTTTTAGGGGCAGCATAAGGAGGAATGTGGCTCCCTCTCAACATTTTTTCAATGTTTGTCTCTTCTGGAATGTCTTGCACCTTCCTCTGAAGGGCTTGTGTTGGTCATGGTGTGATCATACCAGACACATCACTGCTCCAGTCTGGGTTCCTGTAATTGTCTATTTATTCAGGGCTTGGTTTCAGCTGCATTGATCTGGAACAGAGCTGTTATTTTGGTTTCAGAATTAAAGATTCTGAATAAATCAATTTGATCTGTCTGCTTGACTTAATCTGTTGGACTGCCCATAACTAGGCAGTCTGGAAAGCAGAAAAATGGCAATACCCACTCTGTTCCCTACATTTCTGGAGAGGGAGTCCCTTTTCCATTGGTAACTTAACACCAAAGAGGCCAATTTATCAGGGAAAGGAGAGGATTCTGGTTCTCTCTCACACACAGAGTTCATTTTACTACATGCACAGCATACATCCTTCCAGGAAACAATTGTGGAACCTGGAACTGTCCTAAGCAAAGCAGGAGACCTGGTCATGTTGAACTCAAATACTGAATTTTTCCACTGTAACTCAATTCCACTCTGACTTGCCAAAAGTTTCAATCATTGATTGCTTGTTTTCATGCATTTATTCTGCAGTGCTCTTGACCATAGTAAAGAGTAATTTAAAAATACATGAATATGAAAGAGCAGAGGATTATAAACCAGGGTAATATTTGTTCAAAAATTGGATAATATGTTAAGGGATTTGAAAACATTTTGTAGCCATTAGTAAGCTCTGCCTGACAATGAATTGATAGGGTGGGAAATCACTATTTTAAGGATCTACTGCAGTGGTTAGCTGCTAGCTGAAATAAATATCCCTTTACTTCATGGTAAAGGCAGATGAATAAACTAAAACTTTTACATGTATGGGGTGTTTTAAAATCTCTGTGCCTGGTAGCCAGTGAGAGGTCAAAATCAGGTTTCCTATCTGCTAGTGCTTGGTCAAAGAAGTGCACAGGGTGTTAATTTAGCTCAAAGATGTCTGGGTAAATCTATAGGAAGGAAGTTTGCAGACAGGAAGGAGGGGTGTGGATGGGAAAGGCTTGCCCTGTGCTGGGCTGCATTGAATGCAGTCTCAAATCACAGCACATGGATAAGAAAGAATTTAGAAATTAATGCGCAATCTTAAGAATTAAATTCTCTATCAAGCGACCTTAGAGTCTGGCAGCTGTTGTGGAGCTGATAAGGACGGGACTGGCCAAAATGTTCCCATGGAAGGCTCTTGTCCCTGGCTGGCATTACACGAGCTGCAGAGCATGAATCAGAATCTAATTCTGTCAGCCAGTGATAGGGCCTGCGAGGCACTGGCCTGTGCCTCAGCTGAACAATATGCTCCCTTGGCTTATGGGAATCGTAGAGTCCCTTTTGCTTTTTCCTTTTTTTTCCCCTTCCCCTCCCCCTTCAGCCCATTTTTCCCACACTGCCTCCTGTCCTTTTCATTCCAGAGCATGCAGTGCATAAATCCATGTGTGCATTAGCTCATGTGTATAGGATATCAAAGTGCATTTGGGAATGACTTAGCACAACACTGTTATCGTAGCCGGTGGAAGCAGCCCAATGCCACAGGACATATTGACTGTGTTTTTGACAGCCGGGCTCCAAGGATAACAAAATCATGTGTCTTGGTTTATGGGTGGGCAAATCTTGAAAATCTCAGCTCGCACAGACAGTGAGTTCGAGGTGAATGTCCTCCCTCTTCCCCCTTTTTCCCAGCTTTTGCGGTCGCCCCAGGTTCGGTGCCATTGGGCCAGCCAGGCTTTTATCACGTGTGACAAAGTAAACAGCAGTGTGGTGACAGAGACTAAAAATGCTGTGGGAGAAATAATTTGGTTTACTTTAACCTCACAGAAACTTTCAGTATGAAACTGAAAATGTTCAATTTACTCTGCCTGAAGCCAAATGCCAGAGACACATTAAAACATCTGTTTGCGTTTATAACCTGATTGACTTTGCCAATGATAAAATGGATTTTAATATGATAATTTGAATGCCCAGAGAAGTGGTATTAAATAGTTTGCTATTTTTGCCCCAGGTCACTAATCATTTGAGTCCTAATCCAAATTTCCCTGAAGTCAAAGGGTATTTTCTTGCTGTCAGGATTTGGGTGAGGTACATATTTTCCTGAGGGCCATATAAATGTGCTCGAACACATCGTTGCTAGCACAGCAGTTCTGCTGGGTAAGGATTCGCACTAAACAGAATTTCAGTGAGGTTTCAACACTGCTGACTTCCTCTGTTTTAAAAGAATCAAAATACATAAAGCAGAAGCCACGGCATGTTATCTTACTTGACATAAAAACACTCAGTTGGGGAAAATGTAACTGAAACGTCATATTAGTTTGCTTCAAAGTTGGATGAAGGTCAGTAATCAACTCATAATCAATTATCTAATTCTTTTTCCATAAGAAAACAGGCTGAAAATCCCATCAAAAAGGCCTTTCTCCAAATATGCTTGCTTCAACCCGTTGCTCTATTCTGGATTAAAGAAGATGAATGAATTGTACCACATCTTGGGCCTAGTTCTGAAGGTGTTTTGGATCAGCAGTGAATTGTCATAAAAGAATGGAAACAGAGGCTTCATGTGAGGTTCTTGAGACAGGTTTTTGGTTAGCAGCATCCTGTACAGGTGCTGTTCTGTAAGGATAACCTCATGGCCAAATGCTGCACCTCTGAAATCTCTCCTCACCAGCTGTCCCTACCACAACCACCTGGAAAGTGAGTTTCCCAAATGCTGAAAGGGATGAATCAGAACCTTGCATGGAAGGTTGCTTGAGTGTGAGCATGTGTGATGCTGCAAGCTCAGTGAAGGCCTTGCAGAGCACAGTCCCACAGGTTTTTGCTTGGTTTTCCTTGGCAGCAAAGTGTCTGCTTAGAATGTGGGATAAATTAAAGCCCCTTGTTCAGAGCAATGGGCCCTGTCTGTCATTCAAAGGTGACTTCATTCATGATTCATGGGGTTGAATGGCGCTGGCGAGATTTGGGACTATTCTGAGAACAAATTTCTGGTGATTTAGGATGGGGCTGACACTGCAGCTTGAGCTAAAATGTCAGCATCAGAAATGCAGCAAATCTGCCGGTCAGGAAATGACTGGGGAATCTCTAGACAGGTTGTTACTCTCTAGTAATACACTGTATGTTAATTTTGCCTCTCTTTCATCTTCTGTTGTTTAGGATCAGGTTAAGTTTTATAGTAGATGCTGTTAGCTAATGGTGTGGATGAAACTTTCTGATTAATGTATAGTATTAAACAACTATTTCTACTCTTTTCATCAACAGAGTTAATATCAATGTGAATTTCATGCATGAATATTTACCAGATAGCTCAGAGGATTTATTTTCAATGAATGAATTATTTGCAACCTACACATTCTGATTTTGATGTATGATTTTAATAGGCTAAAGTCTTCTATTTTATTAATACTTCCTCAATAATGATTCTCTGCTATAAAATGAAATGGAAAAATGAATAATAGTTACTCTGAAAAGAAAAATGAGTATTGATCTGAGTAAGTAGTTTAGGATGACTCATGATTTGTGAGGCACATAAACACAAATAAAAGAATGCCTGTAGGAGCAGCTCATGTAAACCCAAAGGAAATCAAGGCAAGTCAGGTAACTAAATCAGTTCTCCAATAATGATATATAATGCTGACTAATATGCCATTTAAAAATCTGGTCAATTTAGTGTCCTTGCTAATCAATATGTTTGCCTCCTCATGAGCTGCCTCTCCTAAGCAGTGTCCATGGCCACTTCCAGCACGAGCTGGAATCACAAGTCCCTGCAGCCCAACTTCCAGGCCCTTCCCATGGCCAAGCTTTCCTCCTGGCTGGAGCCTGCCAGGGAGGCTTTTAGTCCTACTTTAGCAGAACTGGTGCCAAGAACTTTTTTGGTAAGAGCCTGAACGGATCTTTACAGGACCCAGGCTGGGGAAACCCCATAAAAGCTCTGCAGCAAAATCCATGGAAATCAGATTTTGATCAGACTAAGACTTTAAAAGGAAACAATCTGGACAGAAATAGTTTTCATTTTTCCCCTTCCCCCTTTCTAACATGAAGCATCCCTTCTTTATTCCCTGCATAGTTGGAGGGAAATATCTCAGTAAGCAATTAGAGGATTTTCTCCAGCGAACAGGGATCTCGCAGTGTGATGTTTTTCATCTGGCATGTCTTTGTTGCTCTCATTGTGGGCTGTTCTACTGAATAGAGGGCAGACATTACTCAGAATGAGAGTGGAGACTGTCTGTTTCTGAGAGCTGAGGCTTTATTTGAAATGCATGCTTTGCCAGTGAAGCCTGCGTGTGCCTCTCTTTTCTACTGCAGCTCCAGCCCCTCAGATGTGTGTTACAGAGCTCTAATAGTGCACAGATCCTCTGCCTTCCAACGGGCTCTGACATCACATTTTTTGCTAAATACACCATGAACAAGTGAAAGAGGGAAACACACAACTGAATCAACTCACCTGCTGCTCTTACAGTGCGGGAAATTGAGGTTTCTGCCAAATGTTTGGCAGAACAAGAGGTACACTTTCTTTTTTTGAGCTGAAGCAGTTCTTGTTCCAGTAGAAAATACAGAAATGAAAAAGGTGTGACTAAATAAACCTTGAAACACTTTCACAGCACTTACACACGTGTCAGTCTGTGTGCACTCTGGTCTGAGCTGCACAGTTGGGTTAGCAGGGACCATGCTCACACTGAGAGTTCTGAGTGGTAAAATGTGCACTGTGCAAGAGAAACACCCAAAACCAGATAACCCAAAATGTCTTGTTCACTCTTGTCACCTCTTGCCACTGGGTGCATTCACACCTGGTGCTCTTCTTTCTGTCTCTGGCTGTGATAATGTGTCATTCATAAAAATGTGTGGCTTCATAAAACAGGACCAGGATGCATTACAGGGACAAATTGGACCTTGGTGTCATTGTTTTCTGGAGCAGCCTGGCAATATAAAACAGCCTCAAAGGGAGAGAACTTGCCACGATAACCAAAGTTAGGAAACATGTAGATTAAACTGTTACCAGTCCCACCTTCCTTCCTCTGTCGTTTTCCCATTAAAATTCTTATTCAATACAATTTTAAAATAGACCCCCAGTATAAAGAATACCCCTGGAACTTGTTTGCATCATATTTGTGCATGCTGAGCTTTGCTCTCATTTCTTATGAAAGAGTTCCTAGAATACGTGCAACTCATCAGAGGGTGTGCATAGCGTAGCAAGAGAAAAAATACATAATAACTGGCAGTTGTCAGAGTTAGCATCAAGCCAAATGCAGGAAGCTGAAGCTCTGTCAGTGACCCAAGAGTGGGTGCAGCACAGCAGAGGGGCTGTGTGTCCCCAGCTGCCTCACACTTGTGCTTCAGAGCTGATCCACAGCACTGATGGGAGCAGCAGCAATTCCTGTGGCAATAATGACAGTCACATTGGAGTCTGCTTTTAGTGCTTTGACTATTTCTTAAGAGCAACAGGCAATGGAGTGAATCAGGCTCTTGAAATATATATATTTTCTTATGTGCCTTATTGAAACCGCAGGTTTATTTTACTTAGGTCAATTAATGGTGTCATATTTTTTAGTAAAATCAGCTTAGGATAAACCTGAAAACCTGGATCAATTGCAGCACTTTAGAAGGCTGTCCTTCAGACAGACATCTCTGAGCTGTTCATTCCCTTTTCAGAATACCTGAATCTGATCAACCATTTGGCCTGAGCTTGTTCCCAGATAAGTCTCTTCGTCTGTGTAACTTGCTTGTGTGGAGGTGTTGAGCAGAACCTTTTTTATAAAATGCTCTGAGACCTTACAAATGCTGTCTGGGAAAAAAAGTGTTAGCTTAGGCAGCTTGAAAACCCAAAGCTGAATTCACTGTAGAAAGGACAGATCTAATTCTTGGAGAGGCCAGTGAAGAAGGCAATGTCTAATAAAAATCCCGAGTACAGAACTTGGATTTAGCTCAGGCTGCAGTGATTCATGGTTTAAGGTTCCTGGCTCAGTCCCTGGCGCTAGGCATGGTGAGAGACACCCTGCTGCTTAATAATCCTACAACAGAGCTGGATTTTGCTTGGCAAAATACAAGGTGTTGCCGATGATTTCATGTGCCCACCTTACTACTAAGTAAACAGATAAAGAACATGTCAAAGGTTATTTAAAACGATATTTGAGAATATCAGAGGGTTACAGATGAAATGCAACGCTAATAGAGAGGCTCAGCCTGTACTTGTTAACTCTGAGATGGAAGGAGCTGTTTTTTACACTGAACTGGAGAATTCGAAGGACTAGCAGGAAGTGATGGCTGCAGGATACAAAGGGGTGGGGGAAGCCATCAAGTTTTATTGCTGTTCAGTAAAAATGATCACATTACTCCCAAGTGACAGAGCTGCATACGTAGAATAGGTTTTCATCTAGCAAGCAACTGAGAAAGTGCTGTGTCTGACTATACATGATGCATGTTTCGTCCATCTCTTGCCTCTGTGGTACCTCAGCACCTTTACTTTCCTCCTCTCTTTCCTTTTTCCCTTTTCATTTATTATGCAGGCATTATTGCTGGATGAGTATGGTTATCACAGCATGAATTCAATTGATTTTAAGAATTCCTTGCTAGAGATACTTAGGTGCTGATTGTTCTCATATTGCATATTCTTTTTGTTAGAGATGGGGCTGAATTCATCTTATGAATTTAATATCTCTGAGTTTCGCATTTTTAAATTTGTCACTTTTTAGAATCACTTGTGTATGTCTCCATCTTAAGAGGTTAAAAACCCTTCAAATTACTTTTCCTGTGAAGCCAACTGCACTTGGACTCCATGCACTGGGTTTACAGAGGATTCCCTTTCTGCACGCAGGCTGTGTAATCAGAGCTGCACAAAGCATGGTGCAGTTTAATCACAGAATCACACCAATTTAGCATGAACACAGCCTGGGAAACCCAGCAGACCAGTCCACCTCAGGGTTTTAATACTTTTTCCTCGTGCTCAGCTGCTCTTTTGCCAGAAAGCCAGCTTTCTTAGGCCTTCCCTGTGACCCAGGTCCCTTCCCTGTGGAGAGGGCTTTGGAAAACCCAGTCTGTTATTCTCCAGCACCGCTTTTCTTCTTTACTAATGGAACACATGAACTTGATTTTGGCTGTTGGAAAACTTTACTTAGTTTCATTTTGGTTTGGCTGAAACCTTCCCCTCCTCCAGTTAATGAACATGAGTCTTTTCCTGGGATGTTTCCCTCCCATCTCAGGAGGGGAGAGGTGTCTTGGGTCCGTCGTTAGTCACTGGTGTAGGAGAGGGGAAAGCTCTGTACTGCAATTCTCTTTCCATTACAGACTCGAAGGGTGTGATTTGTTCCCTCGTTCTCTTTTGGAAACTGAAGTGTTCATCTCTGCTTTTCATTGGGGAAAGCATCTTATGGTGAATGTTTCAGAGCTGTTTCAGTGTTTCATGTTCAAACTTGGATAGATTAGAGCTTTTTGGGTTTCTTACCCATGCTTGACATCACTTTGGCAATGAGAACTGCTTGGGCCAGCCTGTGAGAGATTCCGTAGAGAATTCAGGCTGGAATGTTGTGCTGATCTGCTCTCTGCTTTGTGATTCTTCCCGGCAAGATGTGCATTAGGAAAAATGTATTCCAGTTTCTTTGTAACTAGCAGTTTTATTATGTCTTGTAAAAAAAAAAAATAGTAAAAGGAGAAAAATATCTTCTCCTTTTATCCAGAGAAGATAGTTTTCTCTACTTTTATTGAGAATGCTGTGGTTTTTATTTTAACCAAAGAATCTCAGTTTTAGGGAAAAGCTTTATATCTAAAGAAGTAAAATACAGAAGGGGAATAAGGAAATGTTAAACATGTTTTCACTGAGGGATTTTGAGGCTTGGGTGCTTGGGGCTTTCAAGGTCAGGAGCACTAGCTCAGCTAAAAAGAACTCATTTCAGTAAGGCCCATGAAACATATTTAATGCTCCTTACAATTAAATTCTCCTTATAACTCTGACAGTTTTCTAACCTTATAGCCCCAATCATCAACCATCCTCAGAGATTTACAAGTAAAATAGTTTTGAAATCAAGCCATGAATTTATAGATTTTGACTGTTTTGGGCAAGTGAAGGGAGAAATTTTAGTGGCTGGTGGTCCATAGATAAAGCCTTTTGCCAATAATCCCCTTTTTCTTGGTTTGAATACAGATCTGAACTTCAGTCCCACATGAGTCGTGGTCTCTAACACAGACAGTTTTTCAGCTCAGAATGAACCTCTGGTATTTAAACTTGAGTGCAAACTTTGTCAGAACGTTGCAAATATGAACATGTTTTGCAAATTGATGGTTGCAACTGTTAATTTTACAGCCATACCATCATGGGTAGTATTTAAAAAGTCTAAAAGCTTAAAAGTGATGCATCAAAGACTGTTGTTGTAGAGGTTTCAGAGAACAGGAACCTTGTGCAAGAATACTAATAAAGTAATTCTGTGTCCTTTTAATCCTTTTTCATGATTTAATATGACTTTGGGACTACTAGGGTAGAATAAATTGTATCCATTTGGTGAGTTGAAAGAATTCATTCTCCTGGGGGAAAAATAGATTCTCTGGCATGGTTTCCAAGATGCTGATTGCTGATAGTGGTGTGCCAAGTCAGGTTCTAGCATAGTGATGATCTCTGCCTGTCTCAAGGGAATTTTTTCTCAGGCTAAACTTCCAAGGCAGCTAGCTACTTGGACTTCAGCAGGAATTTTAATCCTCTCTGAACTCTAGTGGATATCAACAGGAACTCTGCCTGACTTTGGATGTCTGTAAGAGCCTGAGCTGGTACGTTGGTGTGCTCCAGACACCTTTGGAAATCCAGCCCCTGGCTGTTCCAAAGTGACCAGCAGTTTTGGAGCAGTGCCCCAGAGCAGACACCATGTTTTACCCAGGAGACTGCTCCATTTCCGTGGTGGGAGAAGGGATGCTTAGATAAATAGTCTGTCCATTTGTTAAGCATGAGGGATCCATAAAAATGGAAGTTATTCTTGCAGCAGGAATTTTCCCACAGCAAAAACAAAACAGAACTGACTTTGATCCATAAAAATATCGCAAGTGAGCCACTTGTTTGCTCCTTACCTCTGTTTTATATAAGTTCTACTTCTCCTTTATGAGGACTGAGGAGCGGAGCACAGGCATGTTGATCCTTGCATCCACACAAGAATTCTATGAGCTAAACACATGTTCTGCCATTGGCACATTGCTGTTCTCCTGCCAAAACCCTCCTCCGTGCTTGGCTTCCGCAGCAGCGAGCATGGGTGGAGGAAGGAAGGAACAGCTGGGAGGTGATTATGGTTTCCTGATGCCCTGCCCCACCCATGGCACAGGTTAGCTCAGTTCTGAGTCTCAGGCAGCTGGTAGAAATCCCCAGGAGAATGTCCATTCATCCCCTGCTTTATCTCCACCCAGTACCTGGCACACATCCTCTGCTCTGCTGCTGCTGAAGGAATTGCTTTTCCCGGTTCCATGCTCCCTCCTTCAGCTCTTTGTCTCTTTGGGATGTTGCTTGGAAGAGGAACAGACTCAGTTCTGTTCTTTGGACTTTGGGACAAGTTTGATTTTAATAGGACTTGTGTGCATGGAGTTTTATCTGGAAGCCCAGGGCCCCCCAGCTGATTTATTCTAGTTATTTGAAGGGTATGTTTCTGGAACTAATTCCAGCTGAAAATCTGAGGTCCAAGAAGAGCAGAAAAGTATTCACTGAGGATGGAGAGAATATTCTGCTGGGAGAAGCAGAATGAAATTTCCAGAGATCATTGTCTACCTCTGCCCAGTTGGAAAGTTCACCTTTCCCAATACAGAGGTTACCTTAAACACTGAATGATGGATTAAGCTTTTGCCATTTAAAATATTCCTTGTATTATCTGCCAATAATACACCCTGCCACAGAATTGTCAGCCATTTACAAGGCCAAATTTGGAATCAGTCAATTTAACAGTCTATAATGTCCCCTTGGCCAATAAATGAAGTATTTCAATGCCA
Source organism: Lichenostomus cassidix (assembly GCF_008360975.1). Taxonomy (NCBI): domain Eukaryota; kingdom Metazoa; phylum Chordata; class Aves; order Passeriformes; family Meliphagidae; genus Lichenostomus; species Lichenostomus cassidix. The sequence goes on from NC_139483.1 coordinate 1,916,389, forward strand.
ACCAAGTGGTGAGACAACTTTCATGGACCAATGCTCAACCATTTTACAGCCTAGCAGAAAGCAAAGCAAATTCTGGATCAAAGGATGACCAGTGCTAAATCCAGGACTATAAGCTGCAGTTATCTGATGTCCTGGTGAAGGGCGAGCCACAAACAGAGCTATTGGCTGACACCCTTGGAAAGTAGTAGTAATTATAAACATCTGGAGGGTTTGACACACTCATGGTTGCCAGTAAATAATCTCTGGCTCTGAAGCAATTCCTTTGGAGAAGCAGCTTGAGATATGGAGAATCTAAAAAGTAATTGTGTAATGGAATGATGGCCAATACCCTGATAAATCAGGGCCACTTGTGTCAGCATAAATACAGAACAGGGTCAAAGGAAAAGGGGGAAAAAGACCCTGATCAGGTTGTAGCATTCAGTGATAGGGGTCAGACATGGCAGAGGGAGAAGAGCAACCAAGTGGCAGCTCATCCCTCAGGAGCTCAGATGAAAGCAGACCTTCGTTCCTCGCAGGGACCAACAGCAAATGCAATGGAGTGGGCTTGTGCCTCCAGGAGGAGAAATGTTGGTATCCACCGAGGGTTTGGTGCAGATTTGATTGAGTTCAGTATAAATCTCCCAGTTATTCCTGAAAGACTGGGATCTGGCCAGCAGAGTTGTCTGTTTACATCCCAACCTGCAAACATGAGTCCACATGCCCAAGGCAGCACTTCACACTTTGGTGTTTACTCCCAGCCACTTCTCAGACAGAGATTCCTTCAGATGAATGCCCCAGTTATCTGCTTGCTTCAGCTTCCATTTCATTTTCTGTAGCTGTCTTGTATGTTGGATATCACAAACACACTGGTAGTGCTTCTGTCATATATTGAGGACACCTTGGTCTAGTTTCCTTGGCTCTTTCTCCCCTGCAGCCCCACTTGAGGCAATCAGGGTGTGTGGGCAGATGAGATCGGTGTCATGCACCCATACCAGCATTATTCTCCTGCATTATAGCCTCATAGCCAAGGTATTCATAACGTAATTGAGGCTGCTGGGAGCCCTGCTGTGCAAACCCATGGTGCTGCTTCCCTTCAGCTAAACCCTGTTGACAGGCAAAAGGTTACTGCTTGTAGAGGCAAGTTCCTTGCCCCAGCACACATAGTGCTGCAGATACATCACCAGATTAGTCAAATGTCTGTGAAAAGGAGTCTGTCTCTGAGCTTCCAGTTGGTCCTTGCCTGCCTTTGATATTCCTGGGCTTGCACAAGGAGTTTGACCGTGTTGGCATTATGCAGGCCTCTCCCACAGAGAGCTCATTGTCTGTGTCCTTCTCCCAACAAAGCACCAAGGTGTGGGGTTCAAGTACAGGTGTGGGCTGTGCTTCCCCTTCAAACAGTAAATCAAAATATATTCACTGCCTTTTAGCTGCAGTTTCAATAACCTGATAAGACAGCTTTTAGTGAAAGGGAAAAATAAAATGCTCTATTCTGTGTTTGGGGCTACAGATGAAGCAATTTAGAGCTGGAGGGCCACAGATTAAACAGTGCAGATCATTGCAGCCACAGGGGTTTCCTGCAATGAATCCTAGATGAATACATGCCCACGTATGTATCAAATGCCATGTAAGAATAAAAAAAAAGAAATGAAAGATGGTTTGATGACACTGATGTTGTTTTCTGCACTGCCAAAGGAAGTGCCACAGAGAGGTTCCAAGGTGTCTTCATTATTGCAAGCAGCACTTGCATTCACACAGTCCACTGCCTGGCCCTGTTTGAGAAGCACATTTTTATTTATTTTGATATGGAATTTTGCTTATTTTTCTTTTTTGTTTTCCTTCTTGTTTGACTTTTTCATTGCAATATTTAATACTAAATGGTATTGATAAAACTTGCTACTCATTTCATTTAGTATTCTGTGTCTATATAATGCTCTAAGTTACATTATATTTAGAATTTAATGTTTTAAAGATAACTTCTTTGAGGAAACATTCTTACTGAAAAAAAGTTTTATTTGTTCCAAGTCGGAGCACAAAACATGTTTTGGAACACTGGAATTTCCCACGGGGCAGAGATCCTGTTTTCCAACCAACTCTGGAATATGGGCTATGAAAACTCCTTCTGATTTGCCCAAAGAGGACTTGGCTCATAATCCCTTCTGAGGTTTATTCAAGGGCAAAAGATGGGGTGATTATTGTGAAGAAATCTCATTTTGGTTCATTCCCAGAAGACCAAAGTAAAAGCCAGCAAAGCGCTTGACGCTGTCTCACCCACCAGCTGTCATTTCGAACCCAGATGCTCCACATCCCTTGCCAGCTCCTTGCTGGGGGAATGGGAGGAGGAAGGCAGGGCTCAGAAATAAAATAATTTGAAAAAGAAGAGAAGGAAAGTTGAATATCGTTTGTGCAAACTATGATTTGATGCAAAGTAGAACATAAATATGAACTCTTGGTATCCACATGAGTCACATGTTCCCTACCTTAAAACACCCAAAACTGTGTCCAGCTTTGCATATTAATGGGAAATGATAAATGATAATGATAAATCCCTTCTAGCTTTCAGCTATGGGGATCTTTCCATTTCCTATTTTGAGGAATTTCCACGTGTAGATACGTGCGTGGTTCCCATCACTGTGTTCACTAAGCACAGATTAACAGAGTTGGCCTCCCAGCACTCGGGTACCAAAATATCTCCATTTTATGGATGAAAACCCAGAGACACAGAGATTTTTAAAGGCCTTATCCACAGCCTGTAGGCATTAGTGGGAATATTTTCCTTGATTTCAGTGGTCGTGGATCATGTCCTTAGTGACTTGCCTGAGGGAACTGCTGTGATGACTCAGTCAAACTGCTCATTCAGTCTTTGATATTTCTTTTTAATTTTCTTTCTGTCCAGCACCAAAATATATCTGAGTACTTATTTTCTACAGTGTATATAAAACTATGTTTTAAACTCACAGCTTTACTCCTAATGCATTTTCTATCAATTGAGCAGAACAACAGCTCAGGTTGTTATCTTTCAAACTTTGCTAGTTATAATACAGTGCCTAAGTGCTGAAATATTTCAAAAATGACTACCTTTATGATGGCTGACCTCAAAGCCATGGACGTGTGAGGATAGCTCATGGTTAAGTTAAAAATCAGTTGTGTTTTGTCTTTCTCTTTTTCTGCACATTATGGGTCTAGATATAGTAAACACAAAAATGGTTTTGAAAAGTAAGTACTTGATCAAGGAACTTATATGAACGTTACGGAAGACAACAAATATTTATTGTTCCCAGCATTGGAAATTCAAATTTCTTGCTTTACAAAATGTTGTGCTGCCAGAATAGCTTGCACTCAAGTCTTTAACAGAAGTCTAAAATCTGGTTTCTTGAGGAAAGCTGGAGCAATCCTGATCTTTTACTGATCTTTAAGCTTCGCTGGGTTTAGATGGTTGGCATATCTAATGCAAGGGTGAAGTGATACACAGTGAGCTGCCCATGAGTAATAACTGAACGCAAACACTCCAGACTGAACAGATTTCACCAGATACCGAGGAGTTTTAATTAGAACTAATGGGGTAAAACTGAGAAAAAGGCATACTTAGATTACGTGTCAGGAAAATGTTCCTGGTGGTGAAAGCTGCTGTGGTATGTTCTCCCAAAGGAAGCAGTAGCAGCAGTCTGAATAAGTTAAAACAAATCACAAAAAAATAGATTGTAAAGATGGAACAACTTCTGGGCTGATGAAGAGTGGTTGGTTTGACTACAAAGCTCATTACTAAGCTTTTTCCTCCTCAGAGTCCCACAATTCATTTTATGCTCCTGAACGTAGCATAGAATTATAGCTTGGTTTGGGACAATAAAACAAAATTGATAGGCTTGGAAAAAATGTTATTTATCTGTTCCAGCACACCATATTTATCATGTTTGTTTAGATAACTGAAAAAGAAATAAAATCCATACAACCTTTTTCACTATTTTTTCAATTGTTCATATATATTTATTCATAAAAAAGTACAAACTCCTCTGTGGCACTGAGACTTTGTACCACATGTGGTTAATGTTACCAACTTGACCAAAGAGAGAGACTGTGTTTCTTCAGCTTCACAGGAACTGTGGGAGAACACCTTTCCAGTGCTGACCTCAGCATCCCAACCACACATTTCCAGTGAGATGACTGGTCAGAGAGGGCTGGAATGAAGCAGTAGTGACTAAGCAGTGCTGTCAGTGCTCACCAGTTCCCTCCTTTCACATCCCAGATGCCTGAGCAGTGGCATAACCGTGGCTCTGACTGTGACTAATGGCCACTGTCTCTACAGGGTGCAAAATAAAATGGTGCTGCTGCTCTGGGAAGCTGCATTGGGAATCCTTGGCTCACACCACGAGGGAAATGCACTAAGAGAAAAAAAGCCCCAAAGAAAAAAAATGCTAAAGATGTCTTCATTAACTATGCAGATGAGTGAGTTCCCTTTTGAAAGGGGAGAATCCCTCTTCTGTTTCCCTTTCCATGGAAGTTAGGGACCAGTTGTTCCAGCTGGAGTAACGAGACAGCTTTAGTGAGGGCATAGATTTATACAATATGCAGTTCAGTGACACTTGGAGTGAAGCATTTGGGGGTTGTGAAGAGCAAATTATATGTAGGAGTAGCAATTGATTTATCTGTATGACATTTCAGTGTCACATGAGAGGCCTTTCTTCAAAGCAATGCACTGAAAATTGTTTGTCACTCTAGATTTCTAATAGGAAACACTTGATAGAAAATAAACCCTGTTCTTTTGGAATATCATACATTGAACTCTTTCTATCTACCCCAGCTTTTATGCCATTAATATTATGCTTTCCATTAAGACTTTTCAGCCTAATTTTTTTTACCCTTAGGTAGCACATCACCTTTTTGTCCTCCCCAGCAAATAGCAGAAATTCAGTAATTTCTATACCAGAACTATAAAACATCCACAAATTCTAATTTGAGAAGTCATTTCATCATTGAGGAACTGCTTATGTTGTAAGTCAAGCACTGAGATTTTTGGGCATCACATTAGAATGTTCTGTTCTCTGTTCTACCACAACTACCTCACAGAGCTTTTCTGTCTCATGGAATTTAAAGAAAAAAAAAAGAAAAAGGAGAAATGGAGGGAACCTCTAAAAGCTGGGAACCTCTAAATCATGTTTGCATTTGCCCAGATTTGTTGAGGCATATGGGAACATACATTGACTGTGCAAGGACTAAATGTCCTTGTGACTCTGTCCCTGGGGCACTGTGATGAGGCTCCTGGTAACATTGCCAATCAGGATCTATGGAACAAAATGCTGGATTTTCTCTTAGCACTATTAAAAGAAATAACATTTTAATGATATGTGCTATTGGCGTAATCCTTCCAAAATGGACAATGATTTATATATTTCATGTGAGGACAGGATTCCTTAGGGGATGACTCATTGTTTTAGTCTGGAATAATTCCAGTGGGAACCTTTTTCAGAACTGGTTGATACATACCTTACATGGTCTTAGTTTGGGATTTTTTTTTTTTGTCTTTCATTTTGTCTGATATGTGTGCTTGGCCTATTAAAATTAAACTGTCTCTTTCCCTTCCGAGTCAAATCCAGTTCGTATTTACCAAAACCTTATATGGAGAGGGGAGTGTGTATATGTATCTATACATATATAAAAGAAATATATGTATACATAAATATATTTATGTATGTACATATACATATATGGAGAGAAAAAAGAGCTGGATCTATTGCAAAGGCAGTGTTTATTTTTTAGAAAAGGGGTGAATTTTGCTTTAAGCACATCTTTTCACAACTTAGTTTGACCCAAAGACAACAATTGCCAGCATAACTGCTTCCATTTATAGAAATAATTCTGTGCTGTAGATTGTGGGACTACACAGATGCTGTGGCTTCTGAACACTGAATTAACAGCCAGTGGCAGCAGTACAGACTTGGATCATCTGATCTGGGAACAGACTGTCTTCACTCACACTCCTGGTCCTGGTGGCACGTTTTGTCCCCTTTTTAAATTGATGTTGCTGCTGTTATGGATCAGTGCAGTGAAGAGAGTTCTGTAGCATGGGCAATAAGGAACTGGGAAGCAGAGCTGCCCTGTGGAGTCCTGTAAAGCATTCCAGTAAAGGGCCTACTGCATCAAGGGTTTGGGGTCATCTCCATTGGTTACTCTCTCTGAAAATGGGTCAAACATTTGCATTTCTTCAGACATTGGGGACATCCCTTTGTCTCCATAATCTTCTTTCAGTGGTGAGAGAGTGTCCCCACCATGCCACCAGTGGTCTCTGGACTCTTGCCTCCATCCCTTCTGGCAGCATGGAGTTACAAGGATTTCTTAAAAGATCCCTGACTTTGCTTTGACTGCTTAGATCTTCTTCTGCCCTCCAGCCCTGCTTGCCAATGAAAAGGTTGGATAGCCCTTGCTGGTGAAACCTGAGGCATAAGAAACATTGTGCACCTCAGCCTTACTTGCGTTGGCTGTTGTAAAGTTCACCCACTGCATTTGACAGTGGAGCCACTTCCTTTTTTTCCTTCTGCTGTTGAAGTGATTCTAGAAGCCCTTGTAGTTTTTAACATGCCAGTTTGGACTCTTTGACTTGTCTAAAAGCATCCTTTTGTGCCTGAGCAATGTTTCATGTTCATTCTTTGTAGCTTGCTCTTACCTCTATCGTCTCTATATGGCTTTTTGCACTGGAACACTTTCAGGATTTCCCCTTTTAGCCCAGCTGCTCTATTGAGATGCAGCCTTGCTTCCCCGAGCACAGGGCTGGAGCTATCTTGTGATGAGAAGAACTTGACTCTGAAGACAACCTCAGTCTTTCAGAGCCCACAGGATGCCACCCACCAGTTCCCTGTAACAGACATCATCTCCTTTCCTGAAGTTCAAGGCCTGTGCTCTGCTGCTTGCCTTCCTCGTATTCCTTGGGATCTTGAATTCTGCTACAGGTTAGAGAAAGCCAAAGGTAATTCTCTTGCATGCAGGCTAAAATGGTTAAAGTTCAGTTTAAACATTCAGAATCTCAGTTGCAAATGTCAGGTTTTCAGTAAGAAGTTCTTCCTGTGCATCACGTTATGGTGGTAGTGCTGGGTTAATGGTGAGTCTTGATCTTCAAGGTCTCTTCCAACCTTGATGATTCTATGGTCATGGAAAACAGTCACTGAGGAAAAGAAATGTCAAGAAGCCATTCCAAAACATACAAGAGAGTGGTGGTGTCAGTCAACCAATCCTAACTATAACAAGATTTCCAGTCTTGGGAACCAAAGTCTCAAGACAACAGCTACAAGGTTTCACTTCACACGATTCAGGTTTAGAAGGTTTCATCATCAGGTCTGCATGAGAACCCCATCCCTGACTTGGTCATGAAACCAAACCCCAAACCACTGGCTCAACCCAATTTAGATCTGGATCTGAGCACCCACTTCCTTTTCCTCATTTCCAATCAAAACAGGTTTCGGTTTTGGTTGGTTTGAATCCTTGGTGAAATCTCTTGTTGGTTATTGTTAACTTTTTTCCCCTTCATTATCTGTGATCTCAGAAAAAAACCCAAAACAAACAAACAAATAAAAAAATCAGACCCCAAAACAATCCCCTCTCCTCTTCACAGGCCACATGTTTCTATTACCCAAAACCACTGTCAACAAATAAAAGTATGACAAAACAGTGGTGGTTTCCTAGCCCTTGTTTTTACAGTTATTAATTATATTTGGTTTTGGTCCTAAAATGAGATGTAAATATTTCATAAATCAGGTGAATTTGTTGTTTTTATAATTACATTTTATTGGATAAATGACAGAGTATATTTAAGTGGGCATAGATTCTACCCAAATATTTTAAGTGGTTGTGTTAGCAGTCTGTTGCAGATGTGTTTATTAAATCTGGCACACAGATAAGGATTAAAAAATCATTCTTCCCTCCAAGAACTGTGACTTAAAAAGCAAATCTTGGAACACATCTGACTTAAAGCTCAGTTTTGGGTATAAATCCTAATGACTTCATTTAAATGAGTAGAAGAACTGCACAGTCAATATAGAAAGAGATTTATCTATCTTGTTCAGGTTTGTATACTCTCATGGAAATCTCCACTGCTTTTACAGTGTATTGATAAAACAAATTGAGAGCCAAGTCCAGCTGGGATTCTGTCTCTGATCTTATTGTTGCCAAGCACCTTTGTTTTCAGACATTTCTACCTGTCTCAAATGAGCACCTGTCATGAACTTCTTAGAAAAAAGCAATTGTGCTTTTTCTTCCTTTGTTTTATGTGTTCATGCAAATAAATGGAATAATTGGCAACTGAAAAATTTTGTTTCCTTTTAGCTTAGTATGGCTTATGTAAAGAGTGTTTATGGGTTAAATGCAAGATTCCAAAGATTTTTTATTCCTTTATTGTGGTGTTCCATTTGGAAACAGTAAAACGGATGCTCTAGAGGTATTGAGCTCCCAAGATTGACACCTCTGGAGTACCCACAAAGTGCTTCTATTTGAACACATTTGTTTAAAAATTAGTATTATACTGGTGAGGAACAAAAATCTATCCTGAACTGCAGATTGGTAGGTAAGATATTTAATGTAACACCAGAGCAAAACATGTGGAAACCCAGAGTGTCACTCTGTTTAAGGGATTAAATAGGTCTGCACCCTGTCTCTTCCCCTCCCAAAACAGGGGTAGGAAGCTGGCAAAGTATGGCCAAAGTTTTTTCTTATTCACTGTGGGGAAGGAGGGACTTTGCTCTGGGACAAAAATAAAGTATTAGTCTGTGGTGTGAGGATATAATAATGATTGGAGGTGGAGAGAGGAATGTGGAAGTCCTGGTGGCTCTTAGTGGGGTGCAGCTTAACCACGTCCCTTTACCATTTACCTTTCACACAGCAGTGCCAGCATGAAATGTTGAAATCTTATCATCCAGGAGAGAGGATGCAGCTGTTCTTCTGGGCTCTGGTGTGATTTGTGTCTTGAGCAAGCTGTCCTTGGTGGAATTTGGTGAGCAAAGCCAGAGCCCAGGCAGGGCTGCCAGGATGTGCTGCTGGGATGGAGGCACCAGGGAGCCCACGAGTTGTTTAACACAGCAAATTCACCAGCACTAGGGAGCATTTCTAAAGAAATGATGACTTTTAGAGAGTCAGACAGTGTTTACATACACAATCCTGGTCTGTATGCAGACAGGGGCTGGCATTGTGCCAAATGGCTCCAGATTCAGAGCCCCATCCTCAGCTGGTGTGTATCACTGCAGCTCCATGGACTTCAAGGAGCTGGCACCAGTTTACATTAACGGAGGAGCTGCTGCATTATGTGGAACCATTTCTTTTCCCCCTTTCCTTTTTATTTTTTTTGGATGAAAAACATGGAAATGTCATTCTTCTTAGCTCACAGGGGTTCTTATTTGGGAAACCTTCCTCTTCTCTTTTGATATTCTTTCTTTTCAGATGATTTCTATTTCTATCAAATTTAAGACATATTCATACTGAAGGTGGCATGTTAGGGATTCCTTATGCTTCTTGGCCTACCCCTGAGGGACTCACATGGGATTTTGTAAGTTAAAATCTCAGAGCTGTAGGGTAATAATTCCTTACCCTGTGATTAAAATATGCATTATATCATTGAAGTGGTATCCCTTTCACATTGCTGTGATACATAAGCATATCCCACAAAAGAGCAATCAGATGAATATTTTTGGTTGTTTCCCAGGAGCTCATGGAAGCAGTGGCTGAAGGGAAACTACTGACCTAAAGCAGCCAAAAAAGATTCTTCTCCTAAATTTAAACTCTCTCAAGGCAATATATAATAAAATGAAAGGTGGCTCAGGCTATGATGCTGTTGGCTAAAATGGGTAATGAGGTCCACAATCAGCTTTGTCACACAGTACTTTGGCCCAGAAAATGTACATTTATATGTGTAACTTCCACACCTGTCCTTCTATTAAAGAACATGTCCAACCTGTGTAAATATTTCCTTTACATAAACTTATGTTCACAGGCCCATTCAATGTCCAGTTGGTCTCACAAAAGTGAGCATCTCTCCTTTCCTGAACTGATTGAAGTGTTCTAATCTAGTAACTGATGTGTAATTGCCCAAGGGATGTTTCATATTGTTTTTTAATTTCTTTTTAAAACCTTCTTTGAACTCTAAGGACCCTTTTTCATAGGTTTTTCTTCCTTAAGTATTACATTGTTGTCTCTTATCCTTGAGAAGACAGATGCTTTGGATACCTTCTCTACTCTATGTAAAAATTCTGCTTTATCTTCATCTTTGCCATAATGGTTTTGGACATTTTCCAAATTTAAATGAACTCGTAGTAAGCAATGAGTGTTTGAAGATGGACTTCATGTCTAATATTGAATGAGTGTCTGAATTTTTCTTCCTAATCTTTTGTTGCTCTCTTACCTACCCTGTATTTTCTCATGCAGTCATCTTGAGTCACATACCCACAGTCTGGCCAGATGTTCAGAAGAGCTCTGCTTCTATTCTGGCATTTTAATAAGTAGCCAGGTTTTGTAAAGTGCCTGCTGCGTGTCTGAAATCAGAGTTTCTGGGCAATGTAAACTCTTGAAAATTAATGTTACATGCCTAAATGGGAGAGAATTCTTTTGAAAAGCAGGCTGAGATTAGGAGTTTCTGAATTACTCAAAATCTATGTCATATAATTTCCCTGCTATAACTTGTCAACTTGAGGTATCAGTGGCCTGCTCAGAAGTGTTGTGTTTTCCTTAAAACCTAAGTGCGTGGAAAGAAATTCCTAGATATAGGGAGGCATGGAAAAAAAAGTAACTGTTGACAACACAACAATTCATTCATTTCCTAACATCACAGGTCACGTACTATATTTTAAGTCAAACAATAAGGCCATTGTTCGCACGGGAAAACAAGCACAGTTTATGGAAAGGTTAAAAGACTGGGAAGGTTAAAGGCTGGTTTGTTTTTGGCAAGCTGTGATTTGCTCCTCTCAGGTGAAACTGGGGAGGTTTCATGCTCTGGCTGCTCGCTGGATGCCTGCAGAGGAGAGGGGAGGCAGCTGATGTTCTTTGCCATGGCCAGTCTCTCCCCACTGTTTCCTCATGTTGTATCCAGCTCCACTGTTTCCAGTTATGCTGTAAATTTTGCCTCCTTCCTGTGTGTTTATGTGGCCAGATTTCATCCCAAAGCCTTCTTTCCCTTCATGACATTTTAATAGGTACAAGGAGGTTTTCCGTGTTGTAAAGGGGATGCAAGGATCAAAATCCTTGGCATTTCAGTGAAATTGGCTGCTTGACTGCCCTTCTGAGTCTCCCTTCTTTGTTTTTTCCACTGACAGGCAGCTTGGGGTGGGAATTTTTATTGAGTTACTCTCTAAAGCCTGTTTCTTTAAGGGACTTTGGACCAGGACTTTTAGTTCTCCAGCCAGTTGGATTTATCAGCATCTGAGAGGAATTATAAGGATCACTCCACATCAGAAATTGCTTGTGTCATGACTGATGAAGTGATATTAAAAGCTGCAGCAGTTGTCATCTATCAGCTCCTATCTCCTCTGTCAGCTGTACTCATCAAGTTCAACTGTTTTTCTTTTTAGATTATGCTGCAAATGATATTTTATAGCCAGCCTAAAAAAATCCCCTTGTTCACTAAAACCTGGTTTCGTTCTAGACTGAAATTCCAGAAAAAAATTTGGTACTTCTAATTGGAAGTGAAGTATACAAGTATTGTTTAGTCAGAGGTATGGATGGAGACAAATGTAATAATGATGTTTATGCTAGCAAGCACAATTTAATCTTTTAAACTGTATATATTAAAGAAGTATAGGGAAGATTGAAAAACTGGAATCCTGTAAGATGGTGATGTTGAAATTTAGTGCTGATGCTGTTTATATAATTGTGTAAATGCCACAATTCTACCAGTAAGTTTGCAAAAACAAGTGCTCAAGTCTTGGCAGCCCAAAGCAGATTTTTCTAAGACATTTAGGAGTCTAATTGTGCAGAGACACGAGTTTCAGTAGTTGTTTGTTCAGCCTGGCTATTATTGGCTCTGCCTTTGTGCTCCAGCAGGATCTGAGAGTTCTCAGCATTTCTGAAAGACAATCTGCACTACTGTAGGTACCCCAGCAGTATGGAAAACTTGGGTCGCTTTCCAGACTTGGCTTAGCACCTGGGAATATCCAGTGTGCCATGTTCTTGTACAAAACACATTATAAGAATAAGAAAAGACACTGTCTGATAAACCTGGTTTAGACTTGCACCGTTTGCTCTTGCCCTGCAGGGAGAAGTACAGTGATTTCCCTCTGTTCAGCTGTATTTCCCACATAACAGTGCTCTGTCCCACAACAGGTAAAAACAGAGAGCCAGGGCTTTGGAGGCTGCTCTAGCTGTGAGAGTATGATGTGAAATTTCAGTACAATCCCACTGTAGCCTTCTGTTTACACAGCCATGCTGTCCTGGGACAGAGAGTCACACGGATTGCAAGCATTCTTGCTGCGAGGAATCCGGCTCTGACAGGAATAGCCGATTCCCAAAGCTCAGCTCTGTCTAGAAAACTGGCTCTATTTTCCAAGATTGTGGCAGAGAGAAAACACTCCTCCACTTTGCCATAGCTTAACCATCAAAAGGAGCTTTCTTTTAGGAGTTTGAGTTCCCAAAGAGAGTGTGTTTTCCCAGGAATGTTTGGTTCAAAGATGACAAGCAGGGTCTCACTATCAGTGAGGCATGGTTTAGGTTGGGTTTATTCCAGAGGCTCCCAGCACAGCGTGTGGCAGAGACATCTCACGAGACCTCCCCAGCTCCCTGGCAGAGGCAACTAGCTGGCTGAGTACCTTTATGGATTAATCCTGGCTAACAATTCCTGCTGAGGGGTTTTCAGCATGTTCAGTTTTCAGTATTGGTTTGGCTCTGGGCAGCCTCTCCCTGCTGTGGGACAAACCCCACGTACAAAGGTACCCTCAGTATCTGCTCTGGGAGACATGTTACCACACAGGTAACCAGAAATACTACTGCTGACGTTAAATACTACCTTTTATTGTCAAATATCCTCTTCCAAAACAAAACCTTCTGTGATTTCTCCAGTGGAGCTCAGTGTGTTTGGTGTACAGCACAGCCCTCGTTTGGAGTATTGCCCTTCAGCCATATTTCTGCTGGGGATAGATTACTCTGTTAGAATCAAAGTGCAATGAAAATATGGTTCCTCTTAGCAGATGCTCAACCCCTACATAGCAATTACTGCCTGATGTTTATTTTGCAGTGGTTACTGAGAGCTGTTGAGTCACTGACATCTTTGCTGAGAGTCCTGGTTTGGGTTTTTTTCTTTTTACATAGTGCCATTTGATGAAGCCAAAATCTGATTCCCAACGTCTATTGTTTTTCATGGGCTTTTAGAAAACTCTCCTAAAAAAGGCAGCATTAGCTAGTTAGGACCCAGTTAGCAAGGCCAGACAGAAACACCAGCAGGTTGTGTGAATTCTGAGTGTCGTCTTCATACAAGCAGAGGTCAAGAGACTCAAACAGCAGATGCAAATAGCAAGCCTTAAATATTTGCAAAAGCATAAGTGTATTTGTAGCATGATCCTTGGTAACCATCTGTTTATTTCAAAAATTACTAAGTGAATTAAAAACCTATATTCCATTGTTTTAACACAATGTTCTGCCAAAAGCCTTTGAGAAGGTGGTTTAGGATCCCAATTCATTTATTTATTGCTGGGCATGTTAACCAGGGTGCCTAAGGGAAGGACAGGGCTGAGTCAAGCAATCTGGATACAATTTTGAACTGTCACAGGGATTTTGTATGTCCTTGAATAAGTCATGCATAGCTTGCTTGAGAAAATGATGTGAACTTATGACTGGTGCCCACATTTTCTGTATTAGATTTTTGAAAATCCCCATTTATCTGTCATAAAAACCTGAAGGTGCCTCTCTTCTGCTGATTATTTTCCAGGGGAATTATCTGGGTATGTGGCTGTGGCCAGTGCTGCTCGACTCTCAGTTTTAGCAGCAATTTAGGAACTCATGACTCAGCTGCCCTTGTAGGCTCTGGGGCTCAGCTTCCCTGCCTGTTCCCTGTGCTCCCCTCAAAGGCAGGAGAGAGCTGCCTCTCCACATCCAGGGCTCACTTTGCTGATTCCTCTGAACATTTCTGAAGGAAAATAAACAGCGAGTAAGGGATGTAGTGGGTATGAGATGGTTACTCACATGGTTCTCTCAGTTTCCTACCCTAATGTGCATTCTTGTGTCAAGAGCTACTGTTGATGCAGCACCACAATGCCACAGATTTCAAAAAAGAAGGAAAAAGAATCAATTAGATGCAATTATAATTAAAGTCTACTGACTGCAAGTTTGTTCTGGCTGATTGGACAAGCTGAATGAGAAATTTCTTGATCATGAAATTTTGTATCATACCACCACATGTACAATCCTTTGTTTACATAGAAACCTCCACATTATGCGCTGTTTATTTTAAAAATCAAGTTCTATTTTTGCAATATAATGACATGCCAGTAAAACCAAAAGGAGCATTGGCATATTCATTCACTCACAGCCTCCTTTTGTTTCCATCCTCCCCCCTGGCAAATAAAATAGAAATTCATGCCTTCTAATAGGTTCATTTGTAAACTCAGCGGATGTGGGCAAATGAGGGGCAAGTGAGGCAGCTGCATGATCAGGATTCCTGACTTGTGAAAGCAGATTTTTGGCAGTGGCAACCAAGTCTTTGGTTTGTTTTGCTTTGGCTGGTCTCTAACAAGGCCCCAGTTTCCTCCTTGTTCTGGCTGCTGCTGAATTGCTGATGAGTCTGTAAGGGCATCTCGGGGTCATCTGGCTGAGGGTTTTTGGGAACTTCTACATCCCAAAAGAACTGATCTCCCTGGGTTTTACCTGATTCCCTTGGACAGAGTAACCTGTCAGATGCTATTTTCCAGTAACTTTTATGCACTTCTGGGGACTTGCAAAGGAAATCCACTGCTCCATTTCCCCGCTGTGGTTTCATCTGTTCTCCTGTATTCCGGTCAAGATGTGGTGTCTTTCTCAAATGGCCACTTGGCTGAGCTGGGAGCTGTGGGATTGATGTTTGAGTCAGGGAAAATGTAGCACAGTGCTCTTGCACACTGATACTGTTTGGGCTCCTTCAGTGCCAAGGGCTTGGAGATGCTATTTTTAGGAATTGCTGGAGGCTTGATGCTAAAGAAGCATAATCTCAGCACTTCAGAAAACCTCCAGCAGGACCCTGTCAAGGACTGGCAAGCCTGGATCAGCCTGTGGCCTGTGCTTTAACAGGCATTACCCTGAAAAAGCTAATGCTCAGCAGACCTGTATTTCTGTGGTGTTGGTAGCTTTAAAAAAAAAAAAAAAAGAAAAAAGGAAAAAGGCAGAATTACTCTGTTAGACTACAGTGATTGTGTGCTTGCCCAGCTCCAGGTAGTGTGGGCATTTGCCTCATGAAACAACCCCACGTTTCAGAGGCTGGCACAATATGATTGCTGTATTCAGCAGCCCAGACTTCTTGGAGTTGCAAAGGACCATCCATTGAAGAGTGACAAGAGATCATGAGAAAGTTTGTGGGTGTTTAGAGGAATTTGCAAATTTCCCATTCATTTTCTATGAGATACTCACACGGGCTGGCATTTCCTGACCAAAAGAAAAAAAGGAGGGGGGGTTCTGGGAGGGAAAGAAAGCACTTGTCATATAGCTAATCACGTATTCAAAGCGGCAGGAGGTCCAGAAGGACACTGAATAGGTCCATGTGGTTAATGGGACAGATGCTCATCCATCTGCACACGGGGCAGGCTGGGATCTGGTGGCATGCAGATGGATGGGATGCTGTGGGCGACTGCTCTGGCTCAGGCTTTGCGGAGATGAGGAGGTCTGTGGCGCTGGCTCCTTCTGCACATTGCTGCTCTTGGATGTTGAGATTGCCTCACAGTTCCCAAGCTCAAACCTCAGCATGCTACACACCCACAGATTCCCACAGCTTTGCCCTGCAAAATGTGCCCTCTAACAGAAACCTCACAGTCCTCGTGTGCTTTTTTTTCACTGCTACAATGAACAGCTTTGTTTTGAACAGAAAATTGAACACAGCCTGTTTTCCCACCTGTGCCCTGGTCTGTCATGTGCTAAACCTGGAGTAAACAGGTATTGACTGATCCCACTCCCTCTATCCTCACTTGCAGTGGGACATTTACTGCAATGGCACCTCTGAATTTCCTGGCAAATATTTCAGCCCTTTTTGTCTACCTGCCTCAGTTGTTCTTGTGAAAACAGGCACAGATTTTGCTCATTGCTCCCAGAGGAGTGTCTTCACATGAATAACTCAATCAGTACGAGGAAAAAAGTCATTCTCACCTATTCCCTCTTCTTTACTCTCTCTTCTTTACTCTCTCTTCTTTACTCTCTTCTTTACCAAACCTCTTTTGATTTAATTTTCCTGAATATAACCGAGTGTGTATTTACTGATCGGTCACAAACCACAAATTTTTAATAACTTGTAATTTGGGAAACATCAATTAATGTTCACCGAGGTCCTTTGTAGTGAAATACAGACCCTTTGCTCTAGAGAACTGGAAACTTTAGTAAAGGGAGTAGAAAAGGATGGTGTGGGAAGGGAAACAAAGTCACAGAGCAGTGGCCAGTGCTGCAGGAAAAATGACAGGAGGCATCTAAATGTTGTTTGTGAAACTCTGCTGCTCTGTGTCCCTTTCATGTGATTTCTTTGCTCATGTTTTTAGTGGCGTGGATCTTGTTCTTTGCCAAACACAGCCTGCTGGGGCTGAGGAGACTTCTTTCAGTAAGAGCCACATGTGTGCTTTTGTGGGCCAGGCTTTGTGAGCTATTACAGCAGCAGAGAGACTCACTCAAAATCCAGATCAGGAAAGAATACTCAGGCAGTTTATCCACAGCAGATAACTCAGCAAGTCTGTCAGCTGTGCCCTTCTGGTCTGCACAGATATTGCACACAGTAATTCATCTCCATGGAAAGAGCCCATCAACAAAGGCCACCCATTCTTTCCCCGTGAAGACCACCAGTCCTTCAGTTGTCATGACTTCTCTGAGCCCATTGTTCCTTACTTCCTTTCTCATATAATAATTCTGACTTCTGTGACCCTTCTGTCTGCTCCTCCAACATGGATTTTAGAGCACCTACCACAGAAACAAAACTGAATCCCAATGATTACTGGTCTTCATTCCTTTCACCCTAGATGGACTTGTATTTTCCTTTCACTCCATTTCCGTTTAGACTTTCTTTTCCAATTCCTTTAAACTGTCTGTCTCGGCTGCCCAGTTTGCAAAGGCCTCTTGTGCTCTTTACTGTGTTTTTCTCACACCCCTCTGAAAGCCACAGGGTCAAAACAATGCTTCTAATCTCATTTGAAATCCCTTGTGTACTTTGTTTAGTTATGTTCATGTGCCAGTTTTTTTGACAGATTTTTGCTTGTAAATGGGGGTTGCAGTTTCTTCTCAGGGGTTGAAATTCTGGTTTCATAGAAATCAATATAAAACTTCAGTCAGCCCAGGATTATGTTGAGAATCCTGAAAGAAGAAAGATTGTTATTGCTTCTTGTTCCCACATTTCTAGACTTTTAGTAGACTGTATAGAATTTTGAGAAATATGAAAAGCATTCTAGTCAAGACTACAGGTAAGAGCCAAATTTCTTTTAGCCTGTTTCAGAAGCACGGGTTTGAATTTTTTTTCAGATGCATTGAACCACAATAGATTTTTTCCTTAGCTTTAAATAGTACATTTGTTTTTTCCGCCATTTCTCCATCCTTATTTATACTGAGCATGTTCCAAACCCCTCTGAAGTTGGTGGAAACACTCCCACTGAACTCAGTGAACTTCTCTCAGCCTTTCCCTACCCCACCTGAAGTCAGAGGGAAGCTGGAAAGGCTACATGTGGCAGAGGAGACTGCTGGTTTCAGGAGACACAGAAATCTGCCTTTATTCCGTGCTCTTTCCCTCATTTGAGGGAATGCTGCTTTACAAGGATGTAACAGGGCTCTGTCTGCTTGTGCTTCAGGACCCACATGAACCCTCAATCTTAGTTTTTGCACTAATGGCAGATATTAAATCCAAATTCTTCTTATTCTTGTAAAATAGCTGGAGGTGATGAAAGCCCAGATTCATGAAATGATATTTATTTTTACTCTTTTGGGCTTCAGTCCCCTTTTGCTGCTTTTTTAGCATTTTTTGGTGTAATAATTCCATCTGGAATATGTAGGTTAGAGTCAAATTTGCATCTCCCTCTGAACCATGAAGAAGAAACCTAAGAGGTGATGCTCTGAGGGCAGGCAGAGGTAAGAAATGGTGGTGGGTAAACAGCTGTCTGTTTTTTTCTATATACCAATGAACTCTTATTTTGGACACCTGGCAAAAATTGTATGGTGGAAAACAAGCATCATCAGTGTGAGCTCTCTCCAAACATGGCAAGAAGAGGTGAGAAATTAAATAATAAAAAAAATAAAAAAAGAAGTGGCTCTTTGACAGGATCATTCTTTTGTAACAGGAAACTCATTCCTAACTAGAGCTGTTCATGAGACACTCCACCAGGCACTACAGACTGAATTTGTTGCACTAACTGTGCCCTGGGGGGTTGCTGACCAGTGAGGAGGATCAGCAGAAGAAACAATAAAGCATTTTTATTAGCCTTGAAGTCAGACCAGTGGGAATTTTCCAGAGAAGGGCCTACCCTCGCTCTCTTCCATAAACTAACTTCCTCCAAACTGTTTGATAACAAGGGAAATGAAAACAATCAGAAGAAGGGGGGGCAGAAAACCCAACCATTTGTTAATTACATGGATATTTTGGAACTGTCAAAATGTGGCATCTCAAGAGCATTTCTGTCAACCACTGGGTATAAGTGGTTGTGGACATTTTGTCTCTGTGTCAGGAAACTACACTGCTCCTCAGACCTGAACTGTATTTTGGCAACAATTTATCATGGAATGGTTTGCAATAGAAGGGACCTTAAACACCACCTGCTCCCATCTCATCTTCCACCACACCAGGCTGCTCAAAGCTTCATCCAGCCTGACACGCAATGCCTCCAGGAATGGGGAAGTGTTCCACTTCCATCCACAGCTTCTCTGGGCTGTTCCAGTGTCTCACCACCCTGACAGCAGAGAATTTCTTTCAAGTACCTAATCTAATCCTGCCCTCTGTCAGTTTAAAGCCTTGCCTTGCCACCTCACCACCATCATTGCAGTCAAATGTCTCAGACAGAACAGAGGGACTGTGCCAATGTGCACTGAGAGACAGAGATCTCAACCTAATAAATGCTTTGGGTTATTGCTTTGATCTGATGTTCTCACTGTTAGTGCTGTTTCTGCTGCTGTCAGGCCAGAGAGTTTTTTGTTTCCCTCACTGTCCAGGAATGCAGCAGCAGCAGCAGCAGCAGTCATGCCAGGTGAGGCAGGATGGCCCAAGCTTAGCTTGCTGCCCTCTGGCTCAAGCTCTGAATATTTTAATCTGACAGAAATAAAGATCAGGGATCTCCAACAGCGGTATTGGCTGCTAGATAACAGCACTTCTAGAAAATAGGTCTTTGAGTTAGGTTGTTCCTCTTGTGCCTTACTCTTACTCTTCATCTTTTACTGTGTAAAAGACAAAAGCCCAAACACTAGCTTTCAATGGGAAATAGATACATAAATACCTTTAAAGATTTGATTTAATGCTGGATCTAATATGCCCTGAAATAGCAGCATGCTCTGAATTGATTCTGCTGAGCATACTCAGATCCTTTTAAACTAATACTGCAGCTGAAACTTTGGGCACTGCAGAAATGTGATTCTAAACCAGGATTGTTAAGGTCACCTGCTTTTTACTGGTGTCTTTCAGTGAAGGTGAAGTGACTTTTCTTTTTAAAACCAAAAGCAAGAACTTCTCAGATGCTTAAAAGTAGTATCAATGGTTCAACAAAACTTTTACTGCAACTGCTGCCTTGAATTTTGGGAGATTTTCTTGTACATCAAAGCCAAGAGACTTAGTTTATGGCTAGCTCTGTATAATTTCTTGACATTTGGTTTTGGAGATGACCATCAGGATTTCAAAGCAATAAAGTTAATCTAACTACACTACTACTCTCTCCAGTGTCTTTACACGCTTAAAATAACCCAAAATTATTTCTGACTAAATATGTTAGTCAAAAAACTGGAAATACCACAGTTGATGAAATGAGGACAGGTTGGGCCAACTTTTTTTTTTCTCCTTATAATTACCAGTTATTGACTTCCTTTTTGTCAAGGTCACCAGAAAGCTATGGAAAACTTTATCCCAGAATGTTGGGTTTACTGGCATTTTCTTGAAGAAAAGCGTAAAATACGTGAAGAACTTGCAGAGTCTCTGCCCTCAAGGCTCTTTACAAGAAACTATTTTTGTGATTAGATGCTGGACCAAGCTGCTCTGCAATTTTTCCACTGCTATTAACTGTAAATAACTTCCAGCCTTGCATTAACCCTTCCAGCTCATGGCGAGCAGAACTGTTTTGTATCTGCTGGGCGTAATGAGAGAAACAGATGAGCTGGGAATTTGAAGCTGGGTCTGAAGCAGAGCTCTTTTTTGTTGGGACTGTGTTTATGAACTCTTCTGTAACTTTCTCATTCCTGACTCCCCTTAGAGAGTGCAAATATTTTTATCGGCTAGAACATTTTTGGGAAATACATCCATGGCCATGGCTGGATTTTGATCTTGTTCCTGCTGAAGCAGATGACAACGTTCCTGCTGGCCTTTGGGGAATGGCTGTGTGCTCTGCAGACATTGACCTGAAAAAACTTCAGGATCTCTCTGATGGGCTCAAGCTGGAAGGCTGTAGCTCTAAATTCAGTTCCTAAATCTCTGTGGTTGTCCAAAGACAGCCAAGCTTCAGATATGAGTGAAGACAGCAAATGCTAAAAAAAAAAAAAATGTTGATAGGAATAAAAATATGCATGCATGTTAAGGAGAAAGGCAGCTCTTTTTGAGCAAGTCTTGAGAGGGAAATTCTCTAGCCCTGTGCATTCCCCTCTGCAATGTCCATGTAATGCCAAGATCATGTCCCAGTCTTGACTCCTAAATCCTCTGCCACAGCTTAATTACAGAGGGGAATCTGGTTGAGAATCTTCAGATGCCGTCGTGGACACTCAGGACGATGGAAACACAGGGAAAAAGTCCATGCTTCAAGGTGTGTGGTGATTTGGACTCTAAACATTCCAAGATTAAAGACGCTGAGACACTATGGAATCCTGTGCACCTGTCAGGCTGCAGCTGACCTGAGCTGATCTGTGTGTTAAAAGCTGAAGAGTGACCCTATCATGGCTTTAGGAGATGCAAACTTCCCTTCTTTATCCATGCCAGTATAAGGATCTCTCCTATGAAACGAGGGGATTTCTTTTTACATTAAGAACTCTTATTGGAGAAATACAGTATGAAGTGGACTAACAGAAAATCAATCTTATGCCACATATTATGGATGAGGAAAGCTTTATACCTATTCTCACTTTGCCACAAAAGAGGGAAAAAGTGGTTACTATGACCATTTAAAAATTCTCGTACTAAAAACATTCCCAGGCCCTGTTGGGTTTTTATGTTATTTTCCTTTTTAATGGGAATTATGCCACAGACCCACTGGCTTATAAAGTTCATTAGGTTTTTAAAATATATTTGAGCTTCTTGGTCAGACAACATTAAAAATTGGCAGGAGGTCACATGGGAAAGTTCTGGCAGAGCTGAAAAGTGGCTCCAGTCTCCCCATGGTCCTTGGAGAAGGATTCTGGCTTTTCCCTTTCCTTCTGTGTGTTGGACAATGTTATCCAATTCAGCATCTGCCAGCAGAACATTACCACTGGCTGGGATGAAAATGAGGTTGTGTATTGAGATGATGAGTAGCTGTGTTATCACAAATTAGCTGAGCTGTACCCAACTGCCCTGGCCAGAATGGTGGCCCTTGGGGTTTTCCATAGGACTTTTTATTCTCATTCAGGTTGCAAGCATCTGTAGTGGAATTTCTTCTGGTTTCTCTTGAAAGCAAGTAACAGCCTTAGTTTTGTGTTTTTTCTTTTTTAAACTAAATCTGTCATTTTTTTGTCTCCACCACGAGGAAAGAACCAAGGCCTCTTGAGGCCATCTTGTGTCTCTTCCAGTTACTCTCCTTCAATGTTGTCCCAACCCTCAAAATAATCATGACATCCAAAATAACTAGTCTTCATTGAAAGTTGTGGCCAAAAAGAAATATTACTACGTCAATATTTTTACTGCTTGATTTTTATTTTTTTTTCAGGACTCCACTCCACAGGCTTCGAATCACTACCTGGGAAACAGCTACAGTGGGAGCTGCAATAGCCTGGCAGATAAATCTATCCCATCCTCTTGATTTAATCTGGGATTCTGAAACATGTTCATGCATCAGAAAAGGTAAGAGTACAGCTTTCTGTGTTTTCACTCACCAGCTTGGTTGTGCTGCTGATAAAGGAGGAGTCTGCAAGGTTTTGGGACCCAGTCAGGCTCGGGGTTCTGAAAATGGGGCTTGCTGTTTGTGCTGAGCCTGATGCACAGAACAGATCCCATTACAGCTTTGGGGTCACGGGGGAAACAACAGAGGGTTGAAATGTACATAGAGAGAAGGGGAGATCAAAGGAGAGGAACTGGGAAAGGTTTAGGCTGGGCAGAGCAGGGGAGGTTGAGCCTGGCTGTCTAGTCCAGTCCTAGTGTGATGTTTTGCCTTTCTGACCTACGTGGAGCCAGAGACAGGAATAAACGGAAAAAAAGAATTAAAAAGTGTGGTGGTGGGAAGTAGGCCAGATAGAAAACTACAGAGTTATATTGTTGGTGCAGAAACCTTGGCTATTTGTGGAGACCAGAACTACACTGAAGCTGTCATAATTTTTCCTCTCATAAGGAAGGCAACTGTCTATCCGAATTAAGTGCCTAGGAGAAAATATTTCCTTTTCAAGATTAAGCTAGAAGGCTAACATTTGGTGCTGGAAAGATACATTTCTCTGCTGTGGTTTCCTCCTGATGAGTTTGCAAATCTTCCCTGAATTAATTCATTCTTTCAATTTGAAATTTTAAAGGCAAAAGGTTTTATTTTACTGTTTTTTCTATGCTTACATGTCAGGGTGAAAAAGGGGGAAGGAGGAAGCAAGGGATGGAGATAGACTCTTGTGTTTTGCTTTAAACTCATGTGCTTTAAACATAATCCCTTTGCATTCATCTGTAGAAACAGTGTCAGCATCCACAGGGGGCTGCTGTGTTTGAACAAGACTGCTCAATTTGTTTTTGATTAAGCATAATTATTTATTGCAAGACATGCAAGTATGGGTAATACCATCTGAGTCCTGGCAGGGAAGGTGTGTGTTATGATTTGGATTTGTAGGTTCTCTCTGTCTTGGTTTAAATTTATCTCCATCACCCTTTTTTTTCTTTTTTTCCAAACAAAAAGGGATGTATTTTTGGGATACAACTTAAAAAGCATTATTTATCCTGTCCCAAAGAACAGCAAAAAGAGCAACCTTGAAAGATTTCTATAATGGAAATGAAACAATCAACACAGAAATATGAGGAAGAAATTACACCCATTAAATACATCTAGACTGATGAATGATATGATGGCTGCCTATTCAAGTTGGAAATTTTACACATGATTGAAGCTTTATTTAGTCTAATGAAATGTGCTTCCTGAATGCTGCATCTGAGTGACGGCGTGACCTAGAGCACAAAAGAAAGTATTATGTGATTAGACTGAGATCATTCTCATTTAAAGTCATTGTGATATAATTTTACGTTTTTAATTAGCAGCATATACTTTTGTGTCCATTGCCTCTTTTATTGCGAATACCTTTTCAGGTCTTGTCCTTCCACAGGCTTGTTTGAAGCTCAGCATGGATTAACAGCAAAGGGGTTTGGAGCTCACTGATCCTTTTTTTTTTTAAATCCCCCCCAAAGTGGTGAATGGTGGGAGGGGAGGAAGCTGATCTTTCAGAATAAGCTCATCTTGTGCTGAATTTTTCCTGTGTTCCATAGGACATTCTTTACATTTTAGCTTGTAATCCAGTTTAAATCACTTGTTTGGCCCCTGAAAATCTTGAAAGTCACATCTTTTAAATTACTGAAATTAGAGTTGCTGGTGAAACAAACTGATTCTAGAGATATTCTCCCCAACATCTTGGCTCTGGCAGCTGGGATTTCATGAGGGCTGTGGCATTTTACTGCTTTACATCACCAAGAATTTGGACCTACATCCTCTACACCACGCATTTCTTACCCCACTTCACCTTTATGAACTGGGCCTTTACTCTGAAGCTGTTTTGTGTACCAGGCTGGAAGGCAATTCTTCACACAGAAATCCAGTGTTTGGATTAAAAGCTATTAAACCACGTTTGACTCGAGCAAAATTTAACGTGGTTCATAATACGATTTTATGAGCTATTGAGATTTCTGGCACCATAAAATGAGTTTGTTAATGGGTTTCAGCAGTTGTTACTTAGAGCGATGTTAAAAAGTAATGAAGGGGGAAAGCAAACGCAAGGGGTGAACTTGCTTCTCGAGTCTGCAGTGCTTTCCTTTCCCGGAGCATTAGCAGGGGTAAGCAAGCATTAAACAGGTTCAGTGTGCTGCCTTTGTGTGACAGAGCTCGCTGCAGACCCCGTATTTCCACATGAATATGAACTTGCTGACCACAATCCTGACTTTTAGCTCGTTAGTGAGGTTGACTGATGAACACCCAGGACCAGACAGATAAGCCAGACACTTAATCTATCTACTGTATGTGCTCAGTCAGACTAAAGCTTTATCAATCATTTCAAACTGCATTTCAGGAGCATATTGTATAGCTTCCCATTGCCATAAATCACTGAATTTGGAGCCAGTAGCAATTTAACCATCTAATTCATGAGGCATCTGAAGGTGTCCATGTACCTGTAAGTACCTTAATTTGTGCCTGCATGGAAGATTCTTAATTCCTTAGCACGTTGTTTAGTTTTTATTGCAGCCTGTAGTTAAAATTTGGGAGGGCAAAAGAAGAAAGTCAGGAACAGCCTCTCAATAACAGTTTTTAAAATATTTCAATTTGAAATTTAGGATAATTTTCTTAGATCACTTCTTACCTCACTGCATAGGTATCCTCTTGATCTGGTTTGTATTTCCTGCTACAATGAAAAGGATAAAGTTAAAAAAGGGTATTATAAATGCATGTGCCAATTGCAGAATAAAATCTAACACTGAGAGAGACAAAAAACATTATCCTTTTTTAAAGGAGACTTTCCCATCTTTTGGCTCTCTTATTATTTTTTAAATTCTGTTTTTACACTTCTAATTGTGCAGACTAATCACATATTTCACAAAAGTAAGGCAGTATGTTTGCAGGTAGGGAGGGCCAATTTGCCTGCTCATTTTTGATGCTATATACAAAATTTAGGCTTCAGATGTGTTCAGACATTTTTTTGCTCTTCTTCAGTTCTTGTCTGGCCAAAACTTCAAGACATGAGGTGCAATAGGCATCCCAAAATCTCATGCTAGCATTCTGGATTGTGACAAACTCAGGTACTTCCAACCAGGGGAGATTTGACTCCTGATGGAGCCTTGCTAAGATGGTCACACCTACTGGCATAGACAACTGTCCAACCTTTGGTTCCCAGGAATAAATTAAATATTGTGGCCTAATCTTTAGAAGTTTCCATATTTATATCACCAGAACTATTTTTGGCCTAATTTTTATACCTTTGTTTTCTCTTGGTGGCTACAGTAAGTGTGCATTGGTGTGATGTGTGAGAAGCTGGTGGAGCCTAATTGAAATCATGCAACAACTGTATAAGTTACAGCTTATCAAAACCAAGTATTTTTCATTATTTTCCCTTCAAATTACATTTTGCTCTCTATTAAGCATCATTTTCTGATAATGGGACAAGTCTGAGTGCAGTCTCTGTAGCATATAGCTGGTCTAGATTTAGGCCAGGTTTTGTGCATTATAAACCTGTCAACAAATCCTGCTTTCAGCTGTGGTGCAGCACTGAAGGGCAGTTGAGGAGGAGACACGATAAAGTCTATGGGACAAATTACACATCACAAATTAATTATATGTAATGCTTGGCATAACAGACATGAATTTTGGGCACGACCATAATGCCTGTTTTAACTGCCAACAATTATCATCTGCTTTAAGTCATGTCTTGGATGAGGAGTGGATCTTGTGATGTTACGGTAAATGCACGGAATATGAATAAGCAGACACCTATGGTTTTAAGCTCTGTATGTGGAGATTAAGTACTTGACTGTGGATATTCTTCAGGTGCATTCAGAGAAATTTGGTTTCCCATGCTAACTGCAGTGAACGAGTGGAATTATTTCCATGGGTTTCCGTGAGCTTTTGGATTGAGTCCCAGAGCCTGATCTCATACTTTGCCTAGAGGAGATTTCTGAGAACATGCAGACTTGGGCATCCAAGGGACTAGCAGTGCCAGAGTGGTTGTAAAGGGCCACAGCCAGGCCCTGTATTTACAAGTTAAATGACTTCCCCAACGTGTTCTGGGGAGCTTTAGGCAGCTCATGGTTTGCTTCACCTACTTAACATCACACTGAGGAAGAGTTGGGTCCCCATGCTTTGAAAGACAGCAGACTGGCTGCTTAGAAATGTTGATCAGCTGTATAAAAGCAGAGGGTGAGACTACACTAGGACTGGAGCTCTGGATTTGTGAGTTGTGGGAAAATTAGTAATACAGGCTTTTAGGTCTCCTCTGCTGAAATGCAGCTCTTGATCACTGTAATTTTGGGTGATGCTCAAATGGTTTCTCAGACTACGCAAACCACAGGCTGACCCAAGCTTTGCCAAAGAATGAAGAGTGGCTGTGCTTCATCACAGCATGTTTCTGAGATTTTTCAGTTCTGTCACAATCTTCTGACCTGTGGAAATGAAGGGAAAGAGTTTTCCAGAGATATTCCACTGATAATTAAGAAGAAATTCGCAGCCACACCACATAAAAACCTTCTAAGGGTTCTTGCACTGATGCAGGAATGGTAGTGAGGAGGATGTAGTTTAGAAATACAACACAGACTTTTTTTTGTTGTAAAAAATATCAGGAAATCCTGCATTTTAGTGGGAATCTTTCACCTTTGAAGAATGCTGCATTTGAAGAATTTATAATGCTCTATTATGTCTGGGCCTAACTCGCAAAATAGTTATGTAAAGTGAAATTCAGTCTGCAAGGATACTTCTTTCTGAGCATTCTTATTACATAGCTATGTAAATGTTCTTATGCAAGTGGAGACAATAATTATGGCTTAAGGCTATATACATTACAAGCAGGGAATTCCTCACACATTTAAATATTTTAGAAGCAAATCTGGATCTGGTTTCAAAATCTCTAGTGGATTGACACCAGTTTTACACCATCTCTATCTGGCCTCTCGAAATTCAGAGAACCCATTAAAAACAGAAGTTGTGATGGGGGGAGACTGCAGTTATATCATATAGCAAGTGAGCACAGGAATGGCTGGCAGGAGAATGGTATGCTGCAGATGAACTGGATGGAGGAAAGATTTGCACTGTTGTAAAACACATGGGAAAAGTCCCTTCTGTTTATTCCCTTTTTTCACCCCCTTATTAATTTACCGAAACCACAAGCCATGTGTTCCAGTTCCTGTCTGGGAAAGAGGCTGGGTAGCTGTGGTGTGACTTAATCGACCCAGGGATCTAAAAGCAACCGGAAAACCCCAAGAAATTCTGAATTGCTCGTAAAAGAGCCAAGGAGTGTTGTTTGTAAACCACTCAGCATTAGGAACGAGGCCACTCTGGTCACATTGTGCTCCCTGTTCTGTGTTAACAGCTGTAACAAGGGACACCAGCTAAAGATCAAGTGGACACAACATTTTCACTGAAAGCTTATGCCTTAAGATTATTGGATTCACAGTCTACCCAAATGTTCAGTGCTGGCACAGCAGTGACTTGTGTGAAATCTCCCAACATCTGTGTGCTTTGGAAGGAGTGGTTGTGCCTCATGTAGATAATATTGAAAACAGGAGAACTCCTGCTTGCACTCCTCCTTTCCCTTCTTGCTTTCAAGGTGAGAGAAGCCTGTTCCTGTTCCTTATGCAACACAGATAATTTCCTCTCACACATTAAGGATCTGTGACAGGCTTGAAGCTCCCTCTGGTTTTTTCTCTTTACAGGCACTCCTGTAAGTTTAAGCCTTTCATCTGCTCTCAAGTAAGACCTTGCAGCACCCCAGATAGGGATGGAGATATTTATTATCTAGATTATAGAATAAAAATTATAAATTATTGGTTTCCAAGTCTGTGATAAAGGTGTGATGGGTAAAGTTAAGTTCTCATCTGAGCGCTCTCCCCATGGCTTTAGAAGGCTGAGCACGGTAAGTGCAAGAAGACAGCCAGGTAAATGGAAATATATCTGGGAATCAGTATAATTGTACCTAAAGCTACTGGTGAGACAGCAATGAACTTACATCTCCCTGATAAGATTGCTAAGGTTTGAGGGTTGCTGCCGTTGTAGCTTTAAACATCTACTTTAACTACTTTGTATCCAGTGTTTATGTTCAACTTCAGCATTTTCTTCCATTTTTTTCTAATTAACTCTAGCCCTTTTTGTCTTTTTTTTTTTTTTCCTTTGAGTGCCTATTTATATTTTGCTACCAGTTGTTAATTCAAAAGAAATGTTTGCCTTTTGGATTTCTCTATCCCAAGCTTAATCCTTCCCAGAGACTCCAATGAGATCAAGGTCAGGTTTTCTCATTAAAGAAGGAGAGGGCACATTTCTTTCCTAGTGTGCCTCAGCCACAGACATCTTATGTGGTTTGGTGAGTGTGAAAGGCTGGAGGGATTTCATAACTCTGTTATAAAGGAGGGACTCTTATTTTATCATTTTTCCCTAAATTTAAAGGAGCTAAAACCTTTAGAATAAAGGATAATTAATATGTGATGCGAAGACAGACCATTCAACAAAGAGCCTTGCTGTTTACTGTTGTCACTAATGCACTGTTTGCCAAAGAAAATCCTAAATCCTGGCTGAAACATATTTAAATTTGATTGGTATATATGGTATATAATTACATCCATAATGACTATATCACATAAGTATGCACATATATTTTGTAGTGTTATTTTTGATCATATCTGGAGCTGAGACTAAAAACACTTTCAAATTCAACGACTGTGATAACACAAGTGAGAGGATTTTTTACTTTTTAACACCAATATGAAATTGTGTCAAGTCATTTCCTTGAGGGGAAAATTCTGATTTTGGAGAGGATTATTGTACTGTGCACAGTTCTCCTGGTTTAGGTGACTGATTAGGCCAGTATAAATAGGGATCTGGATGTGAATATACTCTACTACTTTCTTTTTCTTGTGAAGAAATTAATTTCCGAGATGTTATTCCTCCTCTTTCTCAGACTCAAATCTGTACTCTGCTGAGTCAGAAGATGTGTTTGCATGCTGTTTGCTAGGCAAATTTTGCCTGTATTTTCTTGTCTCTGTGCACCTGAGGAATAAAATCTTCCTGGCCATGAGAAATTACCTTGATTTGAACCCTCTGTATGTGGAGATGCTGCAGTTCAGAATTCCCCAGGTGTGCCAGTGTGTGTTTGGACCCATGTGGGTGACACAGCTTGTCCCCAGAGCTGGGGACAGTGTGCTCCATGAGCTGTACAGCCCAAATTAACAGCCCACGGCTACTGGGGCTCGTGGGAAAGGCTCCTCTGGTGTAAAAATAGGAGGAACAGCCTTGTGACAACAGCTGGCACCTTCATGACAGCCATATCCTTTCACACTGTGCTATAATGCAGCCCAGCATGCTTTGAAGGCCCAATTTGGTGGTGGTCCTGCCTTATCTCTCAGTAGATACTGATCTTTATCACAGAACCATAACAAACTGCTTGGTGGGGTTGGAAGGGGTGAGAGAAGCCTTTGGCTTCGTTTAGAACAAGTCAGACATGAGCATTGAGATAAGCTGTACTTTGAGTGGCTGGCCTTTTTTGTGTCCAATTTTAAGATGTTTGTAAAAATCAGTGTTATGTTAGACCTGCTCCATTTATCCCGCTGGAAAAGGAAAGAGCTCGTTTCAATGAGACTTTCAAAATGTCAGGCTTAGAATTCCTATAGTCGAGGACATTCTGTTTAATTCTTTTGTGGCTGCGGCTGAATGATAGGAAATGGTGTTCCAGTGTAATTTCTCAGGCAAATGCAAGGTTGTCTTAGTAACTTGTGACCCCCTTGACTCCGAGTTTGAGGAGAGAAAAGGCGAAGTTATTCAGCGATCGGAGGAAAGTGGGGCGAAGTGTTATCTCAGAGCTGTGATATTTGGCCTCCAGTGGACACAGAAAGTTGACACACATCAAATGTCAAGCGAGCTGATAGCAGACAGGAAGGATTAGTGTTGACACAGCAGAGCTGACCCTGCCAGCAGCGAGGCTGCGTTCAAACCCGGCCGCGGCACGCTGAAATCACCGCGGCGCAAACTGGAGGTGAAAGTAGAGGAAACATGGGCCACTGGGACATTCTCCTGCCTAATTGGGCTGACAGCTCAGTCTGCATGCAGGACAGTGTTTATTTACTCATTGTTGTGCGATGAGCAAAGAGAAAGATATGCTGCTTTAGCCCATGCTGATATTGGTCCTAACACTGTCTGGCTCCAGCTGCCGTAAGCCAGGACAATACAACACAAAAACTTCCTATTCACCATCACTTCTAAGTCTGTCCTGGCACAGATATGCAATGACCTCAGACCACAGTTGGGTCTAATAAGGAATTTATCTTCATGGAAATGTGACCTCTTGCTACCAGAAGGCTACAAAAATACCAGTAACAATGGGTAAATGAAGATAAAGTTTTATCCTGGCCAAGTGTTGCATTTTCAAAACAGTTCAACCCTGACATGAAAAAACTACTGTTTGACATGGGGCGCTGTCTGAAGCTCTTAAAAAAGTTAGCCAGGTCACGGTGGAAAGAACATGTTCTTATTAATGTTTTTACAAGCGAAAATTACTGGATTGATTCTTTTTTCTTTTGAATGATGCAGACATTCAATATCAGTTTTCAATTCCCAGAATCCCCTTTGGATATAGGAGAAGAAATTTCAGGAAATTCAGTTTTTCACCAAGGAATTAGGCTTTTTCCTCTCTTAACCTCCACCCTCCACCCTAGGAGTTCATACTCTGTATGTGCTTTTAATCTTGACTTCAATATATTTTACTGTGGCCAGCTTTTAGTTACAGTTTAATAACTTCAGCTTTATTTTGCCCCAGGCCATATTATAATGAATAAAAAGCTTTTTCTGTGATTTAGCTGAATTTATGCAGCTGCCCTTGAAACAGCTGCATAATTTTCCTACTGACTAGGAAGGGTAGCAGTTTACTCAGCACACACTGATCAGCTGAATTCTACTTCCAGACTCAGTTTTGCCAAAAAATCATGTGAAAACTAATGTAGATCCATGACCATGCTCCCAGATATCTTGTGCAATGTTTTTCTTTCTTAAATTAAAGTTATCCTCACCTGCAGAAGTAATTTAGACTGAGAAAGGACCATATTTTTATATGGTTCTGTATTGTACCTTGTGCAATGAAATCTTTAATCTGATGAGGGCCTCTGGAACACCAAAAATAGCTGCTTCCCAGTCTTATGAAGGGAATGGTGAGTAGATATGGGAAGAAGCTTGCATCAGTCATTGGTTATCTTACATTTGACCACTTCTAGGTTGGTACTTCCAGCCAAGCAGGCAGCGAGGATTTGGGATAACTCACTCTGTGTGGGAACCTGCCTACAAATTGAGGGATGGCAGATAGGATGGGGGAGGCAAAGGGTCAGTGGTGTGCAGCTTACAGAGCACGTGGTTTGAATGCAGCTGTGAAACCTAAGACACCTCATCAATTTGGGAGACTTCTTTAATAAGGGCCCAGCTTCATCTGAACGCAGGGAATCCTCTCCAGAATTCCAGACACATGAAAGACATTAACTCATAATTCCTGGTAGTCTCCTGAGTACCTGATAATAATTATGGCTGGCCTTTTTGGCCTTAGAAGCTTTCAATTAGCTGGTGTTAAACCTTTCAGAGTAAACTGGAAACCAGTATAGGATGCTGAATGTGAAAAGGTGTTCTTGTTAATACTTCTTGTTAATACTTCTGTGCATTGATAAATCTGAACCAAGTTTAGGGTTCTTACTCGCTCAGGATTAGCAAATATCAAACTGAAATGAAGAACAACTATTTACACATACTTAAAATTTATTTTGAAGCAGGTTTAAAATAAATCTTGTAAAGAAAAGGAAAAAAACCAGCAATAAAGTCTAGTCTGAGATCATACTATTAAACAGAAATGTTATTAAATGAACAGTTTTTTAGAAGAATGAGAATGATCAGTTTGCCCAGCTGTTATAGTAGCAAGGAAAATGTTAATTAAAAAATAAGAGAATTATGCACACATACTATTCATCTCAGTATAAAAAAGGTAAGTAAAGAAAGAAAGGCAGATTAGATCCTGATGTGAAGTGTATGCTTGAAACTTAAAAAGATTATAAGATGTGTAATAAAGATAAAGAAATCCCCCCAAACATAGGGAGAGCACATTAAGTCATGCAACAAACCTTTTATTCATTACAGCTCCGAAAAATCTGGGGTCAGCTCTCCATTCCATTATAAAGGAGACTTAAATGCAGTGTTTCTGTAATATATGTTCAGTTAAAAGCCCTCCTCCCAGCTTTTCGCTGCCAGAATGAGGTAAAGAATCTGGAGGTTGTAGAGCTAATAAGCCCAGCAGTAAAATGGTGCACATTTGTGTGGAGCCTGACGAGGGATGGGAATGCGCCCAGGGAAGACTTGGCTGCTGACAGGTGGACACGCCAGGACTCCATTCCATGAATCAACCTTGGCAAATACCATCAGGGAAAACTCAAACAGGGAGGAAAAGGCAGGAAAAACCTGACTCCAGTTGTTACAAGCTGTACAGGATGAAAGCTGGGCAAGCCATCCACCTGCAAAACAAATGCTAAACCATAGGAAATTGGGAAAGAAGGACTGAAGAAATCCTAGAGAATTGTGCTGGAATTCCTGAACATCCTTGACTTCCATTGACATGGGGAAAAAAATGGAAAAATCCACTTTCTCTGGGCAGGAAATGCCATGTAATTACAGAATAATGTCATCCTGCACTGAACAGAAAAGCTCAGTAAGGCAATTGCTATGAAATACTGCAGCTCTTACTTCTTTGGGAGCCTCTGCAGGTCACAGAGGTGGGACAGATGTTCCACACCCTACCCTGTACTACAGTTCAGGCCTTTCCACAGCACTGGGATGTGCTGTGCAATCAGATGGATCAGAAAGTTATTCTTTCAGTTGCAAAGATCTCAGCCTCTTCAGAACTCCCATATGCTTCATTAGTGAAAAGACTTTGGTAATAATGAACCTCATTTAAACATTCTGAATGCTGTCTTTAAGCACAATGGGTTAGAAAAATTGAAAGTAATAAGGTAGGGAATAAAAGGAAATTCTTGCATTTTTAATGTGACTGAAAGTATAGTCTTTCCTTAAAGATTTAATTCTTCCTATGAATGTCTACACTGTGTTTGCAATATTTAAAAAAAAACCTGGATAGAATCACGCTGGAGTGAGTGTTTGTGAAGTTAATAGAAAATTCTGGGCCTTCAACTCTGATAAATGTAACTCTAGAGTCCTATGAAAAATTTCATTTTCAAGGAAGCCTTGCCTTTTTATGGGAAATTTGTCCAGCTGAAAAATTTTACTGGCTCTACTCCTCATTCCCAGTTATGGACCAGATTTCAAATACCTGTGAAAAACAATATATTGGTTTCAAGGAAATTCATGGATGAAAGCATTGTAATTGAGGACATCCAGATCTGTTCCTAAAGAAATGCTTTGTATTTACATGGTCCATTACTTACACCTTCTGAAGAGCATTACAAGCATAGAAAACTCCAAAAGGGTGAAAGTTAGCCAAGAAAACCAGCTGTGCATGACTTTGAGTCCTCTCCCAAACACTTGGAATACATCTGCATGGCTCGTCAATGCATCTGTATTGCTCTACTTGCAATGTGACTGGTTTGGTCCTAGAACTACTGAGACAGAGCAGTGGAGGTATATAAAACCAGGGCAGTCACGGAAAGAGGAAATTTCAGTGTCTTTGTGCACAAAATTGTTTGTGCTCAGGATCTGCAAGATGGGTTACAGATGTATGTCGGAGAAACAAGGCAATTCACTTTCAGAATTTTGCAGAGCATTCTGTTAAAAATTCTTTGCGAGGCTTTAAAAAGATGGGGAGGGAGCGAGAAGGAAATATATATCAGGCATATATATATTCCTGAGAATGACTGCAATCCTCAATGCCATGCAAATAGTTTGTGCCTTTAATCATTAAGGTGTCCTAGGGCTGATGAGAAGTTAAGCTGGGTAGGAAAAAAACAGGGCGGGAAGTTGATAGATTTGAGTTCTATTCCAGCTTCAGGACAGAATTCCCATGTGACTGTTGTTTGCCCAGACAATGGAAACACAGAGTGTTTCACCCATACTCTTACCTGAAACATAGCTCAGAAATAAAAACCGTGCTAGAGCAATGGGCATTTTGCTTTTTCCCTACAGAAGGAGCAACACAGAACTCATTCTAAAAGAGAAATAACACCACCTCCCTGTTCCTGCAGTTTTGCCAGGTGGATTGCAATCCCAGCTTCTGAGTCTGGCTTAGTATGGCAAGTATTTGCCTCATGCAGCTCTCATCACTTGCTGTATTAAAGCATGATTTAGGCTGACTAATGAGGCCCTCACTGAGGGCATGGCCACATCCTCGTGCTGTCGGAGCAGGAAGTTCCCAGAGAGGTGGTGTCACCCTCACAACTCTGTGCAAAACTCTTCATACAGCTTTCAGAAGAAAACTCGCATTACCATTGGATCTGTGTCTTATCATGACTATTTAGTGTAATATTTCTTCCACAGTGATATAAAGATATACCACTTCTGGCTCTGTAGATACTATTTTAAGCTAGCTTGAGCATTTCCTTGTGATGAGAAATTGCACAGTGCAGGTTTTGATTCCTGGTCCTTTGCATGGAGCTGAAGTAAATTAGATGCTGACTTTACGTTAAGTCCCTGTGAGTGTCGTGTAAAGAGACTGTTCTACACCATTACAGTGCCCTTTCTGGATATCTTAGGTCTGTGTCACTCCCATCCACCTTCAGGCACCTTGCTGCTGTGCCAATTTCAGGAGCCTCATTTCGTGAGTAGACTGGTGAAGGGATCTGTTGTGAGCACATGTATCCCATGTTCTCTTCACCATGGAGACAACCACCCTTCTAATTTAAAGGCACTGGTTAGTAATTGATCCAGGACTACTCTTCCACAATCTCTTTGGCTTAGATGAAGTTATTTCCCCAGTGACAACAATAATCTGAAGAAGAGGGGTAGAATAAGTGTTTACATGTGTGCAGCTACAGGAGGGAATCTGCAGACTAACTAGTTTCACATCCTACCCTTATGTAATTTTTTTGGTACAAAAATCCATTGTAATTAATGGAGTCTGTAACAGCATTTATTGGATTAAATCTGGCACAAAAGTTGCCAATTCTGAGTTTGCTAAATCTTGAGATATGGATCCATCTGGGGTCTCTTTAACAGCAGTTGTTCAGCTTTACTGGAGTTGC
The DNA here is from genome assembly GCF_008360975.1 of Lichenostomus cassidix. Lineage (NCBI taxonomy): Eukaryota > Metazoa > Chordata > Aves > Passeriformes > Meliphagidae > Lichenostomus > Lichenostomus cassidix. The sequence continues at coordinate 1,951,928 of NC_139483.1, forward strand.
TAGTTGAAGTCACCATCAGATTTCCGTTCTGTGGAAAAAGCACTTGTTATAAATCTCAAATAGTCAGTAATTGATCACAGCCTGGAACTGTAAAACTCTATCTCGGTGCCTGAAATAGCACATGTTTGTGGTGTGGTATGTGATTTCAGTCCCTGTCAAGAAAAAGGGACACCTTGGAGAATATGAAGTCTCAAGGAGCTTTCCAGTGACGGAAGGGTCAAGGGACAGAGCTGTCAAAGCATCCCTGTGTTAGAGCTGTGTGGGGAAACAAACTGCTTTCGACCCCCAGTGTCTCAGCTGTCAGTCACTGGAGATGAGCACTCTTTTTGTTCAGATCCCTGAGAAAATCCCTTGATTCTCCTCCCTTTTATCCTCCCTCCCTCACTGGGTCCCATGCCAGTGTCCTTACTGAGGTCACCTGGGGTGGGCAGAAGGGATCAGCCATGATCCAGCCGTGCCAACCTGAGTGAAATTCCTCAAACACCTCTTTGAAGTGATAAAAATTAACACAACTTCCTTTCTCCCCACCACAACCTCCATCCTCCTAAGAGATGCAAGGAATTGCAGACCTCTCATGGGTGCCTGCATTATGGCAGTTGTAATATAAGGTGTGGGGTAAAAACTGAAATTGCTTGGACATATTGACATAAAAACTTAAATTTAGTTTTGTGGCTTTTAAAAAAACCAACCAAACAAATAAAAAAAAACCAAAGAACAGTTTGAGCTCTGCTTTTGTCTCAAGTTTTCAACTAGATCACCCTGTGGCTTTATTCTAAACATAATTTGGTTTTGATGTTGAGATCTCCATCAATTCAGGCAACGGGGCAGTTTGGCATCACTGATACTTGAAGCTTTCACAATTGTATGTGGATAAAACCATTTTCACTTGAGTAATTTGCCACTATCTTTTCCTAATAAAGAAAAATAAGACTTTTTTATCATGTTCCACCAGCAAGAAATCTTCAGAAGTTGCCTGAAGCAATTTACAAACTTTCATATACTGAGAGGGAGTGCAAAGGGATTCTTCTAATAACTGCTCTTGAAGCACCACAGATTTGTTAGCATTTTGCTTTCTCTAGGTTTATTATCAAAAACCCTTTTTACTTAGTATATACTTTGTAATAACCATTTGAAAGGATTAATCAATCCTAATATTAAAACTTTACTGACTTTGTAATAGATTAGCCTTTGTACCCAGCTAGCATCTGAAAGGTGTTACAGAAGTAAAGCAGTAGCAGGATGCCACAAGTCCTTTTAAATCAAGTACCCCACTCTTTGCTTGAGGCAAGGCTCTGTTCTTTGAGGAGAGGCCTTCACATGGAGCTTTCCAGATATGCATGGCAGGGTTTATGCAGCTTGTTTAAGGCTTTAAAATAAAAAATTGTGTTTTAAATCCCAATGGCCCTTAATAACTTTGAGAATGAAAAATTAACTGGGGTGGAAAAATAAGATATTCTGACATATGGATTAGTAATCAGCTATAAACTGATGTTTCAGTTAAACAACTCAATTCCCTTTTTCCTTGTACTTTCTTTGCAGTTCTGTTGTGTATTTTCAGGGGAACAGGCATTTAAGCACTGGCTGGAGTGGGCTGCAGAGCAAGTCTATAGAAGATTAGAAGATACATCCACATCTTCACTGGTAGAGCTGCTAGCACAGCTCAAACAGGACACTTGCTACAGGAACTAAGGGGGCTATCTCCTAAGGATGTGTTTATTTAGTGTCGCTATATTTAGAGCTATCCTGTCTGCAAGGGCTCCTAGCAAACTCCCCTCCCCTCCCCTGACCCTTCATCAGCACAGGAAATGCTGGCCAGACTTTAACATCTACAAGCCAAATGGAATAAATTCATGTTTCAAGAAGTCACCGTTGCTCTCCTCTAGTTTTTGTGGGTTTTTTTCCGGTTGCTGAGGAATAAAGGATCTGCTCAGCTGAAGAGCTGACAAACCAAAAGAGCCTTGCCAGGGCAGTGGCCCTGCTATCCAGGGTGGTGGCCCTGCTATCCAGGGTGGTGGCCCTGCTATCCAGGGCAGTGGCCCTGCTATCCAGGGTGGTGTAGCAGCCTGCTGAGCAGACAAAGAGGAGGACGGTCTCATCACAAGCCAGTTAAAGGGAAGCAGAGTGACATCTGCCACTGGCCCCAGCCTTCAGCTTGTTGGGGGCAGGAGGTATTGTTGTTATAGTTAATGCAAATTAGGGCAGCCCTCTTTCTTGGCAGTAAGCAGTGGAGAGTGCCTACAGAGGAATCCAGCTGCTGGAATGCCACCAAGGAGCTGGATTCTTCACACATTGAAGATGTGTGACTCTGTGCTCCTCCATCTGCTGAGGACTCCCTGTGATGGTACTGGCTTGGGAAAGGATACAGAAGGTTATGGTTTTCTTGCTGATAATTACCCATCTCAACATTTTTAACCTGCAGGCAAAGCATAAAACAGTCTTGAATTCTCTGCATTCAGTTCACTAACAAAATTCCTCTCAGAAGGAAAGGAGGGTCAGGTTTTGTCATCGGATGAATCAATGGGGTTACACCATCCAGAAGCAGTGAGGTAAGTTTAGTCAGACCTTGTTTGAGAACAACTGATTCTGATGTTGCAACCTTCTGCTTGCAGGAGTTAATGTCCCTTAAACAGAAAGTTGCCTTTTTTCCCTGTAAGCTTTTCCTAGCTCAGTTAAAGGGAAGGCAAATGAAGAACATGGGAGCTCATTTTAGTCTCATCCCTGTGCTGTCTTTTTATCTGTCTTATTTCTCTATAGCTGTTCTGGGTGCAGTGCTGCCATTTTTGTGAGACACTGGGTGATCTCATTAAAGGAAATCCCATAATGGTTATTCATAATCTTGGATGCCAAACACTCTCTTTGTCCTTTAACTTTTCCATTGGCATGTTGAGACTGGTCACTGCATGACTGCTTAGGAAAAGGATGGTGCTTCTCAGGGAACAGGGATCAATTTAGCACGAGCTGTGTAGGAAACTATGGCTGTCATAAACTTTGGTGAAATCTGAAGGAAAATTGCCATGATTCATCCACAGTTGTTAATATGACAAAGCCCAGATCCACACAAAGGAACACCTGGCCTGCTAGGGAACATATCTCTAGAGAGCAGCATTTGCCCACATGTTTGTTGCTCTAGCAACAAGCCTGAATGTGGATCACTATTTTTTGAAACACTACAAGAAAGAACGGATTCCACTATGGGAAATTTTCTGTCATAAAGAAAATTATATTTGCTCTACAAACACTGAATTCTCCCACTTTGTAAGGACTGACTGCCACTCTGTGAATCACTAAAAAACACAGAGGCCCATTTCTTGACTCTTGAGAATATAGAGATGTGCCAAAACATACAGGAATTTCATATTTTCCAGTAGCTACAAATCAGACCCTTTCTCTCAAGAAGATCCCAGTTTAGAACAGTCTCCTAGGTCACTTTACAAGCTCAAAGTGAACCAACTTTAGAAAGTAAAACAATTTCCTTATAGGGTGAATTTTACCCCTCTGCTCCAAGCTTTTGCATCACCTTTCCTTTCTGGGTAGGTTTCAGATGGTGAGTCTCACTGTCACCTCTGCTCTCTTACAAAATGCATAAAGCAAGGCTAAGAGGAGCTTGGATGCCCTATGAAACACCTGTGTTACAGGATGTTTCATAATCTGTTCTAATATTCTTCTATTTCTGCTGCCCAGGTTCCTACTTTGCAGACAGACCAGCTTTGTTAATTTCCCCTGTTTTGCTTCTGATTCCTGGTTTTACATTTCTTCCCCTGGTAATGCTCCGCCAGTACAATAAAGATTTTTTTTTTAAGGCTGGACAAGAAGAAGGATAAAAATGGAGAGAGGGAGATGCTTTGAATCCCAGAGGTTACTAATTTCTGTCTGAACTGAATAAATGGCTGCATATAAATGTGTTTCTTCTTCTTTCAAAAAAGGGTTTGCTTTTATTTCTACTGACCCTGGGTGAGTCTGGAGTTACCTGAAACTGTTTGTAGCTGTTCAGAAATCGCAAGCTTTCCCACCTGAATTCCTCCCCCGTCAGCTGGAGGGGCTTTCAGGTGGGTGTTTGTTTCATTGTGCCTCAAAGGGATCCGTTCCTGTGCTGAAAGACAAGCCCAGGACAATGTTTGACAGAGCAGAAGATATTGTGAGGCACCAATTATCACATAAGTGGTTCTCACGGCTTGGGCTGGTACTGTGTGCCAGGTTGCACATTAACTTCTTTCACTGCTTTTTACCCAGTTTACTCAACATTCTCAAGTGGTGGCTTTGTCAATTGTTCCTCCTGCTGATATTTTGACAGATGATAGCCCCCTGATGCCAGCTTAGCCCAGCTAGCAAGAAATAGGCCAACGTGAAACTCTAGACCAAGTGGCTGCTCTCATGGTATGGAGGAGCTGTAGGGTTGGTTCTGCTTTGGAATTGTTATGAATTTCCATCTGACAAAAAGATCTCCCAACCCTGCCCTTGCAATACACTCTCTATGTACTGCATAAAAAAAAAATAACATGGAGACTTCATTATTTTTTTTCTGCCACACCATTCTTAGGTATCCTCTAATGAGCGTCAGGGTACACTTGGGGAGTGTGTCTGAATCATATGAGTGCAAATGTATTTAAAGATTTATAGTGTTTCATTGATTCCAAAGGAATGTATAATGACCAGGCAATTTTTGGCGTAGTTTGCCTATATAAATCTTACCAAAATTGCTGACACTGTGCTATTAACACTTGAGGCTGGTGTTGCTGCAAACTGAAGAGATTTATGTGGAGGATAAAGCAGAGATCTTTAGAAAGTGGGGTTTGCTAATTCATCTAGCTGTTCATTAGTTTAAGAGCTTTCTGTAGTTTCTACATTACAATGACTTCTTATTTTTTTCTTCTTATGGTTAGAGATGCTATAAAAGAAAAAAATATTTTTTTGCTAGTTGTTAGAGCTGAATTTTAACTCTGTTCTTTTAAGTTGTTTCCTTAGTTTAATCCTGTTAGGGGCTGAATGCTTTCAATGGTTTCAAATTAATGTAGGTGCTGAACACAGGCAGGCCTTATTGTTATCAGACCTTTCTTTGCCATCCTTCAGGTTTTTTGTTTGTTTTTTTTTTTTTTTGCAAGGAGTGACACAGAAGAGCTGAGAGAATGATGCTTAGAACTGAAAGTGTTCTTAATATGTATCATGTGTGTGCATATGTAAACTTGTACCACATATTTGTTTCCCTGCACCATCATTAATTTTAATAATTTTCAGACAGCAAAGATGTTAGAAAAGAAAGTTTATCTATTATTACTTATACCATTGTGGTCATGTTTTTTCAAACTTAGTTGGGAAGATTCATGTGCATGAAATTAATTTTATTTTTTCTTATCTTTGCTTAGTTTCTCTTTTGAGCCTGAAAGGCTATTTAATGGCATTAAAAAAGCTGTGATTTCACAAAAGTTCAAGGACTAGCAATGAGAATGAGGAAGTTTTTGTTTAACTTCCTTTTTTTTGATTGCCAAAAAGCCAAATCCTTTCATAAACAGACCTGAGAACGTCAGGGGAGAAGGAACAGGCTTCTGATGAATCCTTTATCTTCCTTTTATTTTGCATTTGTTTTCATGTATGTGTTTGTGTGTTTTGAGGTCTTCCTTCCAAGGAACATTTTGCAAAGTATTCCTGGTTAACACACCTTGTCTGTTAAATCATTGGAGTCAGCTGAATGTATTTTCCCCTAAAGTTAAGCACGAGCTTCATCAAGCACATCCTAAAGGCAGGACCTGCATCCAGCAGCATTAGGCTGTGCTAAGGAGACTCTCAGAGGCTACAGAAATTTGGGGTTCCAGAGCCTGAGCTCCTCACTGAGTTCAGAGGGAGCTGACACAGCTTTGTGCTGTTCAGGATCAGGCTTTGAATGTCTCAAGACGCTTCTGCAGAAGGGTCTACTTAAGCAGCTATGATTTAATTTTCGTTTCTTATCATGCTGAGGTCTGGAGGAATATTTTGTGCTATCTGCTTGACTGATGGGTCTGACAGATCCTGCTCCAGGGGGCTCATAATCCCAACCAAAGGGAAAACATACTGGAAAAACCTCCAGCAAGAAGGACTTTAAAAAAATCTTTTTCTCACATATTTAGCCTGAACTAGCAATAACAACTTCGATGCAGGGCATTTCCTGAGGATTAATGACTGTCTGGGGTCATCATCTCCTCCCAGTTAGTTATTAATCCCCAGGAAATACTCTGTGCCTTGATCATTATTGCTTAATTAGCATTGAGAATGTGGGGGGTTTAGGTTTCTTTTCATGCATCCTGTGAATTGCTGGGGTGGGGGTTTCTTTCATTAACTTGCCCTTCTCAGCCTGGATGGGAGCACAGGCTTTGCTTCCAGTTTGCAGGTTTGAGAATTCAGTCACAGGGTTCAACCTTCCCCAGCAATTTGAGTTCCATGTGAAAGCACCACTAACATCTGCAGAGCATCAAGAAGTGATTCCCCTCAGCTCTGCTGGAAAACATCGGGTGGCACAGGGGCAGAACCTGGAGTCTGGGAGCTGGGAATGCTGGAAAAGGGCAGGGAAGGTTGGGGGGTGAAGGAGGGAGGAGAAAAGGAAAGGAGGGAAGCTCCGAGGAGGGGAGAGGTTAGGCACTGCCAATCTCAATGAAAAATTTTATCAGCCACCGAAGAAATTTAGGGAAAATTTTGGACTCTGAGCAATTTTCAAGGAAAGGCTGCCTGATTCAGATGGCCCTGACTGCAGCAAACCAAATCTACTTAATTAAAAGAGCAGGGAGAATAAATTCAGACTTTATCCTGCCTTTCCCATCCCTGGGGGAGAGGAAGGTGATGGACAAAGCCCTTTTTCAAGCACTGTGCAGTGGGACTGAGCTCAGGAGGGCTGATCCCTCCAATCATCCCCTTCCTTCACCGTTATTCCCTATCCAACTGGCAGCTCCAGCACTGGGAGATCCCCACTGCGTGGTGTTAGGGCTGTTGCTGGGATGTGTGGCTCCAACTGCACAACTCCAGCAGTGATGGGCAGAGTTTGACCCCAGGGATGTGGGCACTGCAAGTCCAGGTGCCTCCAGGCACACTGTGGTTCCAGGATTCTGTTGATCTGCTTGTTATGGATGGAGTCTTAAGTATATTTTGAAGAGAAAATTAATTTTGAAAAGGAAATATCAAGTTTTCTGCTCCAAACAAAGCCATAATAGGATTTTTTTTTTCAAGACTTTTTTTTAAAAAAACATTTTAGTAGAGCTGCAGTGGGGAGACAGTTTGAGACATGTAGTGACATTTTCCTAGCCAGCTGTTCTTCACATCTCATTACTCTCTTCTGCTGTGGGAACCTCTCTCCAAGTCTCCTTGAGGGTCCTTTGGGTCCTGCATGTTTAAGTGAATATTTTAGCAATTTGGGCTTTATGTTTGGGACCAGAGGTGTAAATCAGTTTCATGCCTTGCAGGGAAAAACCTTACCCTAAACAAATGTCTGGCCTCACAAATATTTCTATGGTTGTGGTGAAAATATGCAAACTTTGGTCCCTAAGTGGTACTCTTTTTACTTTCCTACCTAAATATTTGTATTTTTTTTGTATTTGTATTTGTATTCCTACCTAAATATTTGTATTTATATACTTCTCTTAGTGCTGGAAAAATAATTTGTTTGAGGAAAAGAGATATTGTAAAAGGAATATGTGCTTACCTGTTAGTTTGAAGAGGTTGTGATTTTGAACAAAAATGTATTTCCTTTTTTTTTGAAGTCAACTATCTGAGTATTTATGCTCTTTAAATTTTTGCCTGAAACCCACCAGATAGATACATATAATATCACATAAAATCAATGCAAATAATAATGTCCTTTTATTTTGAAAATAGCATTAGAAAGACACAGAACCCTCAGAACTGAAATAACTCCACCTAACCACATAGCATTTATAATTAATTCAGTAGATATAAAGAGATATGACTGGTTTGGTTTTGACCTTAGCCCTGATCAACATTAAATCTAATCCTCATTTCAACTCTGTTCTTAAATATGGAAAAAGGCTTTTGATGGAGTCAGTGGCCACTATATATTTAAATTCTCCATAGTGTGTCCTGCAATGTTCTCATCCAAATCTTGGTCTTGTAACTGACCTCTGACAGTCAATGCATGGTCAATGTCAAACCATAAAAGGCATAAAAAGGGGAGAGGGAATAGAAAAAGAGTAATTATGCAGATGATATATAAATGTCTGTTAATGAGACATTCCTTTGTAATTTCAAGTTCATAGCAGAGTTTGACATTGAATAGGTCTCAGGGGTTTTAAGGCTTCATCACACATATTTTTGCATGGCCTTATTCTTACCAAAGAACACATATAAGAGACTTGGGTAAAATGAAGAGGCTATAGCCCCAGATAAGATCAAAATAAAATGTATGGGAAGAAATCTCTGTGTGTGCTCGGGAGACAAAACAACATCATAAATATTGGGGGGTTGTAGTTTGGGGTAATAAGGCCAGTCTGAGAGGAAATCTGAAACTACACTCACCGAAACAATTTCTTAAAAAAAGTTAAGACATCAGGGGAACTGCAGCATGAGATGAGCAGTCAGGAGCCTCTGGTGATACCTGGCAGTGACTTTGTGCACACCTGAGCCCAGGGATCTCCCTGGCATTCCTGGGAAAGCCTAAGCTGGTGGAACTGTTTGGGCACACATCACCTTGAGCCCAGCTCTCACAGGTCCAAGGATTTTCATGACTCTGTCCCTCTTAGGATGCTCTCTTTGCCTTGTCTCACCTCTTAGTCTGTAAAACTGAGTTCCTCAGAGGTAATTATGTGCTTTTCACAAAAACCAGTCCACATCTTCCTGAAGCTCTGAGGACAGAGATGTCCCTCTATGATTGTTGGAAGAGATGCAGCCCAGCAGTGCCCTGAGCTGGCTGAGCCCTTGTGGCTAGCACAGTTTTTCCCATGAGAAGTTTTCTTGTGTTTTGTAAATAAAGATAAAGTTTGGATGTTTTTGGAACAGTGTCCCAGAACTTGGGCAGTGCAGGCCTGGCCAATCAGGCCTGGGGGAAGGCTTCTGACTGACCAATCTGGGTGACTTTTGAGAACTCTATATATATGATGAAATCAAAACAATAAAGGTCATTCCTTCTTGCCACTGAGAACCGATGCATTCATTACTCTGCTAGCTGCTCAACAGCGACAAGCCCTCTGGTACAGGAAGGTGACCAAGAGTTAATAAAAATAGCTGTAGGGGAAGGCAAATCTTTGAGGATTTAGCATGCAGAGTGTCATGGGTAGGAGCTGTTCCTGTCTCTGACTTCCCCATGGCCTTGGAGTTTCCAGCACACCTGCTGGCAGCTCAGCCTGAATTTGCTCAGATGAATTAGCACAGAATTAGTCAGAACAGGAAATAGGAACAGACCTGAGCTTCATTTCTAAAGTTTTCAGAATGGGGTCTGGGTCCTGATAACAGCCTAATGTGAAAACACTGTGGGAACAAAGTTCTGTGCTTATATCCATATTGGATAACTATTCTGTCTCCCAGCTGTGAGATGAGATCTCACTGGGGGTTTGCAAGTGTGTAAATCAAATTGGGGAATTATCCCAGTGTTTACTGAAAGGTGCAGACTGTAATTCCCTTTGACAAACATGATTCCCAATTTAGAAAATGCTTAAAGGTCAGGAAAGATGTGCTAAAGTTCCATTTGGTGCAGTCTGGTTTGAAGAAGAATCTGAACTCCCATTATTACACACTTGGATTGCAATGACATTAAGCTGCAGGTTGGAAAGGACAATGTGAAACTGTGTTCTCACTGAGGTCAGGGGAAGGCTTGCATTGCCTGGAGTGAGAGCAGTTTTATTCTCCATCAAACACGACAGCTTATGTTGTTTTTAATCCACTCACCCCTGAAGGAAAGTTTTATTCCACTTTTTGAGATAAGAACGTGTTACTTTTCTTTTGCTGCCTCTTCACTGGCCTTGAAGGGATCTGCTCAAAAAGCATGATAGGAAGTTGATCTTCTCAGTGGAAGGTAGTAATGCAGAGAAGATGACTTGAATCAGGGCTTCTGGGTTTTGTTCTCACTTCTCATGGTGGCAAACCAGGTCTGCATCAAACTTGTGAGGTTGATTTCCTGGAACTCTGGTCCTCTGCCTTGTTTCCTCATCTTTCTTGTAATACAAGCATGAAATATCTCAGTGTGTGTATGTTCTGTCTGAATTGAGCCATTTTAGGGAAGCACTCAATTCCTAGAGCCATGTTTAAGCATAGTGGTTGCAACAATAGCAGACTGGAATGGTGAAAGCCTTATTTGTCTTTGAAAAGCTGCCCCTGCTTATTCAGTAGTGCTCAAAAAAGCCAGATTTGGGATTATTCTCTCTTTTTTTGTCATTTTCTTGTTGTTTTGAGAGAAAAAAAAAGTTATCTTTCCGATCTGAACATGGTCTGAAAACCAGATGTTATCATCACTTGGTTATAGCTCTGCTGGTACAGCATGTTTTGCTTATTAAAGAAAAGACATGGTTGAAATTAGATCTGTGTAATACATGTCATCAGGCTTTATGTATTTGCAAATAATAAACAGTTTGCAAAGCATGGCTTGAGCTTGTGGGTTGCAGCTTACTGTCACTTTAATGCAGGTTTCAGAACCCAAGTGGCAGTGTAGGGTCTCTGTCTAAGCTGGAAAGCACCTCAGAAAAATGAAGAAAGGCACATTTCAGCCGTGGCTTTCCTTTGTTAGGAAAGATGGACTCTGCCTCGTGGCAGCTGCAGTTCAAGTAAACATAAACTCTGGCCCAAATTTCATGACCATCATTTCCTCAAAGCTAGCAGCACTAAACCAAACTCTAGTTTTATTTGGCTAACCCCAAAGTAGGATGTGGTTGGCAGCCTCTGGAGCCACACGATCAGGTTTCCAGCAGACACCACCAGAGCTGCACTGTTGTCTTAGTCAGGAAAGTCCTGGATGTGTGACTCCCAACGCCATCGTTATGTTTAACAAATAAATGTCACCATAACAACAGGTATGCTCCAATTAAAGCCTGCCTGCTCCTCATCCTGTGCTGGGACAGCCTGGGAGTGCCACCACACTGCTGGGCTCAGGAGGGAAAAGGTGTTAGAAAGGGAGGATTGCCAAGGGAAAAGGCAAGGTCACAAGGTGGGACCTCATTGCTCTGTTCAACTCCCTGGAAGGAGGTTGCAGTGAATAATTGGTCTCTTCTCCAGCAACAAGTGACAGGACAAGAAGAAATAGCCTTGACTTCTGCCAGGGAAGGTTTAGGTTAGATACGGGGAAAATTTCTTCACTCGAAGGATGGTCAAGCATTGGGATAGGTTGTCCAGGGAAGTGGTTGTGTGAACATCCCTGGAATTCTTCAAAACCATGTGGATGTGGCACTTGGAAATACAGTTTAGTGGTGAACATGGGACTAGTTAATGGTTGGACCCAACAATCTTAGAGGTCTTTTCCAACCTAAACCATCCTGTGTTTCCATCATTCTCAACAGACTTCCCACTCTGCCATGAGCACTGCAAAGTGCTGCCAGACGTGGAGTACAAGCCCAAGACAGCTGCTGTCTGGAGGACTTTCCCAGAGCCCAGGTAGGAAGTTCCCTGTCCCAAAAAGGAAGGTTGAGACGTACAAATTGCTGGCATGTGGCTGCAAGGTGCTGAGCTGCTCCCCTTTTCCTGCACATGCAGAGCATCCATATTCAGATACCTTTGCCCATCCTTCTGCCACCTGATTCCCACTGGGGATGGGCAAGAGCTTCAGGACAGTGCCAAGCCAAAGGCCAAATCCCTCTGGTTCAAGCGGCTGTTGCTTCGTTGGTTGTGGTGGAAATAAGCTGATTTTGTCTCGCTGAGAGCAAGGCTCCTCAGGCTTTTCTGTTCTCACTTTCTCCCCACCCGCTTGGCTTTTCCTTTTCTGTTGCAAACACCTCAGTGGGCCGAAGGGATGAACAGATGATGGAGTCAGTGCCCCTAGTTAATGACCAGCACTATATTCACAACCTCGTTTGGTTTTGTTCCTATTCGCTGCTTCAATGGTGCCGATGAGAAGGAATTAATTTTATTGAGGACAACTCAGTGAATTAAATGAAAAACTGCTCACTTGGCTGGAAGGGCTTTGACAGACGGCACAGCAGCCGGTCAGGTTTGAAAAACTTTACATCTCCTGGACGTGGGGAGAGAAGGAGGCAAGAGAAAGGAGGGGAGGGAAGGTCATTGCAGATAAGCTGCCAGGCGACTATTTCAAGGCCTCTGAAAAACAACAGAGCAAGCTGCAGTCTCTTATTTTGATTCATGGGTCTCCCCTCCCTTTTGTTCCTTGATGCACTAAATCTGTTCCTTAGTCCCCCTCATTTCAATAAACACCCAATAAGAAACTAATCGTTGTATGGTGAATTAGAGAAGAAGAAAAGATGCCCAGAAGAAATGTTATGGTCATGGAAAACTCTCGTGCATTGTAACCATCTGGTGCACCACAATTACTATGAATGGGATAATTGAGTCCCAAATAACTTCTTTTGGGTACAAATAATAGCCGTCACCCTGATTTGTATTCTTCACAACAGCATCGCCCCATCATTTCACATCACATCTGCACATTTCTTTGATTGGGCACTGCGCTACCAATAAGTTACTACACTTAATTAAGCCCACATAATTCTCTTCAAATGAGCAGAAAAGTTTGTGTATAGGCCGAAAAAGAAAAGGGGCTGCAAATGAGACTTTAGTGACTCCACTTTGTATGAGGTATTGAGATTGATGGTGATCCCATGCCACCAAGGTTTTCCTTCAACATAGGAAAAGTGTGAAAGCATTAGGCAGCTCAACAGCTGTGTATAATCTGAGGAAGGCCTGATTTCAGACAAACATTCTCCCGGAGGTGATTGAAACCCCATTGTAGCTTAATCTTGCTTTTCAGAAAGTGTTACAATTCATTTGATTTGATTTCTCGGGTGTCTGGCTTTCACAGCATCATTAGAAACTCCGTAAGAAACTGAGAAATGGAGTTCTCTGCAAAGCAGCATTGTCTGCTCCTCAAGCATGTTTTGCTTGAGCTCTGGGAGAAAGAATGGACAGAAAGCAGGCAAAAGTAAGCCTTGGAGTAAATATTGCATCAAATAGAAACTTAGAGAGCAGCTTGCTCAATGGGGAAGGATGAGAATGCAAAATCTTTAAAGAGATTTTTTTTTCCTTTATGCTGTGGTTCCCTATTTACTAGCTGAAGTAGGGAAGAGCACATTCCTTCAGTTTGCATCACTGACATGTTATCAATTCACATGGCTTATTAGTTCTTCTTGAACTCTTCACACCTCAGAATGACAAGCCACACAGCCTGTCCTGGCGAATAAGCCACCAGGAATGTGCTGGCGAGTCCAGTTGCTCAGGATCAAGCCCAAGAAGCCTTATTGGAATGTCAGGGTCTATGGGAAGCACAATAGTAAACAAAGAATAGGGTTACAGGGAGAGAAACAACTTGAAAGAAAATGAGAGTAAACCCCTGTCTTGCTCAAAGAGATTTTTTTAAAAAAAAAATCAATGTTTTCTCATTCCACCCAAGCAAATCTGCAGAGGCTTTAATACGTTTTTCAGAGCAAGTGGCAAAATATCCAGTGAATGCTGCAGAGGTCACTTCACACACTCGCTCTGCCCCTCATTTGTTTATCTAAATGCTGACAAATTGCAGCATTTGAGCAGCATATCTCTGGTACTGAACTTCATGTGCATGGCTTGCCCTCTATCATTGAGCTGATAATGAGGCTAAGCATAAAGCCTTCATTCACTGCTATAAAGGCTTCTGACAGTGATGAATACCAAGTAGAAGAATTAGGTGGTTTATAGGAGAATATGCTATTGTGTAAAACCTCTGTGCCTTTTGTCAACCCTTCTGCTCATTTTCAGTTCCTTCACGTAAGCCCTCTATCCGCCAGCACTCCGTGAGCTTTCCTCTCCTTACTTTTACTTCTAACGGGGCTGTCTTCCTGCCAGTGCCAGCTGAGATGTTGTGTCAGCAATTATTCCCTCTTATCCTCTCTGAAATGCCCGAGACTCCTTCCATTTCATAAGAATGTTGATAAACATTTAAAGCAGAGGTGCCTGAGCCGTTTCTCTGCGAGGCAATTCCTGCCCCAGCCCTGTGCGTGGCGTGGAGCAGCAGCTGTCTGTCACTGGGACATCTTTCTTACAACAAAAGCAGCCTTGTCTTGGCATTTCTTTGCAAAAGCATCCACTAATATCCCTTTTAGATGGGTGTGTTTGTAGAAGAGGTGACTTCTGGGATGGTTTTTTTAAATTGCTGGCTGCAATGAATCCGATTAACATTTCATTGTCCAGGTCTGAGCTCCAGGCTGGTTCTGGGAGCTGAGGGAAATGTGAGGAAAGGGTGCTGGTGGATACTAATGGAATATCTGACTATCTAAGGACCCCCCAGCAGTGTTTTTATCCTTTGTGTTCCTGTCCATCCCATTGCAACCCACCTGTGAACACAACTGTGAAGCATTTTACTCTAAATAGGATCTGGAGATGTCTCAGTTTATGCTGGTCCTGCAAAGATTTGCACTAAGCTTCATCTGTGCCAGGACACAAGTATAGATGGATGGACACTACCCTGGGACAATTTTTCCTGCCTTCTTTACTTCTTTTTTGTTGTCTTCTGCCCAAATTGTCCAGGTGTACAGTCCTTACTACTTCTTATCCCTCTGGCTATGCTACTTTTCTTTCCACTTCCCTTCTCTGCTTTTTCCCCAGCTCCTCTCTGTGACCAGCGTTGCCTCCTGGCTTCCTTCCTGATTTTGGCCAGAAGCCTGCAAGGTTAATGCTGTCCCTGGGCTGGAAGAAAGGCTCCTGGAGTGGAGGCACTGACAGTGACATCTCCTTCCAGTTTCCAGAGGCAGCTGGAAGCATCCCAGACATTTTTAAAGGTCCTTCTAACATGGCTGGAAGACACAGAAGTGCTCAGTGACCCATGTGCTTGCTGCCTGTCACTTCTGGAAACCCCTGGTTATTAACCACTTCAGAATTCCTTTTCCTTTCTACATCCAGAATATGCCTATCACTTCAACACACATCGTTCCATTTAAAAAAAAAAAAAGTGAGGACAGAGAGGGGAATAGCATTTTATTAAAAGTACATGACACTAAGGATACAAAAACACCAGCATGGGATGAATTTAGTAATCAAATGCAGACTTGCTCTACATTGTAGTATGACACTGGAAAGGAAATATCTCTTCAAAAGGTTTATTTTAACTCCAAAAGAAAATTAAGGGAGAGAATGTTGAAATACAGAGGAGTCCAGGGGGTGGCAGGGAGGGGAGCTGGAGAATAATTGATGCAAGTAGGGAAGAGGAGCCTCATCCCAGGGCAGTGGGAACAGAGGAGGGTCCATCCTGTGAACAGTGTGCTTCAATCAAATCACTGTGCCTGGAGAGGCAAAGCAATGGTTCGAGCAGGGAGAAGCTTAGGCATTCTCCTGCTGCTCCCACTGGAGGAATTTTGGAGGTTTTGCAGTGCAGATCCGTCATTTCTCACCCCAAATGTCACAGTGGAACCTCAGTGCCATCCCGACAGGCCTTCTTCAAACCAAATCAGTGAACTGATCTGGGTTCACCCTTTCCCAGGTTTATTTTTAAGCCTGGATCCACTCAGTGCCATGGTCTCGGGGCTTTTTCTTTTTTTTTAATTACTTTTTTTTTTAATTACTTTTTTCACAGGCTTTGGTGGGAAGTTGCAATTCTTATTGTTCATCCTTGATCTGCCTTTCATTATGACGGCTGTTGGGTCCCCTCGTTGCTCTAATGAGAACCAAGAAAAACACAGCAATTCAAAGGGAAATGTGAAAATGCTCTTCAAAATCAGACATGTGAAACTCTATAGCTAAAAGATATATGTGAAGTGTTGGTTAGAGGATGCTGGGGCAAAGGCAGCTTAGAAGTTTTTTTTTCCCTCTTTCCATTATTCTCCAGAAGGATGAATTCTCATGCAGAGTCTCTGAGCACTTACAGCAGTATTTTTGTATGCTGTGAAGTTCAAGAGAGCTATTTTCAGTTTAAAACTTCATTTCTTGGAGTCTCTGTTTCTTGGACTCATGAGACGTGGGATTTGGAAATGGAAATGGCTTTCACCCTGTGTTTCTCTCTGTCTTCAGGAAGAAAAATCACAGGTTTACAAGTGGGAAAATTGACACAAACTACATGGGGCAAATACATAGGTTCCCTTTCCTCTTCTGAAGACTTTTCCAAATGCTGTTGGTTGGTTGTTTTATTTCTCAGAAAGCACTGGTGTGCCACATGGCACATCACATTTGCCATACAAGCCTCAGCGCCCCCAAAATGCTTCTAGGCAACCATCGTGCTCCTTTGGTGCTTTTGGCACCACCAAGCCAGTTTTCTCTGCAGCATCTCTGCACATGTTGTGAATCCTAACCCCTGGAAATGGATGTGATGGGGGGCTGTTGGGTTGTGTTATGTGAGAGGAAACCGTGCACACCACATTTTCAAAGGGGAGGGATGCCTTCTGAAGAGGGCAGGGGGGGTTTGTGTGGATCACAGCAGGGCAGCCCCTGTGGAAAACCAGCCATTCTTGCTGGCTTCTTGCTCTGCTGCCCACAGAGCACAAACAATGCCAGAGACATTATGTATGGATTTGATTCTTTCAAAAAAAAGGTAATAAACCCCCTTCAAATTGTAAACTAGGTTACATTTTTCAGACACAGCTCCTGCAACAAATTCTCTTCAGTCTTATTTATGAGAAACTAGTGACTTCTGTAAATGTAGATGGCTGAGTCCCAAGTTCTCGAGGTTTGCTGGGAGGAAGAGCTTTCAACAAAGCTGCAGTGGCAATGGGTTGTCCCTCACCCCAATTAATCACGGGGAAAATCTGCCATGTATTTGTCAGAGCAGGTCCCTTTCTCTGAAGGCAGCAGGGCCCATGGCAGAATGGTTCTGCAATAACAAAACCAGGGGTGCCACGGCTCAGGCTGGGCTTCCTGCTGGCAGAAAACTCACTGCCCTGCTCCTTGTGTCCCTGGGATCTCCAGCCTCTCCCTCCCAATGGGCAAGGCTGGCCCTTGGCTGCCAGGGGCACAGTGGGATTGAGCAATATTTTGGGTCGGTCTCACTCCTGAATGCAGCTCTGCCATCTGCACCAGCTTCAGGCTCCATCCACAAATGCCCTCTGCTCATTGTCTGCTGCTCCTGCTCCTCTGCAGGGAAACCCAAAGGTTTGTAACACAGGCAAAATCTCCCTCCTCTCCTCCCCCTTGCTCTGGGCTGCAGAGATGTGTTGTAACAGAGACGATTTCAAAGGGATTTAATCAATCAGGGTGCCAAAGTGCTTCATGCAAGAGAGTTCTGTGTAATGGGAAAGCCTTTTAATGAGGAGGATATGTGCAGCTTCAGGTTTCACTGCTGGATGTGCAGGAGAGCAAAGCTTGGCGCTGAGCAGTGTGTGACTTCACATCCCCGTGCAGCTCTTAAGGATGTTTAAACTTCAGCAGGTAGTTGGACTCACAAAATGTTTTAAAACAAGGAGAAAAGTAGATCATGTGTAACAGGCTGTCAGTCAGCAGAAGGACTCGGCCATGGCTTTTTAGTCTGTTTTGGTAAGGGAAGGTCAGGAAGGAGATTTGAACCACAAGCTGATTCAAAAATGTTTTATTTTTTGTAAACAACTCCATCTGGAACTAGTAAACTTTCAAAGCTTGAGCCAGCCCCTCACCACCTCCACACACCCCAGCCTGCCTGAAATGAATCCAGCAGCAACCATTGATTTCCATTGCCTTACAGAGCTGGGATATGACCACATCACCTCTGGGCCAGAAGAGAATACAATCACTCACTCTGAGTCATTACATAAGCTAAAGTATGTGATTTATTAAACCACAAAAAATAGGTTGTACTAAGATCGAGAGTCTGACTTGAAACCACAGCAGGAGCGACATGCAGAGTTAAGGCTGGGACTCCCTCCTTAAGCCATCTTGTGGTGCCTGGGCATTGTGTGTGACCTGTGAAATCACCCCTGCTTTGGAGACTCCCTGAAATACAGTCTCCAAAGACAGAGGCAAGGATGGCATTTGAGCCCTAAGGCTGATTTTTCTTGCTTTTGTGGGCTTGAGTTGTGTTTAGCAGTGACGATTTAATTTTCTTTTTTGGTTTGGTTGGATCCTGTTCTAGTCTTCCTAGACTTGGCCCGTTACCTTGGAATTCAAAAGAGCAAATATATAAAATGATAAATAATAGGAAACATTTGGAAATCTAAAATGTTTCAGTGAAATACACAGGCAAGTCTCCCAAAGAGTCTGTGTTCTATTTCTCATTTTCAGTCTCAGTGGAGCTATATGAGACACCACCTATTAATGATTTCTTAGGGATTCCTTACTCTGTAGGTCACTGCAGCAACAACTCATGAAGTTTCCAAAGTGCAAATAGCAAACAGCATCTTCTCTGCTCACCTAAAGGCTGTGTGTGTCAGCACATGGCTGGGTGTGCTCAGGTTATCCCCCTGTTCCTCGTGCTCTATCCCTGCTCCGGGCTACTGGATCATGCTGGAGACAGGATCAGTTCTGGGGCTGGGCAGGAACAACCCTGTGCTCTTCAAAGGCTTTTTTGGAGAGGCCATGTGCTCAGCAGTGTGTGTTTAAGGTAGAGGGGGCTGCAGAAGTGTGTCTGCAATCACAAATGTCTGGGCAATGCAAGGATGTTACTGAGTGCAGCAATTCTTGGCTTCTGCTCCATGGTAGTGAGCACAAAACACTTTTTACAGACACTCCATGCAGATTTGCACAAAGAAAACACCAAGGATTTCTGCACTTTAGAGCACAAAACCTGCCTGAGGACTAGGTGATGACCTAAGGGATGGTGATCCCTGGTTCATGACGGAAAGTGATTCTGACAGCACAGAGAGTCATGTCAACCCCAAGCAGATCAGGGATGCATTCCCACTTCCCCAGGAGCCTGACGCCCTGATGCAAAGAGGTTTTGTAGTAGCTGCTGGCTTTGGTTTCTTCTGCTGAACAGGAGGCTCTGAATAAGCAACAGATACAGTATTAAGGCTCAAGCAGAGTTTGGATGGATGTAGCAGCTGTTTTACCCACTGCTGTTACTCACGTTTGTGGTGCATGGGACTGCTCTGGATGAAAAGGCAGCAGCCCCAGCCAGGCAGTATTGACTGTGCTTCAAAGAAGGGAATTACCCAGGACTCTGCCTGCATTAGGCATGTTTTGGAGGTTAATCAACATGCAGTTTGTCCTGGCACATCTGTACAGCATGTCCTGGAGACATTCTGAAATGGTCCTCATTGATGTGCAGGGTTTGAATCCACCATTTCCATTAGACCAGTTTTCAGTAAGTCTGAGCTCATCACGCCCTGGGAGTAGAAGTGGTGGATGCAGCCCTGGTGCCAAGGAGAGATTCATGTTAGAAAGATTCTCCTTTCCTGAGCAAAATGCCTGTGAGCTTGTCTTTATGACAGCAACACAGCAGACTAGTCAGAGTTCATCTAATCCTTCCTTCATCTGATTCCTTAGTCCTAACATCCTATCACCTTCATGTCCCTAAATAAGGAAGAAAAAAATCTTATATTTTGTTGGCATGTGTGTTTTGTCTGGGGCTTTTTTCTTGTTTCACAAAGTAAAACACCCAAACAACATTTTTAAATTACAGTGATTTCTATGCTACACCAACACTGAAGATCCAGTTGCTGCAGCATCTTCCATCTTCATGGACTCTGCAAAATATAAAAAGAGAACAGTGCCAAAATTTAAAATGTAGTTGGCAATCTTACTCTCAGCCTGTCCATAAATAAATCCTTTGTAA
The DNA here is from genome assembly GCF_008360975.1 of Lichenostomus cassidix. Classification (NCBI taxonomy): domain Eukaryota; kingdom Metazoa; phylum Chordata; class Aves; order Passeriformes; family Meliphagidae; genus Lichenostomus; species Lichenostomus cassidix. Next base: position 1,971,696 of record NC_139483.1, read on the forward strand.
TCCCTGCTCCTTCATTCCCCTTTAATATGGCTACACTGCATTCCAAACTCCACCCCATCTGCCATCTTCTAGCAACAGCATATGGCTCAGGATTTCCCATTCAGTTTGAATCAATGGGAAAGATGGAAGAGCCACACTGATGTGCCAAAGGGAATATGGTGCAGCCAAGTGAGGGACTAGCAGTGTGGGCCAGATGATCAGATAATGGGCAAGTCATTAGGAAATCTAAAATTCCAGCACATGGGGGTGAAAATTTAACCAAGTAGGTCTCTTTTCAGGTGGTCTGCTTTTTGGGAAAAAGCCCTTGGGAGGTGTTTGCAGTGCACCATTGGAATCACTCTGACCCAGGAGCTTTCTTTTAAGACTAGGTTGAGTTCCAAACAGTGTTTGCTGCAGAGAGAAGGCTGGCCAGAGGCTTTGGGGGACATATTTTCCCCATTTTCAGCAGGCAGAAGTGATTCCCAGTCTCTGGAGGGAGATCTTGTCATGCCCATCTGGACCTTTCCCTCCCTCATTCCCAGCACCTTTTATCAGGAGGCCCTAAGTGTCACCTGAGCCGTTTGGATAAACAAGGTTGCACTGTACATTGATTATTCCTGTGAAAGAGCATAACAGCTCCTTTGCAGTCATTACAACCTCCTCTCCGAGGGCTCCTGGCTAAGGAGGGCAGGACCTGAGACCTACTCTGCCTGGCAGAGGTTTGCTGCTGCTGGGAGAACCCCCTGCATTTCCAGCAATACAAGAGCAGTGCTGGAATAAACCTCTAGGTCTGTTTACTGTGCTGAGTCCCCATCTGCAGTCTGTGCTATTAATTGTGAGGAGTCTTCAGTTAGTAAAATGCGTTGTAAAATTATTCTTGGAAAAGAAGTCGCTGCACGTGGGAAGCAGTTGCTTTCGCAGACAGAAGTGCTTAATAGTTGTTAATATTCTCCCCCCATGTACTCCAGAGCAGAAGTTTGTGTTTAGGATTTACAGCATAAAGCTTAAGCAGGATTTATTAGTCTTTAAAAGACATCATTTGTTGCTACTTAGTGTTTGTGTATTTATTTGCATACTTAAAGCAAAGAAGGGAGAAAAATCTCCACCTCTCCCTTTCTCTACCCTGGGATGAGGCTCCATATGCCAAGGCTCATCCGGTCCAGAGGTTGTCTATAAATGAGTAATAATAAAGTACTGAAAATAGGTTTGATATTTTTAATGGAAATGCTGACTTGACCTTAGCCGTAGAGAGCCACGAAAGGTGCTGCTGTAATAAAGGAATGACTTCATCAGGAAATCAGGAAATCCTCATTCAAACCTCCAAATATATAAATATCACCATTTATTCCATTGTGAATCAAATGATGCCATGTCCTGTAATTAAGGATGCTGGCAGCCAAGTTGTATCATACACTTATTTCCATCACAGTACATTAATGGCTCAGCAACTTTGCCTTCTTGGTCACCTGCTCTGGCAAATGTCCTTGGAGCTTTGTTTCACACTTTATTTGGTGATGACAGAGTCTTTATTTATTCCCTACCTGAGGGGCAGGGATTGCTTTAATTGCCTCGGGCCAAATGCTCTAGAATGTTTTTATGTGCCACAGGGCAGCTGCAGGACAATAAAATGGTGTAGCAGCTGAAGGAGTTCCTGATGTGCTGATGGCAGGTGAAGCCTCACCTCGCCTACAACAGGCCTAGATGGGAAAAAGTCCTCAAAAATGGGCTGTACTGGCACCTGCTAGAAAGAACTTTTTAAAAAACAGCTGTAAGAGTATTAGTCAGTGGAACATGGCAAACTGCTCCAGCAAGATCCCAGTAACATCAGTGACAAAATCCAGGGATGTCCCAGCAAAACAAATCCACTCTTACCAGAGCTGCCCTTGGGGCTGCAGGAAGGCTTATCCCAAACCAGCTGAGAAATCTTCCCACAGATTTACTGGACAAGTAGGCAGTCACTGCAGGGCTGTGTGAATTCAGCCAACTATGCACAAATACCTGAGATCCCTATGTCATGATGTTTTCCACTAAAGATAAATCTGTAGGGCCAAATCTTGACCTCATTGAGACTGTCGCTACTGAGAGCACCATCAGAAGTCTTACTCCTCTCTCCTTTTAGTTCTCCATACTAGCTTTTTCTTTCATTCCCATGGGCCTAAACACAAACCACTGCCTTGATTACTCATCGGCAAATGTGCTAAAGGAGTTGTCTTGATGCAGGAGAGAACAAACTTCTCTTAAAAGCTGGTTAATAGAAGAGATTTTTCCGATCTCCCAAGGGTCCATACAAGTCCTGCTTCAGTTTGCTCACTTTCTTTCCCCACCCCCGCAGTATCAAGGGAATGTCCAATGTCTGTTCATTATTTGGATTAAAATTACACCCTGAGATCATGAGGAGTGGTGGACGAATAAGCCTCAGAGGCAGTAGAGGGAGAAAGCTACTTTCTCTCTCTCTGTTGAGGTTGTGAGTAGCAATGGGATTTGATGCTTTTTCTGCAGAGAAAATAAGCAACCTCTGAGCTCCAAGAATAGCCTTTTAAATGACTCTGGAGTGAATAGGTCTTGTGTGTGCCACCACACAGCCCTGAGATGTGCATTTGGCCAGCAGAGCACCCAGGGCTGCCTTCACTCCTTCACAAATTATTTTCAAAGCTTTTTTTTTTTAGAAATCACTGAATTTGCAATTATCCAACGCTCTTTTCACGTGAAGAAGATTTCTGGGGGGTTTTTGTATTTCCAGGAGAGCAATAATGTTTTTGCAAGTGGCTTGTAAGGTTTATTTCTTTCCAGTGCTGCTATTTCTGTCAGTAATTCTGTAGCTAGGAAATGAACATCACAGAGTTGCCCATATTGTTTTGCAGCTAAACTGAACTGATAGCCTGCACCAGTGCATTGGATATTAGATAAAGCCTCTGAAACATTTTTAGTAACACTCAGACAGTATTTAATTTACTAAAGAATTTATTCTGCTCCACTCTTCTCATTCAATTTTCTTCTCATTCAATTTTACATACTGCTGAAAATTAAATTAATTTATTGCTGAACTGAGGTGGTGGGCTGGCACAGAAAACTGAATTGCTTTCAGAGCTAAATCATGGCAGGGTGAAACTGGTGTGAAAGGAAGAGAGTAGAATATGTCAGATGTTGATTTTGTCTGCCATAGAATAAAATGGATTATTCAAATGACTGCTAAGAAGAAGAAAGGTAATTTAATTTTGAGATGCAAAAGAGGATGAGCATTGTAAAAAGTCACCTGCAGAGCATGTGAAGTGGTTTGTGTGGGGAGGTCTGGTTCAGCCTTGGTGGGCACTGTGGACTCCTTCCTCTCTCTCCACTAAACGTTTATAGAGATTTATTTTTCTTTTAAAAACAAGAAATTATGGAGTATTTAGAGGCAGAGAGAAAAAAGAGATGAGCACTAGCACTTCTTTTCTGACATGAGTAGCAGGATGACACTGGTTCATCCCAGCCAGCAAACTGGTGCTCCCAGCCAGGCAAGCAATGCGTAAATATTGGTATTATGTTGGAATTTCTACATCACTGCCTTTTGCAATGACTGCTTCTTGTCCATGTTCTCCCTGAGAAGTCAATATTTCAAATTAGCTGTGTACAAATACTTCTTGAAAGCAAATGTCAAAATCCTGTGCAGCAGTGGGTTTTGTGGACAACATTGTAAATTTACATGAATTTGCAGGGAGCTGGAAAGGCTCAGACACTCCACCAGTCACAGCACAAGGATTTATTTTTTCTTGGTGAAAGCAAAATGCAAATTCAGATTTTATCACTGGGAATTTTCTGTGTGAAGATGCTGGTTTTGCTGCAGTCTTTCTACCCATTGTGTGCCTTGATTCTGGTTCTTTACCAAATCCAAAATTATACTGTAAGTACCTCTCAGAGCAAAGGATGGGGACCCATAAAATGATCCTTTATTCTTCTTACACTGAGTGGATGCTGATGATCAAGATATTTTAATCTGCCTTTGCCATTCAGTATCTTTCCCACACTTGAGCCTATCTTAAAATCATAAAAAAAAAGTCTTTGCAAATGTGTCATCTCTTAAACAAAGCAACAAAATAAAACCCAAACAAACAAATTAAAAAAGGCAGGGGTTTATAGAGCTTCCTATCTAGAATTGTTAAAGAGGATTTTAACAAGCTCTGGTAAATCTGGTTGAATGGGAAATCTTCTATGAACGTGGAACCAAATAAAACCTGCTCGCCAAATTCCTAACTGATGTAAATCAGAAGTCTCTGGAGTAGAGTTGCTTTACAACAGCTAATATCTATCCCTGTGCATTCACTTTAATACCTCCTGTGACTCGTGTAATTTAATATCTGTGAATGTTTAAGTGAATGAATTTTGTCCAAAAGGAAGTTTGCCAAAACCCAAAAATCACACAGCTATTTTCAAGTATCTTTTAATGAGACATGGGTGCAGCTGGCTTGAAATCACTTTGATTTTCAATCTTTTTCTTATTGTTTCAGTCTCCAATCAGAGGCTGCACAAATTATGTGATGTAGTGAAAAATCTCACAAGATGCTGGTACAAAAGTCACATTTGAAAGACAATTATGGCCAAAACATTGCCAACTGCTTTCCTACCTGTGGATGGGCAATAGATGTGAATGCTTCTATTGCTGGATAATTCGTAAGGATATAGGGATAATTTAGGGATGGATAACAGCAAGGGTAAAGGACTTTGATGATACATCCAGGTGCCAAAGCAGAAACCCCAGGGCAGTGCTCAAACAGGCTGTTTGTCCTCAGGCCCTCGGTGCACAACTTGTGTGACATCACAGTGACATCTAGTGACAAAGGCAATGGCAGTGGGGAGCCGCGGGACACTGCCCAGCCCGGGCATCTCAGCTATGGCACAGATATTCTGGGGTTTGGCACTTCTGTCACACTGCTGGGGCGTTTTTCCAAAGGCACAGAAATCCCTGCCTTGCCCGGTGAGGGTTTAACCCAATGTTTTGGCCATAATTGCCTTTCAAATGTGACTTTTGTGAGAACATCGTGTGAGATTTTTCACTACATCACATAATTTGTGTGGCCTCTGATTGGAGACTGAAACAATAAGAAAAAGATTGAAAATCAAAGTGATTTCAAGACAGCTGCACCAATTTCTCATTAAAAGATACTTGAAAATAGCTGTGTGATTTTTGGTTTTTGGCAAACTTCCTTTTGGACAAAATTCATTTACTTAAACATTCACAGATATTAACACCGACTTTACAGTCTTACCTTGGTGTGGAGAAAAAGGTGCTTTTTATTCCCAGTACAGATTATGGCAGCACTTGGGCTTTCTTTTGTTTCTCCAAAATTACTTCTAATGTTACTTTACCTGTATCAAGTGTTTAATGGACACAGAGAATGAGTTTGTTGTGTTTCCACAAGTAGATTGAAAAGCAAGCTCTTTTAACAGTTCCTTAAAAATAAATGAATGCTTTTTAAGTATGAAAGTTTGAAAACAAAAATTAAACCCCAGGCTTTTCATAGATATGTTCTTTAATTCCTTGATTGTGGCTGGGATACTGCTGCATTTGTGGATGGATCCTTCTCGTCATAAGACCTGTTAAATAAATTGCATTTCATTTTGGCCTGAGCAGCTCATTTTGTGTTCTTACTTATTTTCACCATGCAAACACCTCATATTCCATAAAAGCTTCCTAACTGAGCCAGGTCCAGAGTGCACTTGTGGATGTCACTGACCCTTGGAATGTGTGGAGAAAAGAAAATGGAAAGAAATAAATAACCCAAAGCACAGAAAACTCAGTGGGATCAGTCGAAAGGATGCTTCTTTTTTCTGTGGAGCCACCCTGGGTTTTCGTGGCAGCCTGGCTGGGACCAGAGTTTTTCTTTCAAGATACATATGGGTGGTTTTGAAACCTTATTTCTCAAATGCCAGCTCTGAGATACAAAGCTGCCAAGCCTCCACCCCTTCAAATCAGAGATCTCCTATTGTCTCGAATGTGAAAATCTGGCTAATTTTAACTTAGAGTGAAAATTCATTGGCTTATGTAAACAATGGAAACTAGAGGCCCCCAGCAGAAAATTGCTTGAGAACATGCTCTGGTTTAGGTCGAAATGTAGTTCCTTTGAGTTGAATGTGATCATTTAACAGTTTAAAGTGAAGTATACAGTTGAGATGCAAGGGAAGGAGGTGGTTTTCCTGCATCAGAGCCATAAGTCCCTAAAACAGCCTGTTTGGGGCACTTATTGATCAGTGACATTCGTTTTGCCAGCACAGAAGGAATTCATGAACACAGGGCAGGCTTTTAAACTCACTTTAGATATTCACACACATGTTATTAATTTCACCTGAAGGCACAAATTAAGAGGGATGTATTTTTCTCTGTAAGCGCCTGAAGTGCTGCTCAGATTCTTGGCTCTACTTGATTGATTTTATTAAAATCAAGTAAAATGTAGCTTAGCAAAATTGCTTCTTAATTATAAAAGCAATTAGAGAGATCTAAGAAAGATCTTATTCCCACTAGGCTAAGTCTGCATGTAAGGCCTCCCTTTCAGTTTCCTATTTCAGTTGCTCCACATTCTTACAAGATGCCTACTAATCACCATCTAAGCCCAGGCAAACACAGAAAGGGTGAAGTGCTATCAGAAAAAAAATATTGAAACACCACCAGCCTACAGTTAGGCCAGTGATACGTTGCTGCAGTCCCTTTGGACTAACACAAGTACAGAAAAGGCTTTTCTTCCACCAGCACAGGAGACCTGGAGAGGGAATGGATCCACCTGAAAGCTGCCCAGGAGCACCAACAAAGCTACTTCTTAGCCTGATTGCTTTTCTGGCTGTACCAGCTTGGTGCAGGAGATGGGCAGGAGAGCCAAAGTCCAGCTGGGAGAGACAATAATTCCTCCTTTCAGTGGCTGCTTGCTCTTTTTTGGGCTAAAAGCATCCCACTGCAAGGATTTACCTAAGCTCAGCTCTCCTTATGACAGCCCCAGCTCTCTCTCAGGTGTTAGCCTTGTAGGCCTTCCAGGCTAATCATGCTGCCCACCTCCTTCTCTGCCAAGAAATATTTTCTGAGCTGCTTTGTGCTTTTTTGAGGAGTATTTCCTGACACCCAGCAACCAAAGTGTGTGCTTTGGTCATGTGTGGATTTAGCAGCTCTCCTTAAAAAGTGCATCCAACACACCTGCTCTGCCACAGGAGCACTTGGCTGGACACAGAGGGGCTGTGGAATAGCTGCAGTTGTGATAAAGCCCCCAAAGGGTCCTGTAAAACTAATGGGGTCAAGACAGTGTCACCCTGCACAGATCCCACCATTCCCAGTGTTGTCATTTGTTTCTGTTTAAATCTTGTGCTCCGACTGGTAGCAGTTCAATCCCTGAAATGTACCTGTGATTAATAATTGCTGCAATATAAGATGTGTAAAGTTTTACCACCGTGTCCTAGAGGGCTTGTAACGAGAACGAGCAGTTTAAAGCCGAAGCCAGGAATGTGGTAATGAGTGTGTATAATAGAAATGTTAATTAAAACACTCTTAGGAGAGAGGAGGGAGGGGAGTGTTCCCATGTTATCATGTGATATCCCTGTGCCCATTCACAGAAAAAAGAGAGCCAGGCAAGCAGGAAAAAAAGAAGTGGTTGTACTTCAGCTAAAGCCAGGGGCTCTGGGCAGCCTTAAAATCCATCTTTAATGATCCCAGCCTGATGAGCTCCCCGTGTGTCCCTGCAGATCTGAGACACACCACACTGAGAGCACCCCAGGAAAAGCAGCCCTGAGTCACAATTAGCCCAGCTCACAGGCTGAGGTGCCAGAACAGCTAAAGAGCATCGTGATTGCTAAGGATTAAATAATGCATGGGGTTTTCCTCTACCTTAGTCCTGTAATTGCTGGTCCATGCTTTCTAAATAAGTCATTTTTCTATACATGAGCCTTTTCTAGTGAAAGCAGTGACTTTGGGCGACCTGACAGACACGGCATGGGTCCTTTCCAGCCTTGGTGGCCACATGGTTCATGTGGGACACAACACCCTAATGCATTTCTCAAAAATGCCTTAGATGCTCCTCCCTGCGCTGCACTGGTGAGCTGAGGAGTTTGTATGTGAGGATCACAGCAAAAGAGGGGCTGTGGGTGTCTGGAGTTCTTCAGAAAACCCTGTGGATTATAGGGGAAGTGCCCTAAGCCCAGGGAGCCTGGAGGAGCTCGTAAATGCTGCCATCATTTTCTTACTGCAGCGTAAGGAAAAAGGCGACTCCAGCCACTAGAAAAGGCCAGAATCCATCACCAAAATTCTGAATAACCTAGAGAGGTGCAAGGTGTCTTCCAAGATAGAAAAGCATGAGGGAGTCTTCTGTTTGACTGAAGAGATCACCTCTGAACTTCAGTTGTCAGAATTCAAAGAATTCCACGCCTTTGCAAACACACTTGCTTCTCAGATTGGAGACTTGCCCTCACCAGAGAGTGGAGGTGCTTGGAAAATGACTGAAGTTGGTGTTTAATTTTAAATCTGTCCTGAATTTTTCTCCTTTTTGCCTTTTCTTTTTTTCTTTTACTTCTTAATAATTCATTTTTCTTTTTCTGGGGGAAAATGAGTTCCTATAACCACATTTAATAGAAATTATTTCGTATACGTGAGCTCTAGGATACTTCAGCTTAGCATTGGTGCAGTTTATTCAAATCTAATTTAAATCTCAGTCCAAACCTATTTGAGACAAAAAAGACAGACTTGCAATCCAGCAGCCATCTATGCCACAGGTGTGTTTTCTCCTTCACACAACAGACACTGATTTCACAAAATTCTGAAATGGGACTCAATTTAACATATATGTGCTAATAACCACTTGCAGTTGATTTCAATATATACTGAAAGTTAACTCTGTAGTTGAATGCTTAGCTGACCCATGACCTGTATAAATTACCCATTTAATTATTCTCCAGTTAAAAGAACTCTTATGTTTTCCATAGCTGCTTGCAGTTTTGTCTGAAAGAACTGCTGGGAATCCAAGCCTTGCAGAGAATTGGCTGAGCCAGTTCATGGCTACTTATCTCCAGCCTCTCCCTGTAACATCTGGATCAGCTTCTGGCAATATCATCCTAAAAGAGGGTGAGAAACCCCAAGAATAAATTAAGGGGAAGTTAGAGAAGTTTCCTGGGCTGTAGTTCATTGCCAGATGGTGACTCATGTTGGTGAGAGAAAACAACAATAGTGATTATGGATGCATCCCAAGCCAGGAATTAAAATCTCTGCAATCAGGTTTGCATTCACAGATGAGCTTTTGCTAAATGATTTGGAGCAGAAGGTGGGCTACTCAAAGGGAAGAGCAGAAAGTACTCAGAGTTCCTCCCTGAGAAGGGGAGCATTTCAGGGTGCTTGAAATATATTTCTCTGGCACCCCAAAATAACATAATGGCGTGTAAGCCTTAGAGCTCAGGTTATTGTTCTCTTTCCCCCAGTGGGATTCTGTTAGCCAGTAGCTCAGAGAAACCTGAAACATTTCCCAGGATAAATGCTGTTCATGTTGCTCATCTTGGGGAATAAAACTCTGTCTTATGCTTATATTTACTGATTATATGTTATAGTATGTGCACTTGAGTGAAGTGGCATAACCCAAATCCCACAGATGTAAAGACATTTAAAACAGGTTTATGTCAAATTAGTTTGAATTCATTTCTATTCCCTGCCTTGAAAACACTTAATCTCCCTGTGAAGTGTGTAACAGCTCAGTTTAGATGAAGCACAGGTGACATGGTTACAGCGTTCAGGACTTGATTTTGTAGCATTTCTGTAAAATATATATTTTATGTCTCATGTCCTTCAATAATATATGTTTTATATTTAGAGCTTCGCCATAAACTGGTGAGCTCTTGCCTGCTTTGCATCTCATTTTCTCAGTGGCTGACAGGACCATTGGATTTCCTTCCCAGCCAGGTTGCTGGTACTGCTCAGGAGTCAGAGGCTGCACAAGGGAAAAGTGCTGCTGCTCTGCACTCACAAGTTCCTTCTTGAAAATGAGGAAATTGCTTTACATTAAAATTTCATCTTGATTTTTGGCGGAGACCAACGCTCCAGATAATCAGCAGGAATACAGGGAACAGGCAAGCTGGGGCCTGTAACACAGGGGGGTTTCCTCCTAATTTCCCAGTCTGCTGGTCTTGCAGTAATTGCACGCTGATTTATCTGAAGGGAGGAGAATGTATATGTGCCTTCTTTATATAACCACTAAACCTTGCCCAGAGATCTTAATTAGGCCTTCCTTTTGCCTGGAAGATTTGGGAATTAACTTTATGATGTCCTTCCTTTAAAACTTGTTTTGTTATTTTAGTGATTTCTTTCAGTTTTTGCAGTATTTGAGCTTTACTTGCTCTGTTTATAGCAATGCACTGGGAGCCCGGTCATGGTGCAGTTTAAGTCTGCTAGATTTGACTCAAAGTGTAACGTTTTAGCTCAGTTTGAGAAGGCAAAAGCTTTTGGGGAAAAAATCAGTTCACGTCATTCCACTTAGAGTCCTATTTAGTTATGGTTGTCTCTACATTTCTCACTGGCAGAAGTTGTGAATTATTATATTTATTCCATCTGAGAAAGGACAACAAAGTAATCTGAGGTCTGGAGCATGTTAGTGAGGGAGTAGTTAAAAAAAAGTAAGTAAAAATCTTCTAGGGCTTCTTTTCTGTCATGTCAGTGTAATTGCACTTGCTCAGAGATTTGTGCTTTCAGCTTCTTCAGGAAACTGATGAAGATACCAAATGAGGGAAATAATTGAGGAAAAGAGAACAATGGAAGTAAAATGTTGCTAAGATAAAGATACCTGAATTTGCTTTTTTTTTTTTTTTTAAACAGCAGAACTTAGCTAGCTATATAAAAATAGAAGTATATAATTTTGCTTTGCTTCTCCCTTCAAAAGTTTGAACTGAATACTTTTCAATTCTACTTTATAAATTTTATTTTTCAATCCATTCCCTCTCAGTATATTTACTGGAATGGATGAAAAGGAGAACAACCAGGCAAAAATTGTCACTGGTGAAATTATATCACCAAATGCATATAATGGTCTTGTAAAAGCTGTTCTCCTCCTGCCCTGACATCTTTTTTGCACATTTCAACATGTTACCATGGGATTTGCAAAGGTGTCATATCACAAAATAAAAACCCTTTGTTAATTAAAGAGAGGCAACCTTTAACATGACTGGGTTAAGGCTGAAGATTTTTGTGGTCTGCATTCCAGGTGATAAACCTTTGCACTTGACATAATTTTGGTGATACCAAGGAACACATATTTGATGTTACAAACTGTCACCTCTTCGCAGCCTCTACATGCCAACAAATTTGATAAGCATCATATTTCAAACTTTAACAGCGTTAATCTTTAAACTTAATGCTTCGACTGCAGTCTTCTGCAGCTTTGCATGGTGATGGACTGATTGTGATTTGACTAATGGGAATATATGTGATCAAGCCTGAATTTCTTCCTTGCCTAGGTTTTGCTGGCATTGTCATGGGGTGTTTTGTGTTACGTTTAATTTCCCTACATGAAACTATCTGGATTATTCCTATGGCCTTAATATTAGTACAGAGATGGAAATGGATGGCTCAGTGTCAAGTTGCTGAACAGTTCCTGAATTCTCATCCTGGCTAGAGCAAGGAGCAGTGGGTAGCTTGGGACAATTAGTTCAAAACTAATTTATTCTCTCCTTAAATGGACAAACTTATTTAATAATGTAGGTCTGATTGAAAGACTAAGTGTAAGCTCTGAAACAGAAAAGTCTTCTCATCTGTAAAATATTGTAATAGTGATCAATCTGCAAGAATTCAGATACTCCTGTAGAGGTAATTTTTAATGTATATAGTTTTAATAACACTCAAAGCTAGGTTTGAATTTTAAAAACTGAAACTGTGAACTGTATCTACCTGAGCAGTGGCCTTGCTTACCAGAACCTATAATGTCAGCTGGTTGCTCTGATCCCCAGATGTGACGCCTGACTGCTTCTGACGTGCTGAAGAAAATTTAGAAATCCTGTTCAGAATGTCCTTGCACACACACACACACCACCCCCAGTAATGCAAGTATTAGAGGTACCCTAACAGCAATTGACTTGGGTTCTAGAATTTTATTGATCAATTCTTCACATTATGATAGCAAGTAAGTGTAGTAAGCTGAAATGTTTTATGCTAAGAATACAAATGTGTTGATTGAGAGGAGATGGGTGTGGAATACAGCCACAGCAGAGGCTTCTAACAGAGTGGTGGCAACTTGCCTTTGCTGATGTCTCTGTCATGGCAGAAGGCAGGCAAAAAAGGCTTTTAGGACCTCAAAAAATTTTGGAAGTCATGAATCAAATTCTAAGAGAGATAAGCAGAAGAGAATTAAAATATAGGGAGAAGAGAATGAGATTATGAGATGAGATGAGATTGAGATGAGATGAGATGAGATGAGATGAGATGAGATGATGAGATGAGATGAAGAGAAGAGAGAAGAGAAGGGGCGAGGAGAGGCAAGAAGAGAAGAGAAGAGAAGAGAAGAGAAGAGAAGAGAGAAGAGAGAAGAGAGAAGAGAGAAGAGAGAAGAGAGAAGAGAGAAGAGAGAAGAGAGAAGAGAGAAGAGAGAAGAGAGAAGAGAGAAGAGAAACAAATTTCAAGTTAAAAAAAAAATTGGCTGTGGCACAAGTATCCAACAGGACACAGAGCATGAGGAGCTCAGTTAATTATTCCTGATCTTCCTTTCCAGGGTATTTCCGTTGGCACTTTTGGGTGTTGCACAGGCCAAATTCCACTGTGACAAATTTGTATCCTTGGACCCTCTGTAGCTTTAGTGAATAATGAACCTGTCTGAGGAACCTGCTGTTGTGGCTGTCAGCAGCCATGGGGCTGTTTTCCCACTCATCTGGCTGAACTTCAGCTCATGTGGAAGATAGATATTTAGTCTTCCCTGTTCTCTAAATATTTGATCTGCCAAATGGCAAATGGCAAATCAAGTACAGGTTGGAGCTTACAAATTGAGAGACATACTTGCATCTTTAGTATTTGAGGGTTTTTCATGTTTTAATAATTTGGTCTTCAGCATTCCCTGTCTCTACCTGTCCTTAATGTGTGGAAATTATTGACATTACCCTGTCTGTCACAGGACATTGACATTTCCCTGTCTGTCCACCTTATGGACAAAATGTTCATGTTTTCAGCGATGTGCAATTTGAAATTCTTCTCTGGGTCACAGTGAATGGGACCAAGCTCTGCATGTATTTAAACATGCAGGGTATTCCCACACACCCACAACAGCTTCTGGCCTGTTCTGCCGTGGTTTTTGCCAGCCTACAGGACTGCCTGGCACAAGGAGCTGCTGCTCCAGAAACCAGAAAAGCCTTTTCAGAGCAGCAAGGTCAGAGGCAGGGTCACAGCCAGGAGAGCAGGTAATTGTGCAGGTTCACCATGCTGCCTCGAGAACTCCAGCAAGTTAGGAGCAGTCTGCAAACAGGAGTGGAAGGTAAAACCAGCACTGCCTGCCATGTGCTGTGAGGTGGCTGCACCTTGTAGGCACAAAGCCAAACCCTGTGTCTCACTTCAGCTATTTGGTGTAGTCACAGAGAGTATCATTAAATTGAGAACATCTGCTTGTTGGCATGGCAGGAGAAATAGGCAACAGTTATTTGAGAGCTTCATAAAATGCATTTCACGGGAAGACAGGAAAGGCCCAGTAAAGTTCCTTCTTTCCTGGTAGAGCTTCCAGCAACTCTCCCACGTGAAGGTATTTTATGTCCCATTCCTAATAAAAGTCTGGCAGTTCAAACTCCTTCCTAGATGCACCCTGGACCTGTAAATTTATCAGCCGTGCACCACCAAGGGGAATAGTGCTATGGATTTTGTAACCTTTGTGATTGTTACCTAGCAAGCCAAATTACCACATAGCCCAGGAAGGAAGGCTGATATGACAGACATCCACCAGGCTCCTCCAGTGTTTCTTTTATGCAGGAAGAAGTTGTTTTCAGCAGAAGATGCTGTAGGGAATTGTGTTCTCATAAAATGTGAGGCTAAATGTTGAGTAATGAACCTATAAACAGAAAGTAATTAGTTAATATATGTTCTTGGATAATTACCATAAGACAAGACAGCAGTGTTTGACTAAATTGTTCAGAGAAACACTCAGCTCTAGCCTTTCAAAAGCATCTGAATGTATTTTAATTTGACAACATGTTTCCATTTGAAGTCAGAGATCTTTTAAGGCATCTTTTGGAAAGGTTAATGTGGGTATGGGTTGTCCAAATAGTATACTCCACAAGAATTCCCAGATTGATTTTACCAATGTTCCTCATAAGTAGTTTTTGAGAGAAACAAAGGAGGAAAGGGATGCTGCTGGCATGGGTCTCTAACTCTGAAAAAGGAACAGTAGATTGGTGCAAATGTGTGTGAAATCATAGAGGAGGTCTGTGGGGAGGTTCTGCTGGCGTCTGTGCTGGAGCAATGAGATGACAAGGCTTGGTGGTATTATAAAGTTATCAGGTTGATAAGGAAGAGGAAGGGCTGTAGAGAAGTAGAGAAGGTTCTTACAGCAGTGTGTGGCTGGGCACAAACAGCAGCTGAAATTCAGTGTAGATAAATACACAGTGGTACACACAGGGAGACACAGCCCCAGTTTTGCACATGAAATGTGGGCTCTGAGCTGACCATTGCTGCTCTGCATGAGCCCTTGGGGCTATCATAGCTACTTCCATCAGACCATCAGTGCTTGGCTGCACTCAGAAAAGCAAACCAAATGAAAGGAAAGGAGCACAAACCAGAAAACATCGGTTTAGCTCCACTGAAATCCAGCACTGGTGTCCAGGACACTCTGCTCAACAAGAGCCCAGCGGAGCAAACAGGATTGGAGAAAGGCAGCAAGCATGATGAATGTTTTGGAATGGTTTCCACGTAAGGAAGGACTGAGTAACCTCGTGCTCTTCAGCTTGGAAATCAGGCGAGCTGGAGGGAGCAGCAGGCTGAGGAACTCCTTGCCAAAGGATGCTGTAAATGCAGAAAGTTTACTTGGATTCAAGGGCAGATTGAACAAGTATTTGCAAGACAGATCCTCTGGGGATTCGCACATTGAAAAATAACAAGAAGCTCAGCAAATCACCTGAGCTGAAAAAAGTGGAAAAAAGTGGAAAAGAGGTTTTTACAAAGCACAGGAAGATTTTCTCATTGCAACTAAACTGTGAAATATTGCTGTAAGGTGAACACAATGTTCTCTCCTGGCGAAGTCTCTTCTTTTCTTTCAGTTTTGCTTGCAGCATTTTAAAAGGTATCAATAACTAAAACCACTTTTGTTGTGAGACACTTTTCATTTTGAAAACGGGCAGAGCTTACTTCTTTTCTCTATTCAATGCCAGACATTGCCCAGGACTTGAAAGGCATGAGGAAATCATTAGTAGCAAAGCAGAGAGCCTGTAAACCCGCAGGACCTTCTGGAAGTGCACTTTGGTAAAGGGGTACCTTTGTGTTTGAGAGGTGGAAATGAATGCTAGAAATTCCTCAAGTTAGTCCAGGCTGCTGACCAGGACCTGCTTGAGCCAGGAGCACTTTATCAGTGCTTCCCACCCCTCCTTGAGCAGAACATTCTCAGGCACTCTTTTTCCTCTGCACACCCCTTTCACTGCAGTCAGGGGTCTCACCACCCTCACAGTAAGGGACTTCTTCCTTATGCCTGATCTACTTGATTTTAAAACAGCCAGGCTTGTTCACAAGGAGTTGGAAAACCTCTCCCCTGCCAAGCTGGTCTAATGCCTAAGTTTTTACAATCACAGCAATTTGGGACACTTTTGCTTAGGATTCATCCCAATGGGAAGCAGGCCATTGGAAGCATTAATAAAATCAGGAGCAAAGATGATGTCTTTTACAGTCAAGTATTTTAAACCATTAATGTTATTTTTTCCTTTAAAAATTGATTTCAAATCACAGAAGACCAGTGTCTGACCCTACCTTGGCTGGAACCATCACATGACAAGAAATATGTGTGAGAATAACTGAACAGACCCACTCCATATTTTTGGAGTGTGTGTGGCCCCCGGACCCCAAATTTGAGGAAAAGGGATGAATTCCAATGTCTGATCTAGTCATCAGCTGCACCACAGCTCCCTTGCATGACTTGGGTGCCTCAGTTTCCCCTCTGTAGCAGTGTGATAATTGCCTGTCTTCAACCTCCTGCCCTGGAATGACTGTCCCAGCCTGTCCTTGTGCAGATGGCTTCACTCCTGACTGGGAACTTGGGGCATAACAGTGGATATAACGTTATGTAAATACTGAAGTCACGAAAAATTCTTTATTGCATTCATGATTCTACCCTAGAGGCTTTTTCTTTGGCCGAGATTTGATGAAAGCATTATCATCTGTCTTACATAGACCTCCGGAGCTTTACAGTAGCTGGATCTAGCGGGGAAATAAATTTCAGGCAAATAATAAATCCTGACACTGCAGCACCAATAGAGGCAAAAGTGTTGATAGTGTCTGTGGTTGAGAGCAAAGTTAAAACTGGTGTTTTTTCAGAGCTCTGTGAAATATCAGTGAGTCAGGCCTGGCATCCAGAGCCCCACCAATGGCCCAAAGGATTGCACCGTTCCCTGTCCAGGGAAATACCTGCCTTCTGAGGTTACAGCAGTGCAGTAATTTAGAAGGAAAGCTGAGCTCACAAAAGCTGAAGCTAATTTTCAGGCCTGGCTGTCATTCATGGAGGGCGAGTTCCCACACAAAGCCCGGCCAACAAAGGGATCCTTGCACCACATTCCCTGCCTCCCCCCTCTCACCCGGGAAAAGATGCCTCTTTGTGCTGCAGATAAGTGAAGAAGAAGGATTTACAGGACAACAGTAAGCTATACCAGGGACATCTCGACTGTAATTAAATCCTTTATTCATGTTGGCTCCCAGTGTGGGCCATATTAGCAGCCCAATGGCACACACTGTGGAACGGTGTAAAAAATATTGAAACAAATCTGCTGAATCCAGGGAGCTTGGGCTGATTTCTTTCCCATGCAGTAAATGAACCAACACTGTGGCTGGGGTTAAAGGAAGGTCGGTTTAACTTGCCAGGACTGCAGCTGGAGAAGGTTTTTGAGCTGTGCCTGGAAACATCTCCCTGACCTAAAACCCTGTAGTTTGAGTGTGCAAATGCTGTTCTTGCTGAGCACCTTGGGGCAGAAGGGATTCCCTGCCAAGGATCTGCCTCGTGTCCCAGGGAAGAGGCTGAGGGGTTTGTGCATGTCCTGCCGCTGTTCTAACTCGCTGCCAAGTTGCCATCACGTGAATTCTCTAAATCAGGATTTCAACATCTCTTTAAAACATCTCCTTTAGCTTGCCTGCAGTGCACTGGAGGCCACGTGGGGGTCCAGGTGAACTCCGTGGCTTTGATTGTGAAAACAAAAATCTTGAGAGTTCCCTTCTGGTCTTTGAATCTTTGGCTCCAAATAATAATTACAGATCAGTTTTCCTGTGGAGTTGGAGGTTTGCTCTGGGAGGGGCTGTGGCTTTGAGTGAACAGTAGGTTCTCTTTCTACCTTTTCTAAATTGCCTTTAATTACAAAACTCACTAAGTAGCCAGCAACAGTGAAATCCCCAGGAGTTCCAAATAGCTGCCATGTGTCTTTTTCTCACACTTGCAGAGATTTAGGACGTCTGCCAAAGTCATACAGCAATAAAGGAGCTTAAATATATTAAATGAAATAATATGCCATCAAAGCTTAGAGTGCCCTCTCCTCCAGTCCTACTGCTTTATCTGCTCTTCTCCCTCTCCTGACTCAGTCTACCTCCACTCTCTGTTCATAATTGCCTAATCTTTGTTTTCTCTCTCATTTTTCTTTTTTCCCCCTTCTTTTGGGAGGAGAAATAGGCAAACTGTGGGAGCCCAGCCTGCTACCTGCACAAGGTTCTTTGCTGCTGTTGCTGTCTTTTCATGCCTAAGTGTGTATTCCTTAGCTTTCTTACACTGCACCTTTCCCATTCCTTCCTTGAATCCTCTCCATCACACCTTCATCTCCCATCCTTCGCTCCTGCATATTTCATGTTGCCCTCCCTGCTTTTGCTGGCCACATCCAGTGCAGGTGAGAGCGTGGCTGATGGGTTTGCACACACATTTACCAGAGCCACCCATTCCAAACCCGTGTGAGTGTTTCTGTGTGCTCATCTGTGACTGATTGGCCCCGATTTCTGGGCCACGGTGCTGCGGGTGCTCCCATCCATGCTTTGTTCTGTGCAATTACTATGATTACATGGGCAGTTGTGCTAATTGTGCAGCGTACAGATGACTCATTAGTGCTGCAATTATGCGTTTTCCTGAGGAGATGCTGTGGAGGGGGGGCCTGATAATAGTTTGGCAGTCTGAAATCTGACCTTTGCTTGTTTGTCATTTCACCATGAGTAGCTCGAAGGCCAAGCACTTCTTTTTAGCACTGAGAATGAAGTATTTTTTTCTCAGCCTGTGACTTCTGCCATGGGTAATGGTTCAGCTGCCCTGCAGAGCAGCTCCATGGGGGCACACAGATAAGGGTGCTGGATGTGGCCCAGTCTGGAATGATGTGTGTGCCTTGCTCAGAGCACTTGACTTGTCCCACTGAAGTCAGTGGAGCTATTTCTGTTATTGAAGAACAGGAGTGACTTAAGTACCTTCCTGAATGTGGCACCTAACGGGGCTGACAGATTTTCTCCTCGAGCAGTGGCCTTTCTTACACTACAGCTGTTGCTGGATGGGAAATCTCACTTTTTCTAACACATCCCTGGAGGAGGAGATTAGGAGGTGTCTGAGTTTACCTTTCCCAGCTGTTACTTTACACCAGTTATTTGTGAGAAACATGGTAAAAAAAATTAATTCAGCAACAACGGATTTCTGAGCCTGTCATCCAGTTTTCCCAAATCACCTGCCTGAGTGCATCTCCCAGCTCCTGTCTGAGACCAGGAAGGGGGAATTAGGTTATACTGACTGTGAAAGGGAGAACAGATCTGCTCAAAGATGCTGCTTGATCAAAAGGATCCAGTGATAAGATAGGAGACGTGTGAGTCTGGAGAGGTGATGCAGACACCTGTGGCCAGATGGGAACAGAGTTAATGTCCCACTTAATGAGAGTGTTTGGGGCTCAGCTGATAAGCAGGGAAAATGGAAAACAACTGTGCACTGTAATTTTCTAGCATAATTGAGCTATGATGTTATTAAGGCTCCTGAGTCAGTCTTGTTCTGAGTGTGATTTCAGACTGCAGAGTTGAGTCAGACAGAGGAGCTCTGGTAAGAAAGTGGAAAATCAAGTTTGTATAAATTGTACCAGATTGAATGAAAACAAATCAAACAAAACTGTGTAATTTTTCAATACTTTTCTTTGCTCTAATATGAAAAGGAAAGCTAAAGACATGAAAAAGGCTCATTTCAAATCACTTTTCAGGTTATATGAGAGCTCAGCAG
The DNA here is from genome assembly GCF_008360975.1 of Lichenostomus cassidix. Lineage (NCBI taxonomy): Eukaryota > Metazoa > Chordata > Aves > Passeriformes > Meliphagidae > Lichenostomus > Lichenostomus cassidix. Next base: position 1,991,045 of record NC_139483.1, read on the forward strand.
TAAGGGAAGGTTGCTGCTTCCTCAGAGCCAGGCTGGGTGTTGTTGTCAGAACACTGTGCACAAAGTTTACAGGTTTGTCAGTTCCTGGGCAGGGTTATTTGGAAGATTTTGGAAGGTTTGTCTGCCTATTTGAGCATACACAGTCATTTGAGGCTGGCTTCAGCTGTAGGTTTCAAGCTGGTTTTTGTGATAAAGGGTCAATATATATGAGTGGCATTGCACAGTGATTAAAAAAATGAAGACAGTGATGATTTTCGTGCTGCTTTTGATAGCTAAAAGGCACATTTAAGGAACCAAAACAGCTGCCTATATTGCGTTCTGTAGTGTTGCTATGTCTTTTCAGTCACACATATGTATTCATGCATATATTAGATAAGGTTTAATTTTTTTTCCAAATTAACCTAAGATATTCCATGCCACAGCATGAAAATTAAGATATTTTAACATTATCAGAACCCCCTGCAATTCATACCATGGAAAAAAATTTCATTAACATGAAATGTTTTGTAATAGAGTGAATTTCATCTCCTGCTGGAAATGCTTCTAAGGTTTTCTAACCCACTTTTATTAACTTATATCCATTAAAAAATGATCATACTACGCTTTCCCATGTTATATAGCTGGCAGCAATGAGGTATTAACCCAGAATATGACTACATGAAGGGGATGGAAGAAAAGCAGAAACTTGAAAATAATTTTCACAAAGAAAATTTTCGGCAAACCAATCCCAGGTTTATTTTTGAGTAATGGGTTGTTTGTTTTATTATTATTTGTTTGGATATTAGCAGCACATAGAAACCTGGATCAGGGCCTTCAGCAGGGCCTTTTTGTGATTGCTGTTCCATACAAGCCATGGAATACTTCCAGCACAAACCCACTTAGCAAGTTAAGGGAGAAAAAATCTGCAATCCAGAGAAATTAGGGCACCAGCAATCATTGGCAATTATGTAAAGTGAGATATTGCACTATTTTTCCCATTGGCCTCTCTTCCAATTGCCAGAGGAACATCAGCAATGGCTTTACAAGATGTTTAGAAGTGAAAAGAATAAGCTGTGAACATATTTAAGAGAATATTTTTGACTATTTCTCTAATAGTCATTACTAGAAATGCCTATTAGTATTTCTTCAGCTGCAGAAAGGCTTCTCCATCCTCAGTGCATTGTACTCACACAGGGAAAGTACAAAGAAACTTTATATCTTCATCTGTGCAAAGATGATTGGTGACCCGTTGACCTGTTTTCCATTTCTGGTCTTCCAGTGTTTGTATCCAATTTGGGTTTGCATTTGGAGCAGGAAAAATGATTTTTAGCAAATTCTCCCTGTCCTTTGGGAAAATGATTCCCCCATGATTTCTTCATGTCTATCCAACTGGAATGATTTTCTAATGCTTCTAGGTTTTCTGTATTAGAATTTCTGAACAAGTCAATCTGTTTTAATGAACTCCTGAAATTCCCTACATACAAATGTGAGCGATCAGGAGCCAATCCCAAAGGTCCTCTCTAGCTTCTCTCATTACTTCTTGGCTTTGTGAGTCTTTCCTTTCTTCTGAGCCTTTTCTCCATCAGTTTGTGCCTCCATCAGTTTGTGAGTTTTGACCAGAAATATTGGTGTGAGGAGGTTCGGAGGAGCTCCAAAACTCTGCACGATACCTCAGCTCCTCCCAGGCCCCTCCTGCCTCTCTGGCACCAGTTTGACAAAAGCTCTACCCACAAAGATTTTGCTCCTCAACATTCTTTGCCATTCCCAATTCCTGCCCTTTTCGCCCCAGCCGACATCCCCTCTTTGTCACAACTAATTCTTCTGCTGCCAGCAGCGCGAGATCCTTTGCAGAACGCAAAGTCCTGCCTTGCATCTGGCATGAGGCTCTCTGTGGATCACCAGGCACCGAGGCAGCTCAGGGCAGACATATCTCCCCTGCCATCTTTATCCCCGTGGATATCTACTAATCGTTGGCTTGCTGCAGCCCTGACTTTGCGGCCACCCCAGCGTGAAGTGACAAAAGGCACACATCAGCGCGATGCCAGGCTGTGTCTGTCACCCGAGGTCACGCAGGATGAGCCGCCAGCTGTCCGCTCCGCCCAGCCACGCTACACTGGGCACTCATTAAATGGGATTCACATGGATTCGGGATGCCAAGGTGCCTCGGCTGAGTCGGGCAAAAATCGCATTACAGCAGCTCCCAAATATTTTCAGAATCCGAGAAGTGAGGTTTAATAAATTAGGGGATAACCAGATAATTGATTTCTGACATGTTGGAGGAGGGATCCAAGTGGCTAAAGGAATAGGTATTTAACCAAAGCCTGATTTTTAGCAACCAAAAGCTGAGTATTTTCTGGATCCTAATAGGTTGCTTAGTAATCTAGAACTGTGCAAAATAATTTTAATTTCCGTCAACTGAAAACAAAAGCAAGCTTCTGTCCTCTTTATTTCTTTTCTTATTCTTGTAAAAAAATAAATTTATTTTTCTGCATTTAAGTGAACAGCAAGCATGGTTAGGGGAAAAATATTTCTGCCAGGAAATGTCATCTTTGCTGTGGAAATGCTTAAGTTTCTCCATGAAAATGGAATTTCCCTTCAGAAGTAATTTAGCAAATAAAAGTGATGGATTTGTCCAGTGGCTGGAATTATAGCACCTTCCATGTGAAAAGGTTTTTGGCATTAAGCCTCCACCACAGAAAGCTGAACAGAGCCCCAAGTAAAACTCACACTTGTTCCTGACATGAAACCAACTCCCCAGTTCAAGGAAGGTTTAACTGTTCAGATCAATGTCATGAATCCTTCAGGGATTTATAGTTTTTTTAGAAAGGGCAAAAGCAAGGCAAATTATGAGCAGGTATAGTCTCTATCCTCATTGCTGGCAAACACAGAGATGAGAATGTCCTGGGTTCTCTGTGGGACATTGGTACAAGGAGGATGTGCCCTCAGCAGCCTCCCTCTACTAATTATTAATTCCTTGTCAACTGGCCCTAAAAGCTCCAGGTAGTAATAGGTAACATAGAAATGGTCCTTGGCCCCTAAAAACCTGGCAGACTGCAGGGCAGATAAATAATAGGGAGGAATAATTTTACAAAAAGGTTTGCTGTTCTCAGTGTGTTGGTGGGAGGGCAAGGAGAGTGCCAAAAGCTTCTCTGGTTTGTCCTGGAGGCAGAACTGGCCACAGGACCTGGTGTCAACCAACCCTAAAGTCACACTCCTTGTATTTGACTCTGGATTTTCTTCTTCCTCCTTCACCTACATCAGGATTTGGCTTGAACACATACAATACACTTTAGATTTGTTTTTTCTGCACTTATAAACACATTACATACCCCTGCTTTGCTGTCAGTTCTCTTGGCCTTTCTGTGTCCTTCAGAGGAAAATCTCGGAGCTGAGGGAAGGAGCATTTTGGATGTTTCCACACTAAAAAGCTTTCCTGAAACCAAGGAGTCCTATGATGGCGATGCAATCTGCACATCCTGATGGCTTTACTCCCTGCCTCTTTCCCTGGCCTGTCCAGATGTCCCTCCTTGCTGCTCTAAATGAAGGTTATTACTCCCACGCTGACATCAGCCACTGATTGAAGTGCAGCTTTTCAAGCTGGAGGGAGGAGGAAATAGTGGGGAGCAATAAAACCATAGTTCATTGTGTTAAAGCAGTGTAACATCTCACTAAGAATCAGGTGTGAGCTGAATGATCTGAATAATAGGCTCCAGTTAGCACTTGGTGAGCACTCTGCTTAATCAAATTAAGACAGGAGGCCTGCAGTCAGCATTGCACATTCATCTCCCACAGCCACCTCAGAAAATCTAGGATGGAGGCATGGGTCCAGAGTTTAATCTACAAACTCTTCAATACAAACTCACCTTTCTCCCTTCTCATTTTTTCAAAGCAGTAATATTTTCCTCTGAAGCTGATTAACCACAGGAGTAAAAAGAAATCTGGGCTTTTTTTGCCTCCAAAATCTCATCTACACTTTTCAAATTACATGAAAAAAAGTAGTGTTTCCTGAGTCTTTGGCATCCTTTTCATTCAGGAAATTCAGTGGGAACTTCAGCATTCGCATAGAACTAGATGTACATAAACACACAGTAACTGACTTTTTTCCACCCCAAACCACAAAGATATTAGCACTTTTAACCACTCTGGACCAAATTGCAAGTGCTGATGCTGCTGCTGCTGCTGCTGTGGAAAGAGTGAGAGCCTGTTTAGATGAAATGAGCTCTGCCATAATTTTATCGAAATAGTAACCTGGGAATGCAGGCATCAATACAGATATTTGGGTGCAAATTTACTAGCTGGAGGTTGTTACCCTGGATTTTCAGAAGGGAATGTTATGCCAGCAAGATGGGGGAGCCCTTTGGAGCCTGGGGGCTGCAGTGGGCAGTGAGACAGTGAGAATTCCAGCCAAGGAGCCCAGGAACCCTCCAAGCTTCACTGTGCCACAGGGCAGGGGGAGGATTTTCGATATTATGCTTGTAAAGCAGCCACAATGTATTCCAGTTCAGCGCTTCAGTCCTTAAAATTTTATGGAGGTAAAGCTTGAAGAAGGGAAGCTTTAAACTGGCTGAGGTCTTGGCTACTTGACCATTATAATCATAAAAGTATCCATGGCTTAGCTCAGGCTGTGTAGCCCTTGCTGGTGAGGAGAGCTCCCAAAGCCCAGACCACTGACTTGAGCCTATTAATGACTTCAGCTGCTGTGTGTCTTCTGCCTTCTTTGTCCATGTTTGTGCTCTGTAATTTCATGTGAGAATTTGTTTCTGTGTGAGAGCTAACTTAACTCTGACCCGTATTCACAAACTCTGCAATTTTACTGCTGGAATCGGGTTTCTGTGCTAGCTTAAAATAAGTATGAATATGCTGATATTTTGGGCATATTGCAAAGAAAGGAATTTTAATAGGGGTTTTGGCAGGCTGGAGTTATGCTTCATGGGTGCTGTAAAGATGGCAAAGAGTTTCTGTAGGTCTCTGGATGCCTCAGTTCTGGCCCAGACCATTATGTCAGCACTGTTGCTAGTTCTCGTTTAAAAAAAGGGTTTGGTCATCCTTTCCCATCTAATATTTAAAGTAAGGAAGTAAGAAAATGGGAAAAAAAGGGCAAGCAGCACCTCTTCTGTTCTACATCTGTGCCATCAGGGATGAATCAGGTGCCTCAGGAGCCCTGCAAGTCCCTGGTGATGTTTGTAAACCCTGGCTCTGTGTTAGGGCTACTCATCTGTAAATGCATGATACTGCTGCTACTCATTGATAATAAACCCACAGAGAGTGCTAAATCTTTGCCTAGTGCTTTGGCTCCTCACTTCTTCACATGTTGTCCAGAGGAAAAAAATGCCCTGCATGAGGGTGATGAGTTTTAAAGTGTAAAGTAATCATTTCCAGATTGCCACAGGAGCAGCATCCCGTGGCAGGGACTAAGCTTTGTGGTTTTTTATTTTTACCTAGCACCAATCTGCCCAAGAAGCAGAGTCTCTGATTCGTGAAAAATAAACTAGGATCAGCAGAAGATGTCTGGCTGTTCACAGGGCAGGAGTACAGGAGAGAAGAGGTCAGAAATAGTTCATATTTCCTTTGTGCTGGACCTGAGCAGGCACATTCATTGTCCTCTGCCTGAGGCTTCTGGCCATGGGCCGTGGGATTTGCGGCTGGTGCCACATTGTCACCAGGGCACTAACTGGGTGATCCCTTCAGCACTGCAGCCCTATCAAGGGATGTGAAGCTGCTGAGCAGCCCTGCCAGCGCTGATCCTCGTGTCTGAGCATCCAGCTGCTGTAAGCTGCAAGCACTTATGGCAGGGGGTGGCCAAAACATCCTTTTGGAATGCGGGCTCTGTTTTGGCCTTTGCTTGCCCCCCCAGCACTGCACTGCATTTCACACCAACAGAATCAAATCCTAAGTGGAAAAGAATAAAAATTGAGGTGGAAGGTACATCTGCTCTACAACTGGGATGGGTGTGAATCTTAACTTTATTCTGGACTTCATGCCATTGGTACAGGAGATAATAATGCACCTTCTGTGCCGAAAATGCATAAATTGGGAAACATAGTGTGCTCTGGTATACAAACACCCCTTTATAGACAGAATGCCCAAGCACTCCAGCTCTTGGTGATGAAATCTGATAATCCAGCATTAACTCTGCACCTCAGCACATATATTTCACAGCCTCACTAGTCCTTGCCCCTTCAGCTGCACCTACTCCCACAGTCATACCTGTGCACACCACACCTATCACCCAGGATATTCAAGTCAGTCTGGTAAAACCTCACACATATTTGTACCTCACAACACACTGCAGCAATTCTCCCAACCCCTGCTCCTTTATCCATCAGTGCAAGTTCATATCCCAGAGATGGAGCTGCCAAACCAGCCAGGGCTGCACTTAGGCCTCTTCACAACTGCTGTGCTCAGTGTTTGTAATTCTTGTGTGCATTTGCCCAGAGCACAAATTACCTCAAGTGGCAACTTCTGCTAAATAAATCTTGAAGCAGGAATCTGCTCGAGCTAATTAGCAAAGGTGGAAGATTGTGACTTATTTTTTTTATTCTGAGGTTAACTATCTAACATCCAGCTGTACCTCTATTTATCCAACTGTACAGTTTCTCTCCTCTGGTATCAACATTCATTTTTTTTCCCTCAAAATCTTGGCCAATGCAGAAGGGAATTTCCTGCTCCACTTGCTCAATCTCAGGGTATACCAGTGTACCAAGATGACTTTGTTCCAAGGAAATCTGTCTCATTTTATTTGTACAAGCTGACACTGCCCTGGAATTACAGTGTTAATATCCACCAGCCTTTCTCACTAATATGTCTTAGGGAAATGGCACTTGATTTACAAATGTAATTTTAGAAACCGTTTTGAAGCAAACCCCTGATACTCACAAACATCATACCTGGCACCCATTTCTGATGGTCACAGGTCTATTTCATGGGCAACTCTAGTGACAGGAACGATTCCTATCTGCTCCTAATGCAAAATGGGAAAAATTCTAGGCTAGGTTTGGCTCTGTGGAGCACAGAAGCAGTTTCCAGGCACATCCCTGGACATCTGGTTTCTAAATTGCATCCTACCTTGTGCCACCACTTTAATATTTGGCTTGGTCCTTTTCAAATGGAGACAATTCCAAATGCACCTGGACACATTACAGTGTCACCTGCTCTAGGTGAGCCTGCCTTGGCACACGGGGTGGACTAGATGGTCTCCAGAGGTCCCTTTCAACCCTAAAAATCCTATAATTCTGTGAAATCCATGGGAAAATTCCTGGAGGTTTCAGTAAGACTAGGTTAAACCCTTGATTAAACTCTGGAAAAAGCTTGCTGCTTCGAGTGAAGGCACATCTCTCGATTTCAGTGACCGGTTTTGGATTAAGATACTTCTTGAGATAAAAGTGTCAGAATTGAGAACTCTCTACTGGTCTGACTTGGCTGCTTTAAGCTGCAGTTATTCACTTTGAAGCAGCAGGGTCAGTGTAGGAGGACCTTAAGGGAATGTGGTCTGAATGACAGAAGCACAGATCAACCACCGTGATGAAGTTCTAGATCTGCACCCTTCGGGTCAAACCACCACCAGCAGCAATCCAGCTGTGCCCCTCTGATGTCACAGCTGTGCTGATTAATGTCAAATGAAATTCAGGTTTCTTTACCTCCGAAGTTCAATGTGGCTAAACGACAAACATCATTCCAGCAGGAAGTGAAACCTTCCCTCTGTCATGCTGGATGGAAAGACTCTTTGGGAAAACATTTTAATCTTCTATGCTAGAGCCTTGTAGCATCTTCCAGTCAGCAGGTCAGGGGATTGCTGAGAAACAGGTTGCATCTGAATAGTCATCAAAGGTCTTCTTTTCTATTAATTTTCCACTTGAATCTTTTTGGGAAAAAAAAATGGAATATTAACAGAGTTTTCCAGGGTCATGTAGGAAGGTGGTGACAGAGACTTTGATGGAAGTTTTTCATTATTTCTCCCTGACTGCTCTGAGGGATTCCCATGAACGTGGTCAGTAGGCCTGGAGTGATACCTTTGCTTGTAATTTCAAAGCATGCAGCTCATGGCTGTGCCCTGGGAAATGCTGTATTTTACTGTTGCAAGGCAGTATTTGGATAAATGCCACAAAAAAAGGTGCAATTGTTTGCTGTGGTGTTTTAAACATATCAGCCACATGTCCTAATTTTCCATTCTTTCCAGTGTTGTGATATGTGGGTAGATCAGCAGGTGCAGAGCGAGAGCAGTGACAAAATAGTTAAAAAAATCTTTGAAACCAAACAAAAATCTAAAATACCTCACTGCTTTTAAATTTAAGTAAGTGTTTAAAAGTGAGTACTGTGACTGGTTGGAGAAAAAAATAACAGAAATAAAAAGAATTAGTAAGATTAGTTATTGAAAATAACCCAACCAAATCATCAAAATACAAGGCTCAACGTTTGAAAGAAATAATGTGTTAGAGTTAAATGGTTCATTTCCTGATCCATTAAAACCTTCCTTCCTCAAGAATAACTGGCATTTGCAAAGTTCTGCCCTAGAGGGATGTTCAGGTAATAAAGGAAAAAAGATCCAGAGGCAGGTGGAGAAAAGAGTTACAGGAGAATCCTCCAAAGCTGCTTTGCTTGTTTACACATTGAAAAAGGTGGTTGGTTACTTTGCACTCACAGCTCTGCACACACACATAGAAAATACTGTCCCAGACAATATTAAGGACTGTTTAGAGTCTAGAAATTTGTCAGACTAAATTTAACAGCCAAAGAAATATTTTATTTGGCCCCAGAAGTTAAAAGAGCATCATGATGGTGCATTCAGTTTTCAGGGTCTGAAGGGATGCCAACACAGAGCTCTTTGCTTGTCCTGTGAGACTGAGGTTAAAAATCTACTTTAAAAACTTGTATTGCTCTTGCACAGCCCTTCTCGTGTGGCAGCTGATCTCAGAGCATTTAGCTGAGCAGATTATTGCTGTTATTTTGGGGCAAATCCAGGAAGTTAGGGCCACATAGCTAAGGTAGATCCAAGAATACAAGGGGCTGCAGTACACGTGAGCATGGAAGTAGAGCAAGTTCTACTTTACATCCCTTAGCCATCATGAAGACATCTCATTATAACCAAAAATTAGGTCTTTCATCACCAAAAGTCACGCTGATCACGAATTAGCCAATGTTAATGGTATCCATTGATCCATACTTTTTCCTGTGGCGTGTCTGGATTGTTAACAAAATTTAGGCAGCTCAAGTTGAAGTAAAACCAACGAGGAATTATGGTCCAAAAGCAGCACTGATTTTTTCCAGGTTCCTGGATTCTCCAGTGTGTCAGAAAACAAACCTTGAGGCCTCTTATGTGAGCAGTCATTGTGTGCATGGAATGAGAAACATTTCCAATTTGTGAAGGCGAGCTCTTTGCATATACTGTACAAACACACACAAACACCATGTGGAAATAATAAATGTGTTTATGATGGAGATCTGGGCTTCCTTTATTATTTTAGGATTTTGTCTGGATTTGAAACAATTGTTAAGAGCATTAGCTTCAGTTTTTCATTACTAACATACTCACAATACTGACTTCGCCTACTAAGGCAGCTGTACTCCTTCTTAGCATATATTCCATTATTTTTAAACATACCAGTTGTTCATACACAAATATGCAATATTTAGGAAGTTTAGTAGCCAAATTGAGATTTAGTAGTGCTCTTGAGTGTCCTTCAGCTCTCTTAACCTTTGACTGTCGAATTCAAACTTTGATTCAAATAAATTCATACACTGGAATTTAGGAATGGGGAAATTGTCTGGTTTGTAAACTTCTTGGTCCTGCTCTTCATTTCCCAGGCAATACCTCCTAAACTTTGCAGTTTAGGTTCATATTTAGTGTAGCTCCAAAGGTAAATTTGTAATGTCCTGGTGCCTGGTGGGATTGAGGGTGTGCAAAATCCTACAGCTGAGCAGAAGCTTCATTGCCTGTACCCTCAAATCATGAAAAGGGGCTCTTTCTGCATGTTTTCGCTATTTGAACATAAGGAGTTACTAATATATTTACCTAAACTTTGCTAATATACTTAATTAAAATTTATTTTCCACACACATTGCAGCACAGCTTTTTCAACTGGATTTTGAAACGTCTTTGTGAAATGCCTATCCCTAAAATGTAATATTTCATGTCAGGTTGACAGTAATATTTAATTTGTTCTGAACTGAACTTTTTTCCTGCAGGTTTTTTTGTTTGTTTTTTTTTTTTTTTTTGGCTCAAAAGACTTACTCTGTGTTTCTATTTCAGATTAACTCATCATAGTTTGTCAGTGAATGAAGAGAATCAGTTTCTTGCACAGCAACAACAATTGTTCCAAAAGCACTGTTCCAAAAAGTGCTTCAACAACATTGCAAGTGTGGAGACCTTTATGAAATGTCAGGCCTTCCGTGATGGAAAAACCTATGGATTTTTTACAGCTAATGGGGATTTTTCACGAGTGCAGCTGGGAACAATGTGGGCTTTTAGACACAAAATCATCCTTGGTCTGTGTGCAGTGCAACACCCTCCTTCCATTTCCTTCCCAAACTCACCTGGGGGAGGAGATATGGGAAGAGCAGAGATGATCCTGGATTTCCTACAGGAATATATGCAAAGTAGATGTGGCAGTGGAACCACAAGTGCCATGAACGATGCACGGGAGCTATAAATCAGTTGTAGACCTTCTATAATTCTGGAATACTGTACTCACTTAAAATCTCTACCTTTTGTACTTGGAGAGCCTTGAGGACACTCAGAGCTCTTAACCAAGCACTGCCTGCCATCCACATACTAAGGATCCATTACAGAAACTCCATACAAGGACTGGGGAGAAGGACGAAGCCCATTTTTAGGATGGGTTTATTTTTATCTTTTTTTTGGGAAGAGTTTATCATCCCATTTTTTTATATCTCCCACCAATGAAAGTCCAGAATGACTGAAATAGCACAGTCTGTTGGAGTGAATTCTTCCCCAGGAGACTGATTTTGTTTTATTATTACTGACGAGAGCAGGAATTTATTAAGCCTCAAAAGTGGAGGAATTGGAACTTTCCTGCCAAGGTAGACATATTCCCAAGCTGCTCCAGGCCCTCCTGAGAAGCTCTTTTACTGACTTTCCCGTGTAGGGCAGAGGTAAATTTTTGTCCATATTATCAGCTGACAAATAAAACAACCAAAACCAGAAAGGGGGAGGAGAGGGAAAATTTGCTTAAAATGATATTTAAAGACATGAGCTTTCCTGTAGAGGAGTTTGTTTGGTGAGAAATGGATCTCTTGCTACAGGCTCCAATTTAAACTGGCTGACCCAGAAGGAAGAAAGTGCCTGGGAAAGAATGAAAAGCAAATAAATAAAAAGCAGAAAGCAAATAAAAAAATGGTTTTGTCTTTCCCATTTTTCAAAACCCTGTGGGTATGATGGGACTTTTCTGTCCCACCTCTCAGAGAGCCAACAGCTTTATGTTTGTGCATAGCATAGACACAACAGTAATTGATCACATGGTGAAATTTGTTCTTTGTCCCTTGCTGATGCCTGCTAATGATGGAAAAGTTAATTAAGTAAGGCAGTTGGTGTTTGCCACTGGTTCAGGGCATGGAAATCTCCTAGGTTTCGTGGCCCTCGAGCAGATGGCAGCTGTCCAGCTGGGTTTCCAGTCTCCCTCACAGCTACAGCTCACCCCTCCATTTCCACTTACTGCTCTCCAGATTCCCATTGTCCATGTGTTTATCCTCCTCCTGTTTCTTTTCCTCCGTTGCCCACTCCCCCAATTCCTGATCCCTCCAGCTCTTACACTTGTCTCCCACAGCTCCTGCTGAAATAACATTCAGCCCTAGTGGTGTTGATGATGGTTATGAGGAAGGCAGAGCAAGAAAAGCCCAGGCTGAGTGAAATATCCCCTCTTTGTAACAAACAGGATTGGAAATTTTTTCGGCTGTTAAAATGGGACAGTCTTGACCTTCAAGCAAACCAGAAGTTTCTTCCAGATCTGAAATACCTCAGAATTAAGGAATTTCCTCTTTCCTCGCTATCTGGATCATCTGTTTAGTCAAAAGCCCTTAAGAGACTGTTTAGTCATGTTAAGATCTCATGAATTTTAAAGTTCTGTGTCTGTCAGAGCAGATGGGCCCTGGCAATGCTTGGCACTGCAGTCAAGAACTTGGCAGGCATTGCCACACCTGCACTGCCTTTAAATTGTCTTTCTTGGGTGTGGCGACACGGGAATTGAGATTTGGGGAGAGGTTCACTGGGAGCTGCTGAGGTTTTTTGGCCAATTACCACTGAGCCACTAATAGAGAGCCACAGCAACATGGTGACCTCTGGACAGGCTGGATCACGGATGTCTGTCTGCTCCACAGTCATGCCTTTGAGCTGCAGGGATCTGCAGAGTTCTCAGAGCCCACAGCTGAATAGAAAGGCTGATTAACATCCTATTTCCATCTGTGCAACGAGGGAAGAACTACTGAGGCAGTAAGAAACACACAGATGTGGGAATGACAGCACAGAGGGGGGAATAGGAGTCCTGTGCTTCTTCAGCCACTCACTTCTCAGCCAGGAGGAGGCAGCTAATGCACTGAAAGCTTGTAGAAGCTCCAGTTCTTTGATTTGAAGTTCTGTAAGTCACACAGTTTTGCTTGTCTGGATGAGAGATGGGGTGTCACCTGTCTGAAGGACTGACTTGTGCACTTGAGCACAGAGAAAATATTCCCTCCAATTCTCTTTATTCGGAAGGTTTGGTTCTCTACCCAGAGGATATAACTGTGCCATATAAAAACAGAAATAAAAGGGAGTTGATATCAATTATTGCTTGAGATTTCAGTGACCCTTCACCTCTCTGGAGCTGAGCAGTGGCTAACACATAAAAATGTGGAAGTTAGGCAACCTTCTAGCAGAATAATACATGAGACTATGTTCAGGAAGGTGGTACTGGAGCATACATGTATCCTACCTTGTGACTGAGATGGGAAATAAAATTGCAACGTCTGCTCCGCTCCAGAATTGTTTTGTACACTCTGCAGCCTCAAGCAAGAAATACCTTTTTCCCATTCCAAGAGTGATGTAAAATAAAAGAGGGGAGAAAATAAACCACATTCTCAATCTCTTATTAGTACAAATACTTGAAAATGACCAGAAGAGTGACTAGAAGTCAAAATAACCTGAAGACAAAAGGCACGACAATTATGTGAAATGAAATTCAAATGCTCAGGGAACACTGATTTTTCAAGGACACATTGATGTCACCTGACAGAAACAGAAGCTTTACCCCAGGAGTGGCTCCTTTATGCATGGTGGAGGAGAATAAGGATGCACATGCAAGGATCTGTACTCCAGCAGGTCAGCAATCTTAGATGGGATGGCAAAATAGCATTGAGTTCTTGTAATTGAACCTGTTAATTGTTAATACAGGCTTTTCACTTTTCTGCTACGGCAAAATAATCTGAGCAATATTTTTGTTTATTGCTGGGAGGAGCCTCAGTAAGAGGCTGCTGTAATTCTTAATTCATTTTTAGAAGAAGCATGCTTTGAGATAGATATCACTAAAGCAGACAGGGGACCAAAGTGGAGTTACATATCTTCTCTACTGGTTTTGTTTTAGCATGTCTGCCCAGATTTGAACTTATTTAGAACCCAGAGTGGGATCCAAAATATAATAATAACAATAATAATGATTAAAAAAAAAAAAAATCAACCAGAGGCCCCTTTTTGCTTGCTTTTTTGGATGCTGTCCAAAATGGCAGAGCTCTTGCAAGACCAGACTGCCTCCAAATGAACTTACGATCTCTCCGCTGTTGGGGCTGAATATTGGCTGAGTTGTTCGTGGGATGCTTATGCTGACAGACCCAAACTTTTATCTCAGACCTGAACCTCTGAATGTCATCCTAATCCTGCTCCAGACAGAAAATGGTATATTATGGGTTTGGCCCATTTTTAACCTTTTAAAGTCCTGTTTCCTTTGCAATGTAATGGTGTCACAGGCTTCACTTAGCAATGACGTGTAGAAACACATCTTAGCTGCATTAAACTGAAAATATTTTCAAACAGACCCTTATATTCAGGTTTCGGTATTTGTGTTTTCTGATCCTTGTTTTTAATGAACCATGTGTGAAAAATGATGCATGAAAACAACAGTGAGATAGGAGATGATACCTTCACTTGTCCTTGGCCAGAGTTAATAAGGGACCTTTGCTGTGATTTCACCGCAAACACCAGAAATTAATTCTGGTTTGTGTGTGGGTGTACGTCTTTCTGTGCCCTTGCCCCACTCTTCCCCTTCCTTCCAGTTCTGCAGAAGGAAGTATCAGGATGAGCAGTTCAGCAGAGGCTGTTCAGACTTGCCCAGAATGTCTGTGCTGGGCATGCTCTCCTGCCCACGCAGCCTCTGGGGCATGGGCACCCCTTGGGCTGTGCCCTAACCCCATCCTGCTCCTTGTCACAATGCCCATCCGAGAGCTCAGATCCCACAGGCAGGATGAGGCTGGGAAGCCACAGCCCAGGGTCTAATCCCAGCTCTCAGCTGTGGGGACACAACAGATTCGCTGTCAGTGTGAGCACCCTGTGCCCACGAGGTGAATATTCACATCTCTGCAGGACCTAGCACAAAAGAAGAAAAATTCACATTATTTAAAGCGTGAATATAATTGCTGTCTATGGAGAAAACTGCTCTCTGATGGTGTTTGAATAGGGAGTTTATAGCCCATGACCAGAAGCACCTTTCCTTGTGGACATGATACCTCCCAGATAATTAATATAATTTTCAAAATTTGCCTTTATTTGTACTACATGCTCCTAAAACTCCTGAGAGAGACCCTATAATTTCAGGAATTAGTCCAGACATGTAATAAGATTTAGTGCTCCTGCTATTGATTTATGGACAAAAAGTTCTGTCACCAGCAGTCCTTGGGAGAAAAGGTTTGGATGTGTACACAATTACTCACTTACCGTTGCTATGCTCTCTCATTAATAGTTTGTGGGTGGTATTTTGTTATACATAACCTTTCTTTTTCTAGCTCTGGGAGTGCAGGACATTGGACTGGTTTTGCTGGTAAAATCAGACAAAACTGTGATTTTAGGAATTATTCTGTTAAATCTTGCTGTAGCTGTAGTTGCTGCAACACGCAGCTGGGACTGCTGCACACCACAGAGGGCGAACAGAAACAGCCTTTCCTCAAAACGAGTGTGGAGAGACTCCCATAGGAAATGTTTTTGTTTTGTTTTTGGAAATCTGTGTGTGGCATAGGAAAGGAATGGGTGGAAGAATGATAACAAGAGAGAGCATGTCTGTGAGAGAGATAAGATTGAAAAGGGCTGGTAAGCAAAAGTGCTCAAAGTTGAGCCCATGTTTGCAAAATTGTTCAGCCTTTAGAAAAGCTGATGCTCTTTTGGTTGTGTAACTGGCACTGAGGTCCTGGAAAATCCAGCCCTCCAAATTAGCAAGATAAGAAATTGGGCTTTAAAAATCCTTTCATAAGGATTCTCCTTTCCCTGTGTTAAAAGCTGTGAAAACAAAGACAGTCTTGCTGAGAACAGATTTGGGGGGATTTGTTTCCTTCTTATGAAGAAACAAATTCTGACTCTGTTTTTTTCCAGTGATTTATATGTGATTTATCCCCATTTTGTGTGTTCCCTCCAAAACTGGCTCTGGCAGTGAGAGGGGTTTGAATGCTCTGCCTGCAGAAAGCTCCTTTTCCTTTAAATCCCAGAGAAAACCAGCATGGGTGACAGTGATTGACTGAATGGCTATTGAAGTACAATATATACATACATATATATATATATATATATATATATATATATATATATATATTATATATATATGTGTGTTCCTTATGTATGTGTGTGCATAAAATATATATGTGTGTGTGCTTTAAGACTGCCTAGGCATCCGCCCTTGGGCTCTGCTTTCTATGATTAACCTGATTAGCATTGCAATTATAAATACCTGGTAAACGTCTGCCTTTGATCTAACCCGCCTGTCACTCAATAGCCTTTTAAACTCCAGGTTTCCTCTCTCTTTCTTGACGTTTGTCATTGTCTTCCCTCTGAATGCCTTCCTGGCTGCTCTCAAAAGCTGGCCCAAAAGCTCTAGGAGGGGAGATTGGAGTATCAAGTACCATGCTCCAGGCTCAGGGGCAGCTGCCATGTTCTAAAAGGTCTCTTTATTCTTTGCAACCACAGCTTTGCCTGAATGACAAATATTCACTTCCCTCCCCTTTATATTCCGTGGAAAAAAATCCCCCAGAATAACAATAAGTTCTTCCCTCTTTCCAGCCAAGCCCAGCGTACATTAATACACCTTGTAATTGCTTGTCTCTATCGGTTTTAGTCCTTTGCCCTTTTTTGCTCCTTCTTTTTGTACTTCAGCCTCACCATTGATCCTATTCACTCTATTCCCAGCACTGAAACCCAAGTCCCAGATGCCAGCAAGGAATACTCAGCCATTCATGACCAATTGAATGGCTCAATTTAAAGGGGAAGATAGCACCTCATCTACTGTTACTATTCACCACAATAATCTCCGTCGCCCGCTCGAGGAGACAGCAGCGTGTCCTGGGCTCAGGCATGGACTCTGCTGATCCTCTCTGCCTTGAAAGGGCTCCAAGGAGGGTTGGACATGACAGGGAGTCACCTTTCTGCCTTTGAAGGCTTTGTGCATTCACATCAAGACAATGGTCAACACTACTAAGAGCCCAGGAATGCTGTTCCCTTCACCCCCGCCCTGGATCCGTCCCAACCCGCCTGCAGGAACATGCCAAAAAACTACCCAAGGAGGCTGAAAGAAGGCCAGAGCCTCGGCTGGTAGGGATGTGCTGTCAGCAGAAACACTTCTGCTATAGGATCAATGAGGATTCAGGGGGAAAAGAGCCAAATTTCAGTGTTTTAGCAAATGCTGCACCGAGGGCGGCCTTGTCAGATTAAGGACTCATCCCGTCGACTTCCAGGTAGCTCCTGATGGACTTCCTTTGGAGGTTGGGTGACAGAGAGAAGCCACACAGGGAATGAGAGCTGCCAGTGGTGCATCATTTACACCCTTGGTGCCAAGGTGTCCTAGGCTGGTCCAAATTATTTGTCAACTGTTGCCATGGTCAGAAAATGGAGCTCTCAGCTGAACATGGATGTTCACAGGAAAGAGCCTGTGCTCCTTGAATACCTTTTTTTATTTTCATTTTTTCATGAGGCAACTGAAAATGCCAAAACTTTCTCTGGAAACTGAGAAAAAATTATTATTAAATATTGCCTACAGGGATCTAATTTTGGCCTTTCTCCACTGAAAACATTCTTCTTGCGGAATTGAACTGTATACTTTTCAGTCAACATTAGTCCATTTTCTCCTGGTTAAAAAAGTGCAGGTTTATTTGTTTCCATGTATCATTTGTGCAGCTGCATAACCCAAAGAATTATAATATAGAATTTGGTTTTGGTTTTCTTTTTCCCTGATAATTTCATTAGCCATAACATAGAGGACCATAAATCCCCATTTCCACACACACAGCAATGACAGCAATGTGACTGTGCTGCATTACCCAAAAGTGGGCACAGAGTGGAGATAAAAAGATATTGGTTACAAACAGCAGTGCAGCAATTGATTTCCTGAGCTGCAAACAGTTGTGAGAGCCATTCCAGTTTGATGTGTTTTGTGCTGATGTTACTCCCACTAGAGAAGGTTATGTCTTGGTGGGGTGAATTCCAGCTTTTCTCCAGAACCAGCTCTCTCCAGCAATCCAGCTCACAGATGTTTTGTTCTACTGAGGAATATTAGGGAGAATGGAAATCAGTTCCAGATCATATCCTTGTTTTCCAGGTGATAATGTCTCTCCAGGCCTCCTGATCAATTTTTATTTTTTTTTTGGCTACCTGGTATTTTCCCTTCCTTTTCCCAAAAGAAGAGCAGATTATTAGAAGCCCCACCTGCCTGCCAGTTACCAGATCACAGCTCCCACTCAGCTCTGGCTATTGCAAGATGCAGTGAAGCAACCAAGTCACAGTGCAGAAATAAATGCTAATGCAGACCAGGGCTTTCCAGTAAGATGTTCCCATTAAAATCCAGCTCCCAGGGCTGCAGAGCTCCAGCCAGCTGAGTCTAGACAAACCTGGGAGGCTTGGAGAGCCTCAGCTTTCTGCTCTTGTATTTCTGAACGAGAGCATTTGTTTTAAAATAAGACTTTGAAGTTCAGTGAAAGATTTTATGTTGCTGACTCCATGCTGAATCATCAGGGAGCCCTGGGGAAGATTGACAGCCAAACAACCAGTGAAAGGAGGAAAGGCTGTTTTCCCTAGAGATTTCTCCCAGCTCTTGGCTTCTGTTGAGCTAAACACAACATGGAAATAGGCTTTGTCAAGGTACTCGACTATCTCCAGCCAAAATCAGGAAATGATACTTTGTGAGAAAAAGACATAAACATATATTAACTAAACTTTTGTAAAGATCCAGGAATTTGGCTTTTGGATTCTGACCAAACTGTGTTTTCTCCAGACCAATCTTATCCTCTCCATCTCAGCACAGTTGTTCTGTTTTCTGTAAGGATATCATCTGAAATGTCAGCAAGAGGTGTATGGGTCCATACAGATCTCATTGTTGCAAGCCTTAATTAGATCTGGATGAGAAATCACAGAATTATAGCATGCTGATGAGAAATCACAGAATTATAGTCTGCTGCTCAAGAATGTTGCTGTCTCATCATTTTATTCTTGTTTTCAGGCTTTTGGGGTAGATGCACGCTACTCACATTTGACGGCATTATTCCACCACCATGAGGGCTGGAAATGTATTTATTTATTGCAGCCATAGCTAAGATTTTAAAGTAATCTTGTATCTCTCTTCAGTCATAATAAAATCCCGAGATGAAATGCCTTTGGTATATTAGCAGCTAGCCTGCAGCTCAACATTTGAATTTTTGCTTAATACAAAGCCCCCACCTTTTCTTAAAATCCTCATTTTCCACCCTCTTAGCTCAGAACTGAGATTGAAATAATTAAGCTCCCTTGAACTGGGTAACCTGCTCTTCCCATCTCAAAAGCAGACACTGTAAGCCAAAACATTTTTTTGGGATTAGAGATGATGTTCCTCACTCTAAGCCTTGCCCCATGTTGCAGCTCTGTGAGAAAGGGGAGGAGAGAGGCTGCCTTTAGAAGGACTCGACCAACCTTCTTTTGATGTGTTTTTAACACAGAACATGGTTGAAAGGCCATCCTCAGGCATGGCAGGCATGGCCAGAGAAATGCTGCTTCAAAGGGTGGAGAAGACAGAGCATTGTTTCATCTCCCTGTGCAGGAATGGTTTGCTAAAACTCACTTCATGCCATCTTTCAATTAAACATAAATACAAAGAAAGGATTATTTGGCAAGTTAATTGAGGAGTTTTCTTGTGGGTAATTCCTGCCTGCTCCTTCTCTTTAGCTGCTTTTGAACTTTGGGCAGAGCATTCTTGATTCTTGAACACAGAGCCTGGAATGACTCCTCTAATCACAGAGGACCTTCCCAAAACACCTGGCACAGCCCTTGCACTGAACCTCCTGACACGTGGTGGGAATGATGCCTATCTGCAGGATAACCAGCTTGATGGATAGAGTCTGGCTGATGGAGATTCCAAAGCCTCCCTGATAATCTGTTCTAATTTGGTCATACGTGGGGCATTAATATGCAACTCTGTTGGCAAATATAGCATTGAGATGAGTTATCTTTGCCCCTAAATAAAGCTGTTCATATCACAGTGCTGCTAAGCCACCAAGACTTACCCCTTCCCAGAGAAGATCTTGGTACCTGAAAGATTCCAGTGATGCAACTACTGAAAGACAATCCAAACATAAAAACATTAGGAAGAATTTCCATCATTTATAACAAAACCCTTGTTGCAGCCCCCTAGTTGAAGGCATAGCATTGTCCACATCCACAGACAGCTTTATCTCCAATCGCCAGGATTATTTTTGTCAGAAATATTTTTGTCTTGTCCTCTGAAGTGGATTGAAACAGCAGCTTGGACAGCTTCAGATTCAGAAAATTCTGTGGTTTCTCACCTGCAAAATCTTCCCTGTGGCTGCAGAGATGCTGTTCATCACCACAGGCTGCTGTAATGACTCCTAGTGGGAGGTGTTCATCAGCTCCCAAAGCTGCAGAGAGCTGCTTTAACACACTGGCCCTTTGGAGGGCAGAATCCAAGGGCTCAGCTGGTGCCTGCGGAATTAGAAACAATTAGAAAGGCTTTAATTGAAGTCAACAGAGCTACCTAAACTTACCACATTTGAGGAGCCAGCAGAGGCTGGGCAGTGACCACAGTTAGCAGGACTCAGTGCCTGATTGTGACTCATGGGCAGAGTGGGAAAATAGCGAACTTTTGAACAATATCCCTTTTGGTGCTGCAAGCACCAAATGCTGTCCCATTTTTACTAACCAGCAGGGAGATACAGTTCAGGAGCACACAAAAGCCCTAGAAAAGGAGTTAGGGCTGAGGTCACATTTTCATAGCCACATTATTGAACTATACCTCTGAAAGACAAAAGAGAAGGTGATGTCCCAACATGTAGCTGTTGCTTAATGATTGTGTTGTCAGTCTGGGGAGGGCGGAGTGGCAGGTTGCTTAACAGTTTTACATTTTCCCATGGTATAACACTGGTGATACAGTTGGCTATAATTAAAGGGTTATATAAATAAGCCATTGGGAAACAAATTAATTTATTTCCTTGGTGGGGCTAGTTATGTAATTTGGGGCTTACATGTTGATCTACTTTCTCTTTGAAGCATTCAGGCCCCCTCCCCTCCCCAGCCTAGTCCTCCTCTCCCAGTTGTTTTAAAATCATTTCAAAACACGTCAAGGAATGCAGATGTGAAATGTGCAGCAGCTTGAACTTCCTTGAAGCAGCAATGCCCTTAATGAGGAAAAGCTGGAGAGCAGAGTGACTTGTAAAACAGTTTTATGGCAAGTTTATGACAAAAGGCCCCTGAATGGACAGAGCAGGGGTGCACAGAGGTGTTGGTGCCACTGAGCCACACTCAACAGCAGCACCCAAGCTGTGCCATCACCTTGGCAGGGAGTGGAAGAATCCATTGCCTGGATGGTATTTGGGGCAGCTTTGGCCAAGCTCAGCCATTCTGTTTTTACTGAGGATCTGGCCCAGGGAAAGATGGGCTTGTTCCTACCCCAAGCAGAGAAATTGCCCTTCTCCTAGGAAATAATAAAATGTCATTAAAAGCTCCCTTTTAAAAGCCAAAGTACAACCCTATATTCTCCTCTAACGCCTGCGTTTCCTTTATGAGCTTCTAAGTAGCATCATTAAGCTACTTGCCATTCTCTTGACATATTTAGTCATGGAGGGTTTTTTGCATTCTCTTCCCTAGAAATGTAGGCCTCAAGCATTAGAAAATTTTAAACAAATGCTGAAACCTAAATTTTGCATACAAAGCTGTAGTGCAGAAAACAAACGATTTCCATGAAAGCTATATGTGCTAACAGCTATGCTAGTTTCCTGTAATAGACATAATTTTGGCTTCACAAGGGAAAAGGCAAAAAGAAAAAAAAAAAAGGGAAAAAGAGGAAAAAGTAGCACTTTAAAGTCTTGACATAAAGACCATGGCTACACTTCAGACAGCTCTTCCAGGCTCCAGCTGGGAGATCCAAACAAACTTCACCATCCAAAGGAAAGTGTAAATCTGTGATATTTCTGGTGCTGAATGACAAGACATAAAGCATTAAATTAGTTATGGAACATGGGTCTCATACCCCTCCTCCTCTGACATAAATGCCCAGACATAAAAAATCTCTGCCCTAATCTCTTGACTTGCCATTGTGGAAGACCCTACTTGACAGAGGGGGGAAGGCAATGCTGGTTTACTTTGGTTTAGATTTTAAGATTTCTAGTCTCAGGACAATTCCAAGTCTCACTTGGCTACAATAATTTCCTTTTAAAGTTTTGCTGAATGTAGTGCAGCAGCTTCACAGCATGTGCCTCAGGAATGAACACCAACCAAAAGTGCTGATGCTGTTTATCTTACTCTACAGGGAAGCCACTGATCAAAGCAATGTACATTTTAATCAAAACTCTTCCCAAAGTGGCAGCTTCCACTGCCAGCACACTGCCAGTGCCTCTCTGCTAACACTGCAGAAAGAATAAAGGAAAACAATTAGTAACAGTCTGGAGGCAAATTTGAAGCCATCCAGCAGAGCTCCACATCACCAAGTGGTTATCAAGTGGAAGACTTGGATCAAGTTGGGCTGGAGCCCAGGCTGTGCTTGCCTCTGGTGGATTCTGAAGGAACTGAGACCCATTGTTTGCTCACACAGTGTCTCTGTCATTTTAGCACTTTGGGGAATGATGGCTTTGATTTTCAAATTCCAATTACTGACTGCAAAGAAGAGGGAGAATTCATTTGTGAATTGCTGAACAGGACCTTGGTGGGTTGGGCTCTCCTGTGGGGCTTTGGTTGCTGCTGTGGGAGCTCCAAACTGTCTGCAGCCAGCATTGGGCTATTTGTTTGCAGGATAAGAGGCACAAAGGTTCAGCCCCTGATCCTGCTCTGACTTTCCAGAAGAGCCAGGCACACACCTCAGGTGTCTCTGCTTGCCAGCATCCAGAAATCACTGTGACAGACTTCTTAGTAATGAAGGTTTTGGCCCATTCAGCCCAGTCCTCTCCTCAAGCTCAGCCTAAGGAGCCCTGATGATTCCTTGATGAGGTTTCCAAAGGCATCGTGGGAATATGCAGAAAATAGGCAGTGTTAATACCAACATGAGTGGAATAACAAGCTTTTGGGCATTTACAGGGGATGAGATTGGGATTTGTGAGGTTAGAAATGGTAGTTTCCTGTAAAAATCACTTACAAATTTGGACAAATTGCTTAAACTTGCTGTCCTTAATGCTCAAAATTACCTGAACATCTGCATTAATCCATTTATCTTAAAGAAATTTAACTTTAATCGTCCTTAACTTCAATCATACACTCGTGTCCCAATTATGCTAATAGCACTCAAGTATGTACTTGAGTGTCTCGCTGACTGATGTTCTTCTGAATTGCAATTGCAGTTCTGTGTCTCCCATTTCCAGGGATGCAGTGTTTTCCCTGAAGGAGGAGAACAAGCTAGTGTGGCTGACTAGGAACTGCAGGATTGCTCTCGTTTGTTAAATCTTGGTTGGAACTTTCAAAAAACTGGTCTTGTCTTGAGGGCCAGAGACAACACTTTTCCTCTTTTTAAGATCATGTATAGAAAATTATTTTTAATTAAGTCACTAAGTATTTTCTTATAAAAAAATTATTGGGCAACAGACTCTGGATCTTCAGTTGAAGAAATGAAGTGCTCTTTAAGTTACTGCTTCAAGAAAAAAAAAAAGTCTTGAAATACTAGTCCTCGGCTCTTTATTTGCATTCCTGAGACTTAAAATGACTTTAAAGTTTTTATTGAAAAAGCTGGAAAATGAAAGTGCCCTTTGTCTTATGGGTCAGGTTGCAGCAGAGCCTCAGCCTGGCTGCTGACTTTTGCAGCCCTGAAGATGCTGCTGTGCTTGGACTCAGTGTGACTCTCCTCTGAGAAGAAGTGCAGCATTGTAACTCATGTAAAGATGTGTTTTTACACTCGTTGTGGAGAATCTGCTCCCAAAGGAAGGACCAAAAATACTTTGAGGGAGGTTCTATTAGTTTACATAGCTGATTAAAACCCGAGGCCCTGTTTCTTTGTGGAAATAGTATCCACTCTCCATCACGGAGCTTATGGTCCTGTCTGAGCTGAGGGCCAAATCACCCCTTTGCAGCCATTTTGGTAAAGCTCAGCCTCACACTGAGGTGAGAAAATAAACCGAAGACCCTTGGATGAAATTTTTGAGGACTGTATGTAAACTCAATATCTTTATTATTCCTTGCTGCAGCTGACTGGGTCTCTGATTTTATATGTCTGCCAAAGCAGCACTGGCAAGTTAAGCTGCTCACAGCTCCTGGGCATGGCAGACAAGGAGCCTGCTGGGGCACTGAGCAGCAGTTTGGCAATTCCCGATGGAATCTGAACTTTTGTTCTCATGGCCCTTGAAAGGGGATGCTTTTTGCATTCACAGCCAGTACAACACACCTATTGGCCACGGGCAGGTGTGGCAGTGACACAGCTGAGCCATTGCCTTCCTCAGAGGCAATTCTCACCTGTGTCCTGTGCAGGCAGCATGAGAGGTGCACCATCAGCAAGCTGTGAACCTTGCAGGATGTGTTCTTGTCCATCAGCTGTAAGCAGCACTTAGTAGTGCTGCAGTGCAGGTAGGACAGAACTGAAACAAGACAAGAAGAAAAGTGGCAGAAGCAAAGCTGCTGCTAAAGCTCCTTTTAATGTGCAGCACAGCAGGGAACAAATGGATACCGACTATGATGAAAACTTTTGCTTCCTGTAGCATTTGGCATTCCTTAGTATGTCCTGATGGCTTTGGTTTCCTCCCTTGCAGCATCAAGGAGAGAACAGGCTGAACGTTGCCCAGTTTGGTCATTTGAACACTATCCATTTAAACTTTCCTTTCTCCCTTCCTTCCTGCCTCCCTGCCTTGGATAACGTTTTGCTTCCAGATGCTGCACCAACACAATGCTGTCCATGTCTGGATGTGCCTCAGGGGAGATGAGTTCAGTGCCCAGTGAATTTTATTCTTGTTGAGAAGCTGGCAGAGCCCATCTCTCCTTCGAGCTGACACCTCCTGTGGCAAGCTCAGGTGAAGGACAAGGACCCAGGTCTCCAGACATGTCTGGTTGTCCTGAACACTGCAATGTTTTGAAACCAACTGGCCAGATGTGGTGAGCCCCATGAATCTGAAATAACCTTTCCTCTTTGTTTCCTTGAATATATTACAGATCTTCTCTCTATGTTTTCTTGAACCTTTCAAGAGCTCCATCCTGACCACACTTGTTTTGTACTATGGCGTGCCTAGAAAATTTAGATGCCCTGAGTAAATATGGAAATTTTCTTATTTCTTATCAGGCATGTTCTCCAGTGGTAGGTTTTAGTGTCTTTTCCATTTTGTGTTGTATTTCCAGGAGAATCCCACACCAATTAAAACATCAATCTATTTAAAAACACAACTAATGAGCTTTCTTTGTCCTCTGTCTCATGCTGGAAAATCCCACCTGATCCCTAATTAACAAATTGATTTGTTAAAAGTATAACTAATGGCCTCCCTTTGTCCTTTTCTTCCAGCTGCAGGATCCCACCTGATCCCAAATTATCCCATTGATTTATTTAAAATTTAAATATATGCATTGCATAGTCTCTTCATCATGCCTATCAGTGAATGTCTCAGACATATGTTCCAATTAAGTGCTGATTTTACCCCTCACAGATCAAATACTTTCAGAGAAAAGCAATAGTTTACAATGCCACATTGTCCCTCCAGGTGTTCAAATGTTTGAGTGTTCCTATTGTTGAGCTTAATATGAAGTCACTTGGTAGCAAAGCCTCCAGAGAGAGGAACTGGGAAATAACAGGCTGCTTGGGATGGAGCAAGAGAGAGCAGCACAGACCCTGGCAAGGAGGACATGTGGCCACAGATTATGTGCATTTCTTGCATCAAAAGGAGCAGCAGAGAAATGTCCCAGTCCCTGTTGCCCCAGCCAGCCTCCTTGGAGCAGGGGACAGGCAACAGAGCCCATCCCATGCTGGGAACAACTTCAGCACATCCCCTTTTCCATCTGAGCTGACCCTGAAGCCTCACTATTTCCCTGGTCAATAAGAAAGACAATTAGAATGAATTCAAAAGGAAAAACATACCCAGAGACTGCTTGTCCTTTCTCCCACAGACCCTGCTCCCAAGCCTGGCACAGTAACCCTACAAGGGTGACCTGGTAACCCTACAAGCTCTTGAAGCTCTCTCTGAGCAGTGCAGTGCAGTGCAGAGCCACCACACCAGAGCTGTGCAAAATTCAAAAAGGAACCCAAACAAGACCCAGCACCTCTGCAAAGGGAGATTTGAAGCTGTGTGTAAGACAAAGGAGCTGAGGTGTCAGCCTGCCCTGCAGGAATGCTCTGGACTGTGGGGTGTGAGCCCATGTTAAAGTGCTCTGGTGTTCCCCAGGGAGGGGTGGTGGTCTCTCTAGGGTAGCAAGAGTTTGCTTTTGCCTTCCAGGCCCTCCCTCAGGTTTCCAGAACAAAGCTATAGCATGTCTGGCTCCATGACTTAATTGAGTGGTAAGCCCTTTATTTCACTTGGCCAACATGTCCTCTGGCTACCATCCTAATAGTGAGAGTCCTTAGTTAATGCTATCCACTTTCTACACATCTCCCTTCCAGTCTCCTGGAGCCTCACAGGTTTATTTCTTTAACATGTAGTCCTGTGTGCAGTTCTGTCTGGGAACAAGAATTCAGCTACACACACCAGGCAAAAAATGCCACAGTTTAAGTATAAATTAATGAAAGGGAAAAAAGGAGCTAAATAGCTTATTTATAATCTGCTCTATTTCTTAGCACAGTTTAGAGTAATAAGGCACTCCATTGTAATTCCAAGCATGGGAAGAGTGGCATCCAGCTGCTTACTGCTGAAAGTGGATTTTTCCCACTCCCTCCCTCCAAACAATGTGCACACGTCATAGATCAATCAGATAGGAGGGAAGTGGGAAATGCCCCTTTTCGTACGGGAATTCTACACCTGAATTCCCATCACACTTGTCTTACAACACAGGGCTTTGCCTCCATCCTGCTCACCCTGCAAGGCTCCCAGCCAGCCCTCCTGCCTTTTTGTGCATGTAGTGATCCCACAGTGAGCCAGCTGGGAGCCCTGGGAGTCCCGGATCCACTGCTTCCTTGCCTCAGGGCTTCAAACCCACATCTCCTGCCGGGCCTGGGCTGGGCTAGGATGGGTTTTTTCCCAGCTCCAGCATGAGTGGTGCCATTGTGCTGAAAGAAATGGTTAGAGCTGCAAGGGGAAAGTAATCACGGGTGATGAGGGATGCTGTCTGGGAAAGGAGGTGCAGGAGACACCTTGTTTTGGTTTCTTCCCTCAGACTGTTCCCATATTTTGTCTAAAGGTGATTACATTTGAAACTCATAATTATTTTCTGGAGAAGGGATCTTTCCTCTCCAGGCAGTTAAAGCCATTCCCAAATTTCCTTCTGGTGTCTGTAAGACCCCTCTTCCTCCCTCTAGAGCCCAAAAACCTCAGGAAGAAGATCACAGGTACCACCAACAAAGACTACCTGTGTGTGCCCAAGAGCCCTTTTGGGTGTTTGCATTCCCACTCCAACCCCTGGGTGTGGGACACTTGCCTGTCATCGTGCCTAACAAATGATGGGATAATATTGATTTTTAAAATTCCAGAAGTACAAAAGAGACATTTTCTGCAAAAATTTCAGTTTCATCCATCATCCCCCCTTACCCTCCATCGCTGTATTCATCTCACAGAAGTAAATTACACAGAAAATGCTAAAGGAAGTGCATGACTGCCAAGCCAGTCACTCCAGATATAATCTTATTAATCTTAATTGACATTTCCTTGTTTGTCTCATGTATTTTTCCTTGCTGCAGCTTTGTGCAGCCCTTTTTCTACACTCCAGATGAGAAGTCCAGAGGAAGGCACTGATTGTTATCCAGCAAACCACATCTCAGTGGAAGATTACTTTGAGGGTATTTGATACTATAATATCAGAGAGAAAGTATGCAAATGAAACCATAAGTAATAACCAGTAGCTTTAAAGTAATGAAACCTTGAATTTCGTCTCACCTTTGTCTCTGGCAACTCAGCTCCAAGAATGTGGTGTCTTTATTGGATATTATTTCTTTATTGGATATTATTTATTTAAGACCAACCTCTCTTTCCAGCCATGGTCAGCCTGTGATGCACAGCAGGAAATTGTATCTCTGCCCTATTGGGCATTTGTAATAATGCAAATCTCATGGACCAAACCTCTACCCAGAATTTCCCAAGAAATACAAACTTTTACACTTCAAATGCTTAATTTTTTCTTGTTTCATCAACCTCCCTAGAAATCAAAGAAAAAGCGTTTTTCAGCCAGTTTATTTAGCCCCAACAGTACTGTCCCAGTGATAAAGGAAATTCACAACTGCATTCCCACCCCTCAAAGCTTACTGGCTATGAGACTTCAGTTCCAGAAACTGAAATTACCCTTGAAATAATGGTCATTTCATAGGTGTAACCACTAATCTTCCCACAGGTTTAATGTCAGTAAAGTAGTTTAAGATCTTCAGGTACAAATTGTTTTCAATCAAAGCATAATGAATAAATTTCTCCAGTGCAAAGCATGTTGGCTTTCATCAAACTAACAGGAAAAACTGGCTTATCATCCTCAATGTACCAAACAGGGGCACATCCCACTTTGTTTCCAAAGCTACAAAGTTTTGGGTTGTCATCATGTATTTATCTGGGAAAAAAAAAAAAAAAAGCAGAGCAATAATTCCCAAGCCAACACCTTCCTAGTGGCATCGAGGCATCTTCTTTAAAGAACCAATAAATATATTTGGCCCTCTTGCAGGTGGTTCAGCTTTGTGAGAGGGAGTTCTAGACCTATCTGTTGATGGTTCTTGACACTGAGCCCTCCACCTCAGGAAGAAAAGAAACTTTCTTCCCCAGCAAAGATTATGACTGGACCCAAAAAAGCCATGCAGCGTAGAGATCCCTTTTAGCAGGGTGTCTCTTAGTCTCCACACTTATTCTACAGCAAGTAAATCACCAGAGAATCACAGGGATGATGCTGGTGGTAGATGTGCTCTGACATTGCTCACTCAGCAAGAAAAAAATGTGACATGGTCTGCCAAAGGGCTGCTCTAGAATGCCAAAGAGCAGGAAGGGAACCTGTGCTCCATCAGCTGGAAAAAGCATTTATTGATGACCAGAGGCTACAAACCAGTTCCATTATGTTCTCTTCTCCTGTTTGGAGCAGCACATTGACAAAGGAGTGGATTTGCCCCAGAGCAGTTAAAACCAAAAACCCAAGAGGTCTTCTCCACAGGCATTTTCCTGGCATTCTCTGACATGCAGATTGACTGATAATATCACCATAACAGCTGTTATCTCAAATGTCTGCCTCCAGGCAAATTAAAAGTAAAGAAAAGCCAAAACACTTGAAGAGATGAATACAGGAGGCATTTGCCAGTAATTTGCTGGCCCTGGATTGCCTGCTGTCAGGGGTAAAACGAAGCCTGTTTGCTTTATAAGAAAATTACAGAGCTGTCATCTCTGCAGCTCATGCACATGGAGCAGGGAGAGCAACACCACTGCCAGGACTGAAGGCAAAAGGATTGTATTTTCAGCCAGAATCTGAAACAGCCTTTCCCAAGGATATTCTTGAGCCTTGCTGCCAGGGGCTGTCCCCAGATAGGGCCAAGGAAAAGGGACCTCCAGGCAAGCATAAAGTAGGTCCAGAGCCCACCCTGTGGCTCCAGCCAGGACCAGCTGGAGATGGGGCTGGGTGCAAGGTCAGAATTTCAGATAGGCTTCTGCCACCATCTCTGGACTCACAGGGGATGTGATTTTTCTGATGCTTTGGGGGAAGAATGACTCTTCTGAAAGGGACCAGCAAGGTCCTGAGGTGATGTGTCAGCCTGGGGTAGTGGGTTTTGCCCTCTGGTTTTGCACCTCTTTGATGCAGCCACAGATGCTTGAAATGTCCAGTCTGTGAAATGTGGAAAAGAGCATTGAAAGAGAGTTCTCTGGGCCAAGCTGAAGTCAAAGCCTCTGAGTGCTCTTGTCAGAGCTCTCAGTGAGGGAATTAAAATGCCACAGGCAACACCTGAGCTGTTAGAGATGAGGTGAGATAGTGAGGACTGTTGTGTTCAGTGTTTGAAGGACATCCTGATCTCCACAAGAGAAGACCCACAAGTTTATAGGAGGTTCCACTTCTGGACCATACCACATCTCTGTAAAATCTGCCTTTATAAAGAAATAACTCCCTGCGGGATTGTTATCCCTTTAAATTGTGTTCACATGTAACAAGCCTGGCTTTTGCACAGTTCTGACAATGCTGGAAGTAGAACTACTGCAGAAATCTGCAGTATTTTAGTGGGAAGCGGTACTACTAACCCTAAAGCTCATATTGAAAATCCATCTGCCTCCTTATTTGGGGCTAAGACAGGCCAAGGAAGCCCCATGGGCCTTAGGAAGTGAGGTGCCAGGGGAAGGGGAAGAGCAGGTTGTCTTGGTTTTGTTGGAGAGGGAAAATGAAAGCTTTATAGATATTTGGGGAATAGAAACTTCACCATTTCACTGATGCCAGATAACTGTCTGGAACTGGGATGTTTATTTTAATATTCAAATGTTTAATGTTACAGAGTGCTAACCATGGCATAAAAGATGTCCAGGAAAGGCTATGAATTGTCAAGGTTTAAGATTAAATTCAAGAAGCAGCAGTCTAGATAAAACAATGGTGAGGAAGTGAGCAAATCCTGCTTCACCAGGAACACTGCTGAATGGTGCTTCCAGGAATTACATTTCCCAAAGAAAAAGCCATTTCTCTGCTCCAAAAGCTAAAATTCTTTTGTTGTCATTCCTGGAAAGTGGTCCAGTCTACAAAGTCTTGGCGGTGCTTGCAAGAGTAAAAAAGCAATCATGGTGGAAGTTGTGTAAAACAAACTTGGCAAAGTTAAATTCATGAGGGTGGAACTCTGGATATTACTGGCATTTTGTAAAAGTGTCCTGCCATGCTTTCTTGCAACTGTTTGTGAAATTTTGGGGAAACTTGGGCTGTTTGACTCCTTTGGTTGGAAATAACAAAAAACTCTGTGCTTCTTGCATTTCATCTGGCAAAATTAAGGAAACACTCAAAGTAAGGAAACCCCAGTTTTACTGAGGTCCATTTCAGTGTTAGGAATTGCACTTTACTAAGTCAGGTTTGAGTGAGATTTAAGTAGAACTGGAAAAAAAATCTGCAGACTGGTTTTCATGACTTCTGAAATGTATACAGATTCAGGCTGCTGTATTCTGTGGTAAAAATTTGAACTACTGGGTCTGCAGCCTGAAGGAATAGAGAATTTAAAAACATAAATTGCTGGATATTATGGGAAGCACATACCATAGGTTTGCTCAACATCTGTCCTTGCCATTTTCATCGGAAGCCTTGCATAAGATCAGAAATGCTAATAAGTTGTATCTCAAAATTACAAGCAACATGGTGCTCCAAGTCAGGTAATTCAGGAACAAAGTCATTGGCATAATTCATTATAGTATATATAAAAGAGTAACAGAGAGAATAAAAGAAAGCTTTGTTCCTATTATCTTCTGTATTTTTTTGGTGCACAGCACCTGTCCAGAGCTGTGAGGGCTTGCAGAATTTGTGATGTATTGACCCAACTCTCTGCTGGGCTAAGAGAACATGGCTCCATTGTAGTCCACATATCTGGGCCAGTTCCCACCACTTTTCCCCTGAAATGAAGCAAGCAGTGCAAGGAAGTCAAAGTTGCCTTGAAAAAATCTCTTTTTTTTTTCAGAAATAATAGCAATATTCACTAATCAGCAACAGCCAACCCCCATTTTGTCTGCCCGCAAAGCCTTGTCCTTACCATCTCTGTGAGACTATAAATTGATCTTTGTAACATGTCCAGAAGATTAAAAATAATCCAGCTTCTCACAGAACACAGAAACACATCGCTCCTTCCAGAACTGAGGGGTCCTCAGGGAGGTGCTGCTTTAAAGTTAAACCAAGATAACTTTAGCAGCAGTGTCACAGCAATCTGAACTGTGCTGTGTCCAGGAGGAGATTCCTTGGGAATCACTTTCCTGGAGTTTCATAGACATTTCAAAAGAGAGGTTTTTTTAGAGAACAAAAGTAGATTTTTCTTTGCGTTGAAGTATTCCCAGGAACTTGCTGGGTGGAATGAGTAGAGGCCACATCAGCTGCAGAAGCAGAAATTTCATTTGATATTGGGCTTGCATGGCACAGTGTAACATTTCCATGGTCTCCAAGGACCTGTAAATATCACATAATTTTTCCTGAGCCAGAACATCGATGCCAGCTGCATTTTCAGGTCTGATGTTTAATTTCTGCCCCTTCAGCCAAGACAGATCAATGTTCAGTGGGTGATTTACAGGTGTGCCAGGTACTGTCAGCCAAACCACAGTGATAAACTCTACCTCTCTGAAAACTGTTCCCAAAAACATCCATGCACAAATCCAGCTAGCACAATCATCCATGCACACAGCAAGCCCTTAGACACTGTTTCCCTTCTTCCACATGACTTTCCTAGCCCACCTGGGAAATAAATTACTGGGCAGTGCTAGAGTCAGTAAACCTACATACACTCGTAAAAGTTCAAACCAAAGCGTGATCATAAAGTACTTATGGGTCAGTAATCACACCCTTAATTTTCAGAAATAGAGTAGATGGTATTATCTGGAGAAAAAGTTCCTTCCTTTTTCTTTCTAAATACCATGTTGTAAGCTAGTAATAAGTATAAAAATGAGGACCTGGCTGAATGTTTGCTGAAGTCAATAGAAAGTCTTTACTCAATTCCAGGGCACTGTGGTGGGAGCCCTTCAAACCTTTGGATTCAAAGCAGCACTTATGTCATAAGCACTTCCTAAGGCCCAAATAAATTGCCCCATTCTGTGGGACACAGCTAACAGCCTTGAAGGTAACCATTTGATTAAATACTTTGCAGAATAAGAATGCACTTTGAGCCAAGTATAGGCCTCAAATCTATGTCAAACAGCCTTCATATTTAGCAGGCCATGCTGTTTGTCACACAGATCTTTTGCCATTCACATTGTGGTATTGGTTTGAGCTTTGGAAAAAAGGGTCTTCTGGCATGTTCTGCAAAAAATGATCTCCAAGAATGCTGGCAAGAGGCAGTGTGGGGGATCCTTTCAAAAACAGGCTTTTGCAGAAAGTGATGCAGTCCTTAGCTCTCCTGGTCTGCTTTCAGCTCATGCTGCTGCTGCTGAGCATCTGAGTCCCAGCGCCAGAAATAAAATGTTCAAAGAATCAGTCACAACACCAAGGGAAGGCAAGAAGCTGCACTCTGCTCCTGACAGCTTTTCCTTCTGTCACCCCCTTTCCAGCACCACCTTTTCTCTACTGTCCTCCCAAATCCACCTGCAGCAGCCAGGCTCAGCCAAGGCAGGCCCTCCTAGCCTGGCTTTCCAACCAGGAGTTTCTCACAGCACCAGCACCTCCTCTCCAGCAAATCACACGTGTTCTCCACACAGCATGAGCAGGTGGGAGCACAGCTTTGCCAAACTGTGATGGAGTTTGGTAGCTGAAACACAAAATCCGAGTTTGGCCTGAGATCTGAATCTGGCTCTGTGCTCCATGCTCTGCTCCGAGCCAAACCAAACTGTGGCACATCATGAAAACCAAACACCGCCGTGCTCTGGTCATGTAAATCTCCATCCAGCTCCAAACTCCATGAGGAATCTCCTGTCTGGGTGTGCCACAGTGGTGCCAACGTCCCTCATTAGGTAGGAGTGGTAGCACCCTGACAGAAACTCAAACACCTCAAAGCCTCCCCCTAAAAGTCCATGGGGAAGGCACTAAAACGTTGAGAAGGTATTGAAATTGCTGCTTCATGTAGCTTAAAAAAATGCCCCAAACCACGACAGAAACAGACAAGCAAAATTTATGAGTGGTTCAAGTTCTGAGGCAAAGCACCCCCCTGTCTTTTTGGCTCCTAAAGTCTCTTATTATTAGTTTAAGAGCTGCCAGGCAGACAGAGCAATTCATCCAGCCCACCTGTGCTTTTTTTTAGCGGGGCAGGAAATGCAAAGGATATGTTCTATATTCTTCAGGAAGTGCTCCTCACCATGGAGCCAGCTCTGCTGCACCCTCACGGGCCCTCTCAGGATACCTGTGGTGTGGCAGCCCACCCAGGCCATCCTGCTGCCCAGGTAATCCTGCTCTCATATTCTCTCTTGTGCTCTTTCTTTGTTGCTTTTTTTAAAAAGTGAAGCATTCGAATTTTTCTTCTTCTGTATTTGGCACTTCTGGTAGAGCCTTTGACATGGAAAAGGGCTCATCTTTCAAATGCCTGTGGCACTCTGTGAAAGGTGATTTTTAAAAATCCATTTTATTTTGCTTCCTGGCAGTGATATCAAAGGAACAATCAGTGCCTGACTCAGAGCCAACAATTTATTTCCATTATCATAAACAGAAAACAATGGCACACTGCCTTATTAGTTATTCACTTTCCAAGTCAACAGACTCGGAGGGTTGGGAGGAGATCTAACCAGAGATATGCTTTGATGTTTTCAGTTTGGAGAACTGGTCTGGCCAAAATGCCAAGTGATGCCGATTTTGGGGGGAAGAAGGGAGGGAAGGGAGGGCAGAGGGGAAGGAGAGAATCCCTGAGAGCACAGGGCAGCTACTGGAAGGGCTGGGGGATGTTTGTGGATGGCTCTGAGGAGACACTGGAGGGTGATTGTGGTCCTGGGCTGTCCCACATCAAGGTGACACGTGGGCAAAGAGCAGCAGAGCAGGTCCTTGGATTTATACACAGGGAGGATCCAGACCAGTGCAAACTCAAGATCTGCTACTGTGCTGATGCTTGCAGTGTGTGTCTGATGGATCCAACCCAAACCAGATGTGCATAGCAGCCCTGGTGCTCATCCTTCCCTCCCAAGTCTTCCAGCACTGTCACATTAGTGGTGCTCTGTAGGGAATGCTGCTGGGAATATTGAGCAGCTGTGTTTGTCACTGTGCTTTATTGTTTTAGCACTGGGATTGCATGTGCAGAACACTGCAGGAGGGGAAACCCCTCAGCAGGAGCAGGAGAGTCAAACTGCTTGGAAATATTTTGCTATACATGCCTAACAGTACAGAGTATTTATGGAAAACTATCTCATGAGAAACTCTTGTAGGTGGGGATGAACATGAAAAGTAAATATCTGCTATTTTTCTACATGGAAAACTTCAATCAGCTTCTTTCTTGGTATCATGATGCCAACAAAACCCAAAAAAGTCACAGGCTCCTCATTACCTTGAATGCATTCCACCAGTATTTCTGGAACATGCACAACATCTGTACTATTTCACAGAGCAAGAAGCCTGAACATGGGGCAAAGCAGTCGATCATTGCCTGCTTATTAATCCTGTCTCTCATGGACAAGCCACCCTGGCTGTTTTGGATTCTTTTCTGAGCAAAGTACAAACACATTAAACCCTAAGCTTTTTGCTTTTCTCACCGAATTGATGTTGTAAACTGTCCAAGTGCTTTGTAACGGTGAGCAGATTAACAGAGATCACAGCAACTGAGGTAGGTTGTTTGCTCCAGGGGAGAACTTCCTGTTCATTTTGGGAGATATATACCTGATCCCTACCTGTGCATCTTTATTTTAAGGGAATTTCTGTTGGGATTCTTTAAAAATGTAAGAAAACTGCAGATTTCTCCAAAGCCAAAAGAAAACTTGCCTTGCTCAGGAGAAGCAAGGTGATTTGAAATCTGTTTTAACAAAGGTTTTGCATGGTGATCATAAACAATTACATTTCAGGTGACCAAATACACACAGAAAACCAAAAATACTTGTTAGGAAGCAATGTCTCCTCTGAGCAAAGATGTAACAGTTTTGTGGTTGTTGCTGGTAGCCAAACCCCTCTTTATCATGGAGGAGAGAATGTGAAGCAGGTGATATTGCACAAAATACCAGCTGGGAATTCACTGGGCCACAAGAATCTGTGTGGTTAGCATGATTTTCAGAGAGAAAAGTCAGCTTACAGGATCCAGGCCTCAGAGAGTTTCCTGACCTGTCACTTTGCAGAAATATCCATTTGGAATGACCAGCAGTGGCAGCCTGTCACTTGCAGGGTCAATTTTCAGTGCAGAATAGCACTCTCAGATCCTGCTTGAGCAGTTTCCTCTCCTTTGAACCCTCTTTCTGATTGCCAGATGCTCAGTCACAGTCTGGCCCTCATTCCTCCAGTCGTCCCATGAATGAAAGTGAATTTCCAGCAAAAGCTTCCTTGGGGGTATAAGGCAATTAGAGAAAAAATAGACCTGGAGACCTCTCATGTCTCAGCTAAAAGTCCTCCAGTCAGACACTGCGGCCAAATTCCTTTTCCTGTGCTCAGTTTCAACATGATCAGCCTTCTTCCTAGCCTAGAAATTCCTGTCCCTTGCTTTATTCCAGGGCATCTCCCTTCACTGGAGGCATGTGACACCTAGCCTTGATCCTCCTAACCACAAGAAGCCAAAGCATCCCACAGAAAGGGCCATGCTTCTTGCCCATCTGCTTTCTTTCTGATTGCCTTCTGGACAGTAATGGATGATGCTGGAATTCTTTCAGCAGACATTCCAGCTTATCCTCCCTCCTCCAAACTCGCCAGTGTTCTGTCTCTCTCTCCCATGCTCTTAACTTCACCCCATCAGCTCAGCCTCTCTGCTGGCCCCAATCCTTTCCCCAGCCAGGGCTCTGTGTGTTTGCAGCCACAAATCCCAGAGTGCATGTTCCAGCATGAATTTGGGGATTTCATGGCTGAGGCCAGGCTGGATTGTGCCTGCTTTCCTGTTAAATGAGGCTGGGTGTGAGGCACTAAACACTCACTGGGATGAGGAAGCTGCAGCTGGAGCCATCACACGGTGTAAAGGAGAACATTCCTAAACTAGTTCCAAGGAAAAAATCAGGCTGCTGTTTCCCAGGGCACTGGCAGCCACCTCTGATTCATCTTTTTGCTGCTCCTTACCACGAGCTCAGTAAATATCCTTATGAAGGTGTGTGGTGCAAAGGCCTTCATGGACCTCACACTGCCTCGCCTCTGTCACCTTGCAGAAGAGGTGAAGGCAAGGAAGGGAGGAATGTTGTTCCTTCCTCCCCACAGGTGTGCAGGACCAGGCAGCACAGCTATTGGGTGAGGTGCTTGGAATCACACAGGATCTGCTGAGGAGAGAGGAGCAGACAGCAGGTACTGTGGATCTGTAACTCCTGTACATCCTTTTGCTGCTGAGACAAACCCCACTCTATGAAACCCCAGTGAAACCTGGGCAGACACATGGATGGATGACAAAGACATTGCCTGCTCTTTTTTCAGGCATGCAGGATTTCTCCAAAATCTGTTTTATCTAGCTGCTAACAGGAAAAGCTTCTCAAATCTGCAGTCAGTGTTATTTGGTAAGGGCACAGGGTCGAAAAGCCCAGCACTCTACAGAGATCCCTTGGAGTATCTTTAAGTTCATGAATCTTATAAAACAGCCACCCTCATTACAAAAAAAAAAAAAAAAGGAAAAAAAGAAAAGAAGCACACAAACTTACCATTGTTGAATGTTTCTTTAATAGAATCAGAAACAAATTTGTGACCCTGTGGCCCAGAGGTGGGAACACCATCTATAAACTTGCCCAGACATAGAAATGCATTCTGCCTGTCAGTAGGAGTTTGCCATTGAACACGTATATAAAAAAAGGCTGGTGTTACATTAGGCCAACATTTTTTAAATGCCACAGCTCGCTTTATATGCCATGAACCTTATTAATGCTGCTAACAAGAAAGTTAAAAACTCAAAGCCATAAAAATAGGAATGCCACTCCTAAGTAAATAAATATACATGAGAACCAAATATTCAGATACAAGCTCTGGAATGGCTCCTGCCTAAGGGAGGGAGAAAGAAAAAAAAAAACATTAACCTGAGTTGTTTCTGATGCTATAAAAGCTCACTATAGTCAGAAAAGTTGTCTGCCATTGAGCCTTTGCCTTAATTTCACAGGGTTCTTGAGAATTCCACACTCTAGCATGGAGGAAGTCAGAGAGGGTGGGCAGCAAGGAATATACCAGAGAGGAAAATTCTGTCCAGGAGATGGGATGGGTCAGGGAGGGTGGGATATTTCTACCAAGAACAGACTGTTGATGTGGCAGCAGTGGGGAAAATGTTTCCATCAGAACAGGCCACCTACATATCCTGGCCTCTGCTGTTGGCTCTGGGTGCAAGTGAATAAACCCAGCTTGGGCAAGTTAAACCCAGTCTGAGGTGTATCACGGATCTGTCTGACAGCCTGGACTCTATGCTGGCTCAGGAGCTAGGAATTCCAAGGATCATTTTTATCAATTACCTCCTAGCTACATATATTTTTTGTTGTTTATCCATGCTACTTTATAACACTGTAATGTAAGAATTGAGACCTCTTCCTAAGGTTGGACTTACCAGGCTTAAGTGGACTCGCTTCTGCTCAGCATTGGCAATTCATTTGTGTCTTCTAGCCTTTGCTTGTGAAAAGCAACCTTTTTCTTTTCCTTTCTTTACCTGCTGGAAGTTACGAATAGAAGGTTTTAAAAGATAGGATGCTTACAGACACATGATGGACCTTTGTTTACAGGTTTTGGCAGCACAAAAGAATGTATAACTTATACACTTCTGTATATGCATCTAGAAAACCTTATACAGTGAAGAAAAGTGGGAGAGAGAAAAATTCTGAAAAATTCACCTTTCTGTGAATTCAGGCTTTGGTTTCCCTAAGATGTCCCTGACCCAATCCCATATGGTGCCAATGCAAAGTAGAGGCAGCCCATGAGTCTGATGGGCCCAGAATTAAAAGCAGTCTCAAATCTTACATTATAGTCTTCAGAAGCTGCATTGATAAACCACTCAAGGGCCAAAAGAGGACATTTTTAAACCTTTGTGCATTTACTCACTTCCACAATGACAGGAAAACTACTCCTGCTTCTTGTGAGGGGAAAGAAACCCAACTTCTCCAAAGTTGTGGTGAAGTCTAAACCATTTCAGAAGAGGGTTGACTGTCTCCATTTAGAGATTATGTGCACAATTATCAACAAATTGTTAATTAAATTGATAAATTCTTGAAATAAAATCCAAGCAGGAGGTAGAGATGATATATCACGACTAAGTTGTTAAGGAGTGACAAAGGTAGACATCCAACTGAGAAATCTACTCATTGTATGGCTAATCAAAAAAACAGCCATTTTTTTCAGCTTTTCCGAATTTAAATCAAATTTGATGCAACTATTTCATTGAATTGAAGCAGTATTTCCTTTATCTACAATACTCAATGTAGCCTGCTCACAGGACAAAAATCAGTGGGAATATTTCATTTTCAAGGCTACTGGTTACATCATGATGAAAAGTTTTCCCTTTCCCCCTTTAGTCTCAATACTGGCTGTGATTTATTAAGATATATTTCCAGGACAACATGCTGAGATGATGATTTTTTTTGGAAGACCACACTCAGAATTGCACTGAAATTGGATGCAACATGGGAACCATCGTAATCAGGATTTCACCACTGAAGCCTAGGAACGATTTTGTGGAGGCTCATGTTGCATCTTGTCTAGGGCTTTCACAAATTAAAAATCCATTTATATATGAATTTTAAATCGAAGCACGGCCCTTCTGTGCTTTGATTTAAATCACTTACATTTTTCTCCTCACCTCAAACATGGGTTGTGTTCAGTGTTTTCATTTGAGTGTGCTCCAGAGTAAGTCCTGGGAAAGATGTTTTCTTCAGCAGTCAAATAAACTCTCTCTTAATGCTGCTAAATTTCTAACACAAGCAAGTAGGTAAAATTAGGACGGCAAACTGTTGAATTGTCTTTATTGTTTTATTTATAAGCCAACCAAGGCAGATGTGAAACCTGAATTTTCCAATGGAATGTACTGCCATAGACAGGTTTTTTCACCTAGTTTCCCTCTTTTCTTTGCCTCAGGAGTTTTCCAGCTGGGTTAAGCAAGCCCCAGAGTTTCTGCATGTGTGGGGTTTTCTCTCTGCAGATCATTGCCTGTTCAGATTGCAGCACTGAAGCTTAAGTGCTGCTGAGAAACTTTATAACAGAGTAAAGATTGCTATTAAAAATCAAAGGAAAAGAGAAAAATGAGAGAGGGAGGAAAACAGGAGAAACAAAGAATTTTGTTCTAGTTGATTTGTGTCTCAGGATCACTGCTATCACTCTGCCATTGCTCAGCTAAATAATATCCCAGTTCCAGAATCAGTGGTGCTTTGCAAGCAAATTCAGTAAGTGGGATTTTCTCATGCATTGTAGGAGGGCCTGGAGCATGTGAAATCTCTTTGGTTATAGAGCCAAGGTACACAATTTCATTGGGAAATTCCCTCCAGTGTCACACTGCATGTTCTGCAGGTGTTGCAGCACCAATTCCATTAGCTGCTAATTTGTAGTGCCCATGGGCACAGAAGCAGCAGGGGAAAGGGCAGACTCTGGGACTTCCTCTAGATCAGAAGATTTTTTTGGCATTTATGCATGCAACTGCTTGGATCCTACTCAGTCCTTACAGCTCTGTGGTTCCTGCATGCCTCTTTCTTCAATACAATTAAAATGAGGATTGTGAAGAGTTTTTTGAAATATTAGTCAAAATTTATGTCTACAAGCACCTTTGGTGTGGCTTATCCCCAGTAATGAATAAATTACTATTCTGAAATCTCCAGAAATTTGGTCTCCTACCTTGATTCCTTCCTCTGTTTCATTGCTTACACTTTACACTGTTGAATGGCAAACTCTTTCTTCTCCTGATTACTCCTTATTAATTTAGGAACCTCTCTGGGCTAATCACCCTGTATACAGGGGAATCCCCCTCAATGCCTTCTTCACTCTCAAACTATTCTGAGAAATGTGAAGAACTTCATTTCAACATGAAAATTAGTCTTGGGACCAAATTCAAGTTCTGTAGGCAAAGAAACAGTGAGAGAAGAAAGATTTCTTCCAAGTCCTCACTGGACCTCTGCAGGGTCCAGTGCAGAGATTAGCACTTAGGAAAGAAGAAATTTCCATACAGACTGAGTCATGAGTCATTAATGAGTAGAAAAATAATAGGAAAAGGTCTTAACATTTGAGTTCCTCTACTGAT
Source organism: Lichenostomus cassidix (assembly GCF_008360975.1). NCBI lineage: Eukaryota > Metazoa > Chordata > Aves > Passeriformes > Meliphagidae > Lichenostomus > Lichenostomus cassidix. The sequence continues at coordinate 2,031,679 of NC_139483.1, forward strand.
GTGGCATATTTTTTAATATGGTTTTTTTCTGTCCTGAGTTCCTGGGATTCAGTATCTTTAAAACATTTCAAGGGGTCAGTGCTGAACTGCTCTCCTGATGCTGTGGATGTTTGGTTACTGGAATTCAGTGAGACATTCCATTAGCAGCAGCATGTATTTGTATGTGAATGTGCAGAGGTGTTGTGTTCAGCAGGAGGATTGATTGGGTGGAAGGAGAGGAAAACATAATCTTTTTGTGCCTCTGGCACGTTTCCATAGGTGGCTCACCCTGACTGGATGGGGTTTGTTGTTTGTGCAGCAGTGGCTGCTGGAGAAATGCTGGCAGCCAGCTCAGCCTGTGTGTCCCTCAGCAGTGCATGGAAAAGGCATTATCCTCATTTATTTCTGACAGGGATTGGGGATGTCCATTCTCCCAGTGCTGAATTTGCTCTTCATTCTCATCTTCTTTTTTTCTTTCCTTGTTGAGAGCTTCAGCACTGCCTGTGGTCCCTCATCCCCTGCATCCTTTGCTAGCAAAAGTACAGAGTGGCAGAACCCTGATCCTAGCCTGGGGTCTTTCCCAATGCATCCAAGTGGAAGAGGCAGATTTTCAGTATCCATTCAGCTACCCTTTTGTCTGTTTCCAAAAGGGAAAGGAGGAAAATGGGAATTTCTAGACAAAGGAGAACAATAATTTTCGTCATTACAATATTCTCAAAACTTTCTTCGTCTTACCTTCCCTTGAGACATCTGGAAACAACTCCATGTTTCAGGACTGCCTGAGCCATTCAGTGGAGGTGTTTGCTCACAGGAGGTGTAGGAAACAGCACAACCTGCCCATCCTTCCTTGCCCAGCTGCCTATTTCTGCCCTCAGCAGGAATGTTGGCCATCTAAGTGTGCAGCATTCCCAGAGCTGCCAGTGTGACTCCACAGGTGGTATTTGGATGGGGGGGAGGGCTGGCAGAAGGAATCATTAAAAAAATGATTCAGAAAAATAACTCAGGCAGCTCCAAGTGGCTCTGCCACCAGGCTGCTGCTCCAGCACAGGTCATTGGGAATGATAGGAATCCACCTTGGGAGAGCAAAGCTCAGCACTGACTTCCCAAGGGACAAGCTGTCAGTGCTTTGTACCTGCAGGGCACTGGTAAATCAATACTCTGTGGCCAGTTCATCAGGACTGAACTAACAGAAACAGAAATATTGGTGCACACACACCGTGGGTGTGGAACTATCCTCCTGGCCTTGGGAATGGCTTCTGCCCTGTGGGAGCTGCAGGTGTCAGCTGTTGGGAGCTACAGCTGAGGTCACATCACCTCTGAGGACAAGGGGCCAATTTTTTAATTCACTATGTCAGAAAACCAACAGGGGAAACACCAGAATGCATAAAAGGTGCAAAGCTGAGGAAACTTGGCTTCTGTTTTAGGTAGCTCTTCTGACTGTGTCTCAAACCTGCTAGCATTGCTTTTCCTGCAAGTGTAGATGGGAATAATGATTTTGAGGTTAAAGTCATAAATTTCATTAAAAAAGAAAAATTCAAGAGGATATTTTGTTTTCTTAGTTTGGACACAAACCTAACAATGAGAAGTTCTAGGTTTTGGGAAAGAACTCTGAAACTCTGGATTCTGAAGTCTTAAAACTTCCAAATCCATCTTCTGAGGGATCCAATACATGGAATGGTGAGTGGCAGTAAAAATTTCAGATCAGATAGTTGCAATATGTGGTTAATTTGAAAACAAATCCTTGCATTTCAGATGCTGGGCTCTGATATAAACTGATATAGCAGTGGTGAAAAAACCCTGGGTTCATTTCAGCCAGCATGGGGAAGGGTTTGGAAAGCATTAACTCATACTTGGAGCCCCCAGGGAATATCAAGCCTTTCTACTTCCAGTGGTGCCATTTTTTCAGCAGAAGAAACAGCTTAATTTGACTCTTATCTTCAGAGGCTTAGGCAGGAATTTGGTCGGAGAGGGCTGTGTAGGTTGCCTTGCCAGTGTTCCTTGCTGTGTTTTATGAGAGCAAGGATGACCTGGGTGTCTCCATGGGGGCTGTTTACAGCATGATCACAAAGATAAATGAAACATGGCTAAAGCTGTTAAATTCCAGTGTCCCCTCATTGCATGGTAAGTCATGAACTCTACTGAATTAAAAAAAAAATAAAAATTGAAAGAAAAGTGATCTAAAGTGCTTCTCTTCTACTAAGGGCATGTCATAATTTCAATAAAAATACTTTCTGTTATAAGTTTTTGTATCTGTTTATGAAAACTGAACTGAAATTGTAAATTGTTTTGTGAATGCTAACTGAAACAAAATATCTCAGTTCTGAAGACAAAAGAGGCATATTTAGACCATCAAAATTTTTATTTCAAGGAATTCAGAAATAAACTTTTAAAAAAAGAACCCACAGAAAACCCACGTCAAAACCAAAACAAAGTAAACTGAAGCAAACCACAACAAAGCAAGACCCTCCTCTAAACTTAGTTTTTTCATCTTTCTTCCCATTCTGGAAGAGGAAATTCTGCAAAGGCACTCTGCACTCAGGAAAGGGAGGTACTACCAAGCTTTCTGAGCTGAGGGCAAATACAAAAGGTAAAATATAGCGACATCTAGGCGATGCTGTGCTCAGTCACGCAACTTCCTTGGGAGATGCAGCTCTCATCCAGGTCAAAGCACTGGGAATGGATGTTGAACACTTTCACCAAAATGCAGAATTTGCAAAGAGCGAATGCAGGTGGACATTTAATAATTGTCAATATCAAACGCTCTCTTTGTGTCAAAGCATTAGTGGGTGGAGTGTTTCCTTTGCATTTTCACTGAGAAAAGATTTGTTTCTTCTGGTGACTCACTCAGATTGCTGCTTCAAGAACTGAGCAAAGGTGAAAGGATTTGTTCTGCCTTTTCCAGTTCATCTGCTCAGCATGTTTGTTTCTAGACAACTTGCACATTGAGTGGCATTTGCTCCCCTTTATTACAGTATTCTGCTTGTTGGACTCTTCTTGCAGCTCAGTCCCTGGTATGCAATTAAACATTTTAAGTGACACCTAATGCCCTGTTAAGTTGCTAAGTCCTGCAATAGCATCTGGAAATTATATCTGTCTCTCTAGGTGGATTCTTGGAAGAGAATTCCCTGTAACTGTAATTCCCCCCTTACCTTCCTTCCCAGCCTTATCTCCTTTGAGACCTGACAGGCAAAAATAAAGACAAGTTATGAGACAATTGATATAAAACCTGTGGACATGTAAACCTAAGTTGCTGCACATAAAAGGAAGGAAAATCAAAATTAGAACAGTTCTGGCAGTTATGTGATAGGAAACCTGGAAGGTTTTTGCTCCATCTTGCATTTGAAGCGTAAAACAAGAAAATTGCAGGTAATGGGAATTTTGATCCAGGCAATGAAAAAAAACACACAGGGATGTGCAGGGGAGAGAAGAATGAGACTGAAAAATTAGCGAATAATCCTGTTTCTCTTTAGGAATTAACTTGATTAATATCACAGAGACAAAAGGTATTACAGTCAGTAAGGGCCAATCTGCAGACAAATGTTTGAAAAGGAGCTAATGTTACACAAAAGTCGTGCCTGAATATTTGCATCAAAATAACACTTCCATGTTTACAGCTCAGAGTTACTCATTAAAATTTTGCCAGCATGTTTTGTGTGGGTTGGGAATAATGATTTCTGGGAGTTTTGTCACTTTAAAATATTTGCAGCTGAAAGTGCCTGGAGAAATATTGGTTGTAGATTGCTGGTTAAGAAAAGGTTTAATAAGCCACATTCTTTATGTAATACATTATTGACTGTACATTCAACCCACACAAAGGTAGAGCAGCTGACATGGCTGGGAGCCATTTGGATCCCACCTCTAACTGGAGGGAAGGATTTGAGTCTAATCCCTGCATCTGAAACAGAGAGCATTCCACTTCAGGGGCAGCAATGCTTTGGCTGTGGTGGAGGAAGCTGGGGCATTACAGTGCTCCAGGATTTTTATTCTGGTGCTGCAGGGAGCAGTGCCAGGCTGGGTTTGACTTCTCACTTTATCTCAAATGTTCCCCAGTGCTACAACCTGCACTGTCTCAGCACAGGGGCAGTAAAATCCCAAACATGCAGAGCTCAGGGCAGCACAGCCAAGCTCCATGTAAAGACTGACAGTAAATCAGCCTGCCTGCAGCCAAACCACATGTAAAAGCAAGCTGTGAAACAGCCTCAACATGGCCAAACCACATGTAAAAGCACGCTGAAAGGCACCCTCCACACAGCCAAATCACACACAAAGCCGTGGTGCAGAACACTGGGGCTTGGCCTGTTTATTGGAATAACTCAATGCCTTGGAAAATCCCACACCAGTCACCTTCCATCCCACCTCGAGTCTGAGCAGCCAGACAAACCCATTCCCAGGTCAGCAGGTAGGAAAAGTGGCTCCAGAGTTAAAGACAGCATGGTGGATTTAGGATCAACCTGATCCATATTTGAAAGAGGGGAACAAGCAAAAGGATCGAGCTAAGAAAGACCAAAAGGCTAATTTTTTCTTGTCTGATTCAGACAGAGCTGGTATTGCTAAGTGATTCCCACTAATACATCCTACTAATGTCCCTGGCCACTTAGAGGAAATCAGTCAAGGGCCAAAAAAACCCCATCTGGCTCCTGTGATTAATCTTTCCATCTAGCAATGAGTGAGATGCAATTAGCAATTCCATTTTCACTTGTCCAGGCTTCAAAAAGCCATTTTATTAGATGAGAGGGAGAATCATGAGAACTGAGCCTCCAATTCACCCATGTTTTGTTAAGTTGCCATGCACTGAACTTTTAAATGGCTTTTTGTGATGTTTAATGTAAAACCATCACTACAGATAGTTTTAAAAGAAATATTTGGGGGGGTTACAGACTTCTTCTCCCCAGTGGGTCTCAAAGCCCTTTGCAGAGGAGTTCAGTATCATTATGTGCATTATTCAGAGGCATGAAATGACCTGCCTGATGTGCAGGAGGTCAGCAACAGACCTGGATGTGGAACCCACATCTTCTGAGCCCACATTCCCACCCTGCTGAATGTTTGTCTCACTCATCTGCTGCAGAGAGAAGTCCCAAAAAAGGCTGCTGTTCCCGACTCCCTCAGTAGAAATCTGGCAAAGAAACCCTGTCTGGGGCAGCAGGTTTCTTACATCACTGCGAAATACCCAATTCTCTGAGAGCCAAAGGAGGATTGTGCTGGGAAAGGCTGCTCACAGGAGCTGGTAGGAACACATTCAAGGGTGTGCTCAACCAACAAGGGTTAGTTTGGCTTTTCCCTTGCAGTGCTTTGTTTGAACATGTCGCTGGTTAATATGCCAGGAGGGAGTTTGGGAACTGACTTGTGTAGGATAATCTGGGATTCCTGGCTTTGACACACAGTGTGGTTCTTGAAATCAGGGTCAAAGCTTCCCCCTGTGTAAAGCAGAAAGCCCTGCCTGGCTGAGGTGGAGAAGTTGCAGCATATGTGTAAGTCAAGGCTTTGCCCAGGGGAGAAAACTTGGGTTCAGTGTAAGAGGTTATTAATCTACTAAAACCACTTTTAGATTTAAAAATTCATTTAGTTAATCAATAGACTTTTCACTTTCCATTTCCAGCTAAGCAATCTGTCAGGATATCAATGCCATAACTTATTTACACGCTTTGCTAAATCCTCTAAATGCAAGATTTGACATCTCATTTTTCTCTTACTCATTCCAGGCTCCTTTTTGCAATCGTGCCTGATTGAGCATTACCAGGAAACACAGAAGCCAGACTGGTCCTGAGCAGGACCAGCTAAGGTGCCTGGCTGCTTGCCATGTCCTAGTCCCAAATATTAGCTATGGCCAGGTGAAAAGAGGGTTCAAGAGCAAGTCTTGAAGCACATTTTGTTGTCACACCTTTTCTATTCCTATGGAGAAAGGAGGACATGAACATGATGAATTCATCTCTCTCTCCATCTCTGACACAAGTTGGTAACCTTGTCAGAGGCCTGAGATTATTATTAATATTATTATTAATTATTATTATTGAGTTTATATTTAAAAGCAGAACAGAACATCTCTGAAATATCTTAACAGGTCCATTATTGTCTCTATGAAGTATCAGTTGCTGTATTTACCATTAACATGTGGCATACTCAGGCAAAATATTTTCTCAGAACAGCACTGATGATGGCAGTAAAAATACTCAGAGCAACAATTGAAATAAAAAGGCCCTAGGTGTCAAAAGGGATCTTGCAAAGTCCAGTGACATTATAGTTATTTAGCACAGCAACAATTCTGCCTAGACAGAAGAAACAGAGAGCAGGGTAACAAGTGAGGTAGGGGAATTATTGTTGTATGGCATGGAAATCCTAGGAAAAATTCTGAATGCAGTTTTGCTATTGATTTGAATTGGGGTTTAAATTGTATTAAAAAAAAGGAGAAAACAAGTGGAGAGGATAAATGCATGAAAGTGTTTAAGTGTAGAAGATTTGCTTTTGCTCTCTGGGATTATGCATTTGTATTCTGCTCATTGCTGCACCATGTTATATCTGTGTGTGTGCTTTCACATCTCATTATCTGATGGACTTTAGGAAAATATGAGAACTTAAGAACCAAAAGCCAGGCAAAGCCCACATTTGCTCTTGCCAAATCTTATCTCTTTAATAAAGAAGGATAATCATGAACACATCCACTGTGTGCTTAAATATATTCCTTCTGTCTCTGAAAATTATACCTTATAATTAGCTTTTAACCATCACCACCACCACCAAATCAACATATATAAGTATTTTCTTCTGCTTTATAAGCTCTGATCATAGGGTAGATTCCTATCTCCCCAAACACTTGGCACTTCAGTGCTGTGGATAGAATTAGTTTTTGCCACTTGCGATTCAGTGGGAAAATCTTCCCTGGACCTCCGCAAACGCCCCACGCCAGGGCCTGATTTGGCAAGGTCAGACTGAAACCATCTCTCCACACTTACTTAAAGCAAGGCAAGGCTCAAATCCTGCTTTGTCCAGCTGTCAGAGGCCCCAGGTGGGAAGTTAGCTCTGTCACAAAGACAGAGAGATTGATCGACTGGAAATACCTCCATCGGAACTCGGGAGCTGAGGTGTCTCGGGATCCTTCTCTCCAGGCTTTTCAGCAACCATCCCTGCCAGCCACACAACAAACACCCATTCTTTTATTAGCCCCTTTGGTATCTAATAAGGCTTGGTTTGACAGCTCCAGCCTCTGGATTCCTGCTGCAGCAGCCTGCTCCTGCTTGCACGCTCTTGAGATAGGATCCGTGGGGGATGGACTTGGTAAATACAGAAACACCAGGAAAAATGGGCTAGAAATGTCCCCTCTGCAGTGGGAGCTGGGAGAGAAAATGTAGTTGGATTGCTCTGCTGCTCTCATGAGCCCAGGAGAGAAAAGCCACCAGAATGATTTAGGACTTTAGCCACAGAAAACTGAGGAGTTCAGAGCCACTGTGTCTGTGAGAGGACAAGGCCACTTTTTTCATTGCCTGCTCACCTTTAATAGATTCAGAAATTAAGGCTGTACCCCCAAAAAAACCCTGAAATCTGAAGGCAAATGAGTAGAGCCTGATCATCAGTTCTTGCTCAAGATTTGTGCTCTGGTTTTCCTCGGAGCCAGCACTGAGGAGATTTTGTTTCCTGATTTGTGAGCTGAAAAGATGGATTTGGGATGAACTACATAGGAAATTCCACAAGAACTCATGTGCAGAGAGTTTTCTGACAGGCTGCAGGAGGCTATCAAAATGGGAGCTCAATTCCACTTCCATCCAGCCTTTCTTAGAGCCCACAGGTGCCAGAGCATAACTCTGGACTCTGTTTGGAAAGTGGAGAGATGCACTAAACTTGTCCCACTTTGAGTCAGGAACAAGAGGAAAACACCAGAAGTATAAAAACTGTGGCTAGGAGTGTTTTCCCCCATTTGAAAAAATCCTAACCTCATCTGTGACCTTGAGACAGAGAGTTTCTTTCACCTTAAACCCTCCAATTTCCTAGCCAGTCTTCAATCCTTAGGATGTGCCCTTTGCCTTCATCCCTATTTCTTGGACTATCAGACCCATTTGCCTTTGGGGCAGATAACCTCAAAATATTGGCACTCAGGGAAAATTGGATGGATTTGCTTCCAGAAGGGAAAATGTCCCCCAAAAAAGGAAGTGATTTTGAATGCACTGACTAATTACCTCTGCTTCTTTTTTAATATTTCTTCCATTGTTTTATACAGAATTACCACATTTCCAGCAGTATTTAATGACCCATTCTTATTTTTGAATGGTTTTATCTCCAAGTCTGTACTTAGATTTTGGGTACTCCTGAAAACAGCTGAACCCAAGACTGCCAGCTGCTTGGAGACTGCTTTATTCTGTGTGTCTCATCAACAAATATTCTGGAGAGTTCACCACCAGACCCACAAGAGATAAGGGAAACCTTGAAAGCCCTGCTTTATGGTGGTATTCTTTATACTACTTCCCTCAGCAGCAGGCTGGCAGCAATGTTGAAAAAAATAAAGGTAATTAAGACGTTGCCATCAATCAAAGCAGCTAATCAGAACAAAATGCTGATTTCTGTCTCCTGCTCTGTTTCTCTTTCGATGGAGAATAGTTGCTGATATGTGTGCTGGACTTCTAATCCTTTAATGGGAGCACAGGCTTTTGAAGACTCCCTCTCAGAGGTGCTATTACCAAATATATGCTTCTAATTTAGCTTCTCATGCCGTATTACAGTAGCCTGAAGCAATTTTAGGTGTTGGGTTTGTGAGAAAAGCCCAATGTTGATGTTTATCAGATGACCTTTTAGAGGGTAATGTGGGGGTTATCCATTGGCATGATTAAGACCATATGTAGGTGACTTTTCCCAGGCATTTCTTCGTGCTTTTCAAAATCCCATCTATTTTTACCCAAATTCAGCCAGGTACCTTTCATCTCTGGGATGTTTGTGGGCATGACAAAATGAGACTGAAGCCAAGTTTCTTCCTTTGGTGTTGTTTCTGTTAGAAAAGTCAGGAAAATTTCCATGCATGTATATCTAGTGTCAACACAATGCTACTGCAGATAAACTCCAACTTTCTTCTAATTTTGAACCTTTCAGATGTTTACAGCAGTTTTTCCTTTTCCTTCTCCCTCCCGCTGTCCCTTTTCACAAAGACTCCTTGAAAGACTACACAGAAGTGACTTTTCTCTGTGAGATTCAGCTTTTAATGTTCACACGATGCCCTTGCAGGGATGTTCTGCTCTGAAGCTGCTGAGAGACAGAGATTTTGAAGAATCCATTATCTCTGTCACAGACAAGGACAGAGGACAAATCTGCCTTGATGTTGTGCCTGCGAGAGTATAATTTTTGCCAGTTTGGAAGCTCAGTATTTTCCTCATGGTTCAGCATCTTGCTAGAGACCAGTTGCCAATGTTTCCTGCAAGTCTTTGAAGACATATTATTAACTAATATTGTGTTTTGTTCTTTTTTTTTAATCTTTTTCACAGAGTGAAGATCTTTCTGTTACTGGGTCTCAGCACCATCAGCTGGGATTGCTTAAAGAGATGCCCTGGTAAGATTCACTGCAAAGCACAAGTGGAGACATAAAGGTGAATATGGTGCTTAAATATCAGTCAGGGAAGTAGGTGATGAGACAGGAATTCACAGTGTCTAGGGACCCTTTTAGAGGAGGAACTAGGGCAAGCACCTTAGGAAGACTTTAGATGTAAAAACTGTACTTAAAAGGACTTTTTCAACAGATCAGGACTTCTGTTCATGTCAGTAGTTATTATGACTCAGTGTTTTGAGGTAATAAATGCATCTTGAAGCAGTACAACATTGAGCAGCTGGTGATAGTTGAAGTTTCTCTGCCTCAGATTTGTAGTTTCTTATTATGAAATACTAATTACTCCTCTGTCACCAGCCATCCTAGTGCTGAGGCAAGTTTAGGAGACATGGGTGAGAAAAAAACTCGAGCCCAAACATTATATATGTTTTGCCTTCAGAAAGAAATTAGGGGAAAAGTGTATGTATGTGTGATTTCATAAAAGGTACCAATAACATAGAAAAACCCCTCATTCCTGCTGACTTATTGGAGGGGTTTTTCCTAAGTATTAGATACTTATTACAGTTTGGTTTATGTGAAGGCCCACTGCAGTCAGACCCAAATTCTTGTACCTAATTATGACGTGACACAGTGAAATGTTGGGACTGTGACAGAAGAGGGCAGAGTAAGGGCAGCTTGTCACTCAATTCCACTTGGAATGAGCTACAGAATGAACTGCAGTGCTGTCTACACCACAGAATGAAGCCCTCGTGTCCCTGGGCTGATTTTAGTCATTTCATTGCCACCTTCCATCACTGGATCTCCCTGTAGTCCAAAGGTATGAATTATGTTCAAACAGCACAGGAATGGCTTGTCAATAAATTCTGGTAATAACTCCCATGAATATTATCTCCCCAGCTGCCCTTCCCTCCCTGCCTGTGCTCCCCAGGAGCTTGCAAAAGCTATCACCATCACATTTAGGGTGGGATTGAACGTGGGAATTTGGGCTCCTTAATGTGAAAGAAGGCTTTGAAAAATTCAGCCTTAGCAAACAGCAGCTAATGATAATAATAACAATGATAGAGATAAGCCAATTCCTATATCCCCACCCAAAACATTTATATAATGAATTAGTTAATTGTATTTTATCTTCTGATGGGTGGGTTGGTAGCCTTTGATTTGTGGCAGACCCAGGGGAGCTCTCGTGCAGGCTAATGCCAAGAATATGCATTATTTCATATTCTGTTATTTGCTTTGGGTTTAAGGTGGTGAGAGGAAACTCCCCAGCAATCAGCCCTAAGTGGTTTTGCAGTGAGCAAGTCTTTCAGTGCTTGAACATTGCTTAGTAGAAGAAGGGGGAAAGAAAAAATCCCTTTATCTGCTTTTTGTAATTCAGACATTTGCCATATATCTAGAGAGAAGCATTAAAAAAAAAAAAAAAAAGAAGAAGCAAGCCCAAACATTTGAGTGTACCCCAATTAATTCTGGTGTCATTTTATCTGCCTAATTGGGCCTAAAAATAGCCTGTGGGAAGGAGGACCAGCAGCCTTGAACGTCTGAAGCAATTTGTATCAATTATTCCCCAATGTCCCTGTGGCAAGCTAAAGCCCTAGCCTGAGTACTTCCATTAGCCAGGTGTCAGAGCTCCCTGTTTGCATCCCAGGCTTTTCCCTGGGAACGGGCTGTGAGCACCAGAGCACCAGGGAGGAACTGCAGCCCTGGCAGCTCCAGGAGGGTGCCCAGAGCAGCTCTGCACTCCTCTGTCATCACCAGTCCCTGAGAGCAATCACCACCCACCAACAGTTCCTCGAGATAAGGCTGAGCCAGCTGCGAGAAGAAAGCCTTTGATATTCCCTGCCTTGCTGAGTAAGTATGCCATAACAATAATACTTTGAACTTTTACAGCACCTTTTCATACCAGGGGCTGAGTGCTCCACAAACATTCGTTCCCCAAGCCTCGTACCACCCATTTGAGGAAACCATTTTTTTAAATTGTACCACTTTTTTCTTTTCCTGTACCACTTTTTTTTTTTTTTTTTTTTTTTTTTTTTGGTACCACATTTTTTTTATTGTACCAGTTTCTCAGACCTTCCAAAGAGCTCAGCATCCATTTTGCCTGCACTGGAGAAATTATTCCCTTTGTGTTGCCACTTTGGATACCCGTGGCAATGTCAGAAATATTTACCCAACTCCTGCCCCAAAATGCTTACACCATGGACTTCTGCAGGTCTGCAAAAATAAAGCTAAAAAACTTGTAAACTGCTTTGTGTCTTGCTTATAACCCACAGGAACCCTCTGAGCTCCATGATGAGAACTTATTTGACAAAGTAAAATTTCATCAACTCTCCACCCAGTTTCAGTCAGACCTTCCTGTTGTCTGTAGCCAGATTTTTTTTTTTTAACTGATGCAAAACCTTACAAGAAAAGTAGGTATATTTGTTTTGTTCATCAGAAATATTTTCTGTGATGCTCTTCTGTTTGGAAACAGAACAAGAACATACTTGTCTCAGACACAGACATACAATAGATAAATAAAAAGAGAGATGCTACATCCCAGATAGGCATTGTTTTGTGCTTCACTATAGCAGGATTACAATTTGATTTTCATCTCCTGTCTGCATTCTCAGTGAGAAAATACAGTCAAGGCAAATTTTGGAGTTGATTTATCTCTGTGGAAAGTTGATTTTAAAGCGGTGCCAAATGTCAGTGGAGAATCACAGTTAAGGTTTTCACAGTAACAACAGAGGCTTGTAGGAAGGGTGAGCTGAGAGTGCACTCTGCAGCCCAGAGGAATATATAGGTGTCTTCCAGTCTCTGGCCCTTTTGGGGAGTACAAACATTTTATTTTCAGAAAGAACACCACCTGTGTGCAGTATTCACAGCATTCAGCTCTAGCCCTGTCCTTTGTCTGGCCAGAGCATCCCAAGGACAAAGCCTTTACATGGGATACAGCAGCTGAGTCCTGCTCCAAAACTGAGCAATCCCCTGATGCCACTGAAGATCAATAAATCCCCTTGGACTGTTTAATTTTGGGGCACTCTAACTATTTTAGCTGGAAAAGCAGCTATCAGCTTGTTCCTCATCCTGAAGTACACAAAAGTCTTTGGTCACTCAAATCCCATCAATCTGAGGCAGATAATTAATACACTTTTTTGCAGTGACTTTTATTTCTTAAAATTGAAATGTAATTCAATTTCAAACATAGGGTTTCTCATCCAAGCCAAGCTTCTAATCTTTTGAGATTTGTCCATCACAAATTGTAAGTGCAAAGTGGGAAAAAGGGGGAAATGCAGAGTGATAGAGCCAAGCTAAAAGCTATCAAATATATCATCTCTTCAGTTAAGGCTGGAATAACACGGAAATGGGATACAGCCTGATGATCAGTTGAACTTCCTTTAACATGTACTCCTGGGAAAAAAGAGACTAAATATTGTGGAGTAAAAAAACCCAAAAACCAGACAGACAGACAGAAGAAACAGAACTGTTTGAACAGTGTTTGAAGTGCTGCAAGGATGTGCCCCACATCAATTTGAACTTTCCCTGCAATTCAACAGCTGTGTTTCTCACAGCTCACGTCTGCAGTGGGGCTGTGGAGGTGGCAGGGCATGTAAGAATAACACTGACAGGGCTGTGCAGGGAAGGTGCTAATCTTCTGCCATGTGTGTAGGTATGGAATCACTTAACAGATCATCTCAGATTCTGTAGAGACAGCCATTCGTTTTAAAACCAAAACCAAACTCACTGCTGCTGGGAAGCTCTGACCAGAGCTTGTAATTTAGCTTCAGCTCTCAAAAAGTCCTCATCATGAAGGTGAAAGATACTGGATTTGAGTCAATCAGAATAAGCCAAACTTCCTTGCAGCTCAGAGCATCAGTGTGCTCTGACTGAGCTGCTCTGTCAGTGCCAGCACAGGGTGACTGTCCCCCCTCTGGGCAGGCAGTGCATCAATAAGGCAGCAGAAGGTGAAATGTAGAAATCAATCTGCCTCTCGTCATCCAGCAGGATGGATTGAAGTGTTCCAGAGAGAGGGATCAATAAAGGGGTGAGGAGATGTGTTAAGGACTGGTTAAAAGAGGGATTGAGGAAGGGTGTTAATACTTTTTTCAGGTAGTTTAGGATAAGCTTTGGAGGACTTTTGGCGAATGGTGTCTCAAGAGAACAGCATCACATGTGCTCTGAGCATAAACATGGCGTGATAAAATGAGCTTAGGGGAGATGTCCTGTGTGAGGCAGGTGCCTTCATGTTTTTAGAGATTTCAGACGGTTTTAAAATAAGAACCACACATTTTCCTATCATGAGCATAGGTTTTTGCAGTTGTACTGGAACTGAGCCACTGAGCACACACAAATACTCTGTCAGCATAAGATATGAGTGTGTTTATGTTTGCCTGAGCTCAGGCACACACAAGCCCACACAAATAGCAGGAGAGCCACTTATACATATTTATTGCCCTTTTTACTACTAGGTAGCATATTCATTGCTGCATTTGTAACCCAAATTACTCACAAGAAGGAAAAAGCGATGGGCAGAAATAGAGATGAGGAGATTTTTCACTCTGGACGCAGCGAGAAGTGCAGTACTGAAGTGGCTCTGGAACAGCCAGTGTGGACACAAGAAGAGGTCTTTTCCCAGGCCTGGGCACCTTGCATTTCCCACAACACAAATATGGCATTGCTGCTTCTGGGAGTCAGGCCAGCTCATTGCAATGCAGCACTCCAGAGGGAGGCGAGGCAATTTGCCACGACACCTTTTCCATCTTGTTGCCTCTCTCACTGCTGCACTTACAGATGGCCAACATTTGTGTCTTCAACATTTATCCTGCAAAATTGAGACTTTTGTACAAAAAAAGTATTTGGTGCACCAAAATATTTCACTTAAATTTAAATTTTCATCTTGTTTTAATTTTTTGGAAAACATTTTGAAATTTCAGATGTTGTTTTTTCTCCTTTTTGTCACCTTCCTTCTGTCTCACACTCTGTTTTCGGAACACAGTAGATGTTTGCCAAGGTTGAAGGATTCAGTGTGTGGGGGGGTAATTTTCTCTATTTTGTTCCCATTAATTTTATTATTTTCCCAATTATTTAAAGCTTTGCCTATGCTGTTAGTGTAGTGCATTAAAAGTTTGGCTAGCACAGGATCTCAGCCTCCTATCAAACCTCCCCATGAAATAAACACAGGATGAAAGATTATATTAATCTTTTCTTTTTCTCCTTTACCTGAAGTTTGTAAAATTATTGAATAGATGTAAAAATAGATAAGCATTTCTTAAAATTTTGACATTGAGGTTTTTCATGCAGTTGGCAGCAGATGGAAACTATTATTGGGAAAGACACAGTAAGCAAAAAATTTTACACATATTTTGGGCGAAGGAACACAATTTGTCTCAAACTGAACCTTAAAAATATATGTTGAAATACAAACAACTCCAAAATGAAATGAGTATTTAGATGACTCCACTAACTGTCTCTGTGTCCTGTACATGCAGGTTGAGGGCAGGGTCCTGATGGGCTTTGGCTGAAAAGCAGCACTTCAAGCTCACAAGACACCAACAAACCTCCTCTTTTCACACTTGGGTTACAACCCAAAATCAGCCCAAAATGAGGAGCTTTCGAACTCCTGGCAAGCTGGAATTTCTGAGACTGTTTTCTCCTGAGCACACCAGAACATGTTGCTTCTAAAACAAAGCCTGCCTCCCCAGAGTTCCAGATTCCTAGGCCTGCAGCAGTCCTCAAGGAATCAAGATGTACATGTTTTGCTGCTGAGTGCATTTGAGATGTTCCAGTTTATTTTTGACAGCGTTTGTTGCCAGGCTTGGTGTCAGCATCTAGAAATGGAGATGAGATCCTTCAGCACAGTGAATCTGTATTTTGCAGCTTAACTTTGCTTCCTCAAAAAAAAAAACCAAAAAAACCCAAAATTGAGAGGGTGGACTTTTCTCCTCTGTGCTTCAAGTAGCCAAGATATTTGTTTAAAGATTATATGAGAGATCTTGACTGATTTCAAGGCTCGCTCTGAACCCTACACGTGTCTCATGCTTTTTGCTTTTGGGTTCAGTGTTTTCTAATGTCAAAAATTAGTTCAGGTCCTGCAGAGTGTTCTGTGAAAAGGGATGGATTCTGCATGTCCTTCCAAGAGGTTTGTAATATTAAGGAAAAAGCTTGTAACAAGAAAGATAATATGCAGGGATGATGAATAATTACTCCCAAAAAATGAGGGCAAAAATGACGTGTTTATTCCCATGCAGAGAAGTGGATCAGCTGTTTAACTAGGAAAGGAAAGAAGTGTCACATCTTCCTGTGACATTCTTGGGTGAAGCTCTTTGAGAGCAATTCTAGAAAGCATTTCTGAACATCTGAATGATGGTTATAACACCGAGGGGCTTAATGGCCACTGCTGCCAGGTTTTTATAATTTGTGGCTGTCGCGAGGAGCTGATGGGTTTTTGGCCATCCAGTGAAGATGGGCAAGGTGGGCAGTGGTCTGGCTGTCCCCATGGTCACACACAGCCCCTGAGAGCAGCAGGGCTGTGGCTGAGGAGCACAGGGTGCCCACCCTGGTTATCCCACCGGGAGCTGCACAGGGAGCGGCGGCAGCGGGAGGAAACGCAGAACAATCGGCAGGGAAATCCAACCCAAAATAACAAGCTGGCCTTCACGACAAGGAAAGGTCACTGCTGGAAAGCCACCGTTTGAGACCTGGGGAGGGAGGGGGAATTTAAAAAAGAGTGAGTGGAGGCGACTCAATGCCTCTGCGTCTGAAAGAATTCCTTTTTTGTAAGGAAAACAGTGCAGGAGAACAATTGGACACTCACAGCGCTTTCGAGGCAGCAGTTGTTTTTTTTCTTACAGAAAGTAAATTGGAACTGCTTCCACAAACAAGAAGCACTGGCCACAGAAGGAGGCAGGAGCTTTTGCAGGGATTTAAAAATAACCAACAGTGAGGAGGGCGCTGGCAGAGCGCTCTGTTTTCTCAGCAGAGCATGGGAAACACGGCGCAGCCTCAACATTTGGGGAAGGGAAAGGCTACGAAAGCAGATTGGGAGACATAATGTGGTAAACTTCGGATCTGCCAGATTTTGTTTTTGAAGCCAGTGTTTGATGATAGGTTACCTCATGATGGGAATTGGATTGCAGGCTTTGCCAGCTCTTTCCCCAAACATCTAAAATCTTTCAAAACATTTTTCTCCAGCAGACCAGTTTATTCCAACAAATTGTGCTACCATGTACTGTGTCCCAACTCAGTCTGGTGCTCAAAGCTGCCCATAAATGAATATTCATGAATTCCAGGCAAACACCATGGTTTGTTGTGCTTGTGCAGTACCTGGCAAATAAATTTACCACACACATAAAGCACACTCAACCCCCCAATGCATTAACCTCAGCAGTTTTAACTTTTTAAAGGCATTTACTTAACTTTTTTTTTTCAGTTGATAAAGATAAAGCAATATTGGTGGTGTTACCTGATTCCTGACCTCTCTAATTACACTAGTGCCAGCATATCCTCTGCTGCTGGAGAGGGGTTTTGTACAGGGAAAGCTTATTTTATTTTTCTGAATGATAATAAGCTGCCCAGTATGCCCCACTATACAGCAGTAAAACACTGGTTTTGGTAGAGGATTTGGTGCTTTAAAGTGGAGGGGTTTTAATTATTTTACTGTAGGTGAGCCTCCAATGAATTAATAATCACAGAAATGTCAAAATTACAGCCAGAAGGCCTTTATCAGATGTTGAGAAAAAAAACCCCAAAACACTGATATTTCTGTGCTAGCTATTTGTGTTGATAAATGCAAATTTAATTACTCTCTCTTGGTTTCATTTGGTGTAAGTGGCTGTATGTTTCTTTATTTCCTTCTCCCATAAGGAACATAACATTGCTGAGAAAAGGTTGAATATATCAATATCAGTGTCCAACTGTCCTGTCCCTTGCAGTTGTCCATCAGTCTGCACATTTTAGTTTTCCTTTGATTTCTGCCATTGAACATCCTTAAAATTCAGAATGACTAGAAATTCCTTTTGGGATAAAAGTCAGGCTGAGGAGGGCAGCTGCAAGCAGGCAGCCTGCAGGAAAACATGGGGGTTTCAGTGGTTTCTGGAGCCTGAGGAATGGGAAAATGCCCTGAGCTAAGCAAGAGTTAACTTAACTCATTCATGCAGAGGCCTGGCTGTTATGATTTAACCTAGCTTTGGTGAATATCTGTAAAAGTAGGATATAGAGCATTGTGCAGGAGAAAAGGAGCTCTTTATGTAAGACATGACCTGGGGAATTGTGCCAGGCTATCGCTTCCAGATTTGGAAGGATGCAGTGCTTTGCGCAGCACGATGGAAAGTCTTGAAAAATAAGATTTCCTCCTCAGTGCAGGTCAGGTGAGTGGCCCTGGCAGCTCCTGCACTGCCACCATGTCAGCCTGTGTGCCTCTCCTGCTGCTCAGGCAGGGAGAGGAGGGTTTGTCCCAGGGGACACAGCAGCTGTGTGTGGATATCTCAGCCCCTCCAGGCTGCAGCAGAACTCAAGGTCTGCACACACCAGGCACTCTCAGAAACGTGGGCTGTAGGGATTGAGACCTGAGGAGCTGGCAGTGTCTGCCTGGAGAGCAGCAGTGATTTCCAGCCTTCTCTCTTGTCTACACTTCCAGTGTTCAATCATTCTAATTACTGCTGGGCCCTTGCCCATCATGTTGGGAAATGCTTCAGGGGCTAAAGGAAAAAAAAGGAAAAAAGGATCAAACTGTGGTCTAAACCTCAGGAGGAAGAAGACATCTGTCAGGACAAGCCCTTACCAGAAATGGGAGAAAGAAATCTTGTTTACTAAATATTTCATGTCTGCAGCTGGTTCAAAGACACCTCACAGTCCTCCTCATTAGAAGGGCAAAGGAACAACAGAAAAGCCCTCAGCCTAACTCATTAAAAGCAGTAGCTCTCTGTGCTGTGCTATGGCAGGCATTCATAGGTTGGATATTTTTCTTTTGCATCCACCACTGGTAGAGGAAAGTTCTTTGCAAGGTGATAGTTCCACCCCTTTATTGAAATGTGAGCAAAGAGGAAATTTCTCAGCTGGATTTGGGTTTATTCACAGCACAGTCTTAACAAGAAGATAACACATGGAGGGAGTGAGTGTGTCCTGAGTTACCACTAGTGATAACGGGTTTTAAGACAGTGAGAAGGCAGTTTCCTCTTCAACATACTGTTTTTTTCTGGAAGAATTATGTGAGAGAAGAGAAGTCACAATAGCAGTGCACAGAAAACATGCAGGGAGGTGAGACACAGCAGAGTGGAGGCATCACCTGCAGCACAACTGAGACTCGAGGAGAGGGCTGTGCAGCTCCTCCATTTAGCAAACACAATAAAAATGATAACCAATATCACCCTTTTCCAGAGCACTGAGATGGGGCTGGGGACATTAACCTGCCTTTTTGACAGCCAGGTCTGCTGAGGCACAGCTGATGGGACACCTGCCCTGGGATGGCCACTGCTCACTGATCCTTGTGAAAATGAAATTGTGTACAGGCACGTTGTAAAATTCCCACCTTAGGTCCAGCTTTGGCTTTTAGGCACCATCCCCTCAGCCTGTGTCTTGTGTCATTTCTGCAGGGGACTCGTTATGAATTAATTCTTTCCACCTTTTATTTATTTCCAAAGAATGTCAGTTGACTTTTCCAGCCTCTTCAGTGCTCCCCAAGCTCCATATCACACCTAAATGCCCACATTCACTGCCTGAAGTTCTTTTCCAGCCTGAATGATTCTGTGAATTTGGCCTGTACTTCAGCTTAAGGGCAAACCTACACATTGACTGAATTTTGCAGAAAAAGACTGGAAACTTCAACTGTAAATTTATCTCGTGTTATGTCTTCAAGGTTCATTCACATTGTAATTTGCAAATGGCAAAACAATGTTGCTATTTATTAAAAACAAGAGTCCTCTCATAATTTTGATGGGAAA
The DNA here is from genome assembly GCF_008360975.1 of Lichenostomus cassidix. Taxonomy (NCBI): domain Eukaryota; kingdom Metazoa; phylum Chordata; class Aves; order Passeriformes; family Meliphagidae; genus Lichenostomus; species Lichenostomus cassidix. The sequence goes on from NC_139483.1 coordinate 2,051,089, forward strand.
ACAATGTTGCCTGGGTGATGATTATAAAAAATGAACTCCCACATCTTCCCCAGGGCCTGGGCAGAGCCAGGTAGGACTTGGCTGTGGAGTCTCCCTGATCCTTCTGTGATTTTGGCATCTGCAGCACCTGGGGCACAACTCCTTCCTCAAGGGGCCAAGAGCTGAGCCTGCAATTTCCAGCAGGATAATCACCTCACCTCAAGGCAATAACAAGCACTTCCCAGGAGCAGCTGGTTAAGATGGCTCAGAAGCAATGGCAAGAATGTGGTGAAAAGTTTGGTCCATCAATCCAGCTTCTGCAGGGATGAGACTCTTTTTGATAAAACAGCTGTCAAACACTGTATTTTTTATTCTTCATGTTTGTCTGTGCTCCCACCCTGATCCACCCTTGAATTATTATTTTGCAAAAACATATATAGGAGACAAACTATGTTTATTCAGGGGGAGCCATGATTTTCTGCTGTTAAAATGCACTAGGTATGTTTTAAGCCCTGTAAACACACTGAGAGATCCCAGAGTTTGCGTTGCAGTTTTCTGCAGCACTGATTTATTCTACATTTCCCAGTAACCATGCCCTGGGGTACCAGGTTGGCTCCATACCAGGAGTGGGAGAAGCAGACCTGGAAGATGCTTTGGGTGCAGCACAGCCAGGTTTTTGCATCCTGCAAACGCTGGTTTTGCACAACAAACCGGTCTGCTGTTGCCATCTGCTGGAAAAATCCCTAATGGAGATTTCCAAACACGGTGAGGAGTATCTGTTCCTGTTACAGAGATTCTTGGGGCTTTTTGTGCTTTTTGAGGCAGGCTTTTCCCTCTAGGTCTGAGAGATCTGCCAAAGAACAATGTGCACCAGGCTGTTAGCATCTGAAACACCTCCAACCAAGGAGGTTTGTGAGAGCAAAACAATTCCTCCAACAAAAGCCTGCTACTGGAGAGGCTAAAAATTATCCTTGCAGAGGAAGTCATCCTTCCTCTCTCTGATAACTCTCCTGGTTCATCACATCATAGAATGGTTTGGGTTGGAAAGGATTTTAAAAACTACCTAGTTCCAAGCCTCAGATTCCAAGGGGACACCTTCCCCTCAGCCAGGTGGCTTTGCTGTGCCCCCAGATCTGCCACCTGAGCTAAGCAATCCCATGTGTTCACGTGTTCCACATGTTCACACAGGGACCACTCAAACTTTTACACAAAGAGATGTCCAAAAAACCCTGTTCATTCCAGCACAATAAATCTAGAATTTATTTCTATTTCTGCGCTGTTTGCACTTATTTCTTTCCTGAACTTTCATGCACAAAGAAATATTTCTGCAGCCTGCTCCTATGGGATTTTCAGAGGCATTGGATATAATTCCCTTTTCCCTCAGATATCTTTTCCTCCCAGCAGGAGTCTTCAAAAATCCTTTCCTTCTCTTAAGGATTCTGTGGCTCATCACTCTGTAAAATGTAAGAGCACATGGGACAGGAGAAATCTCTTCTCTCTTGCAAGCAGCCTGAAGACTGACAGGTTGCTGACTGCCCCAGGATTCTTAACTCTTAACTCATTCTTAACTCATTTGTAACTCATTCTTATCATACACAAACCCCAAGCATCTTCTGTAGATGGAAGGACTTCCAGCATGAGGGGGCAAAGACTCTGCATCCTCTCTGTGCCATCCACACTAACACTTGGTGTGGAAATCGTAATAATGATATTATTAAGGCATGTCCTCAGTGTGTCTCTTATTATCTTGTCATTCATGAAGCCTGAGGCTGGCTTGGCCTGGTTAGATTTCTGACCTGGAGGAGCTGAATTGCCAACTCCCATGGATGTTTGTGCTCACTGTGGAGTGACTTACCCTGTAAAACTTCTGCCATAGATTTCTGGGGCTCAGCTCCATAAAGAATGACATGGCCTCCTTGTTGGCAATTCTTATTTCTGCAATAGTGTAAAAATAATATTTTAATACTACTTATTATTTTAAAAGAAAATCTTTTAACACTTCAAATGGTACCTAAAATCATGCCTGAAAGCTAGGGAGACCAAATACACAAAATACCTCACCCTCTTTGTAGAATTAGTGTTCATTCAAAAATGTCCTGATGGGGATGTGCCTTTATGTATTTAGTGACCTTCACAGATTTACTCTCCTTGTGCTTTTGAGCCTCCTGTTGAGCCTGTGTCAGCTGTTTGTGTCCACCCCATCCTCCAGCAATGCTTTCCAAAGGCCTCCAAGACATTTCAGGAATAACTGTCTCCTTTAGTTGCTCTGAACCCTGATTCCCTGCCTTGCTACCCCATGTTGTTACATCAGCAATGGGAAAACCTCTTTCCTCCTCCCTCCTTTCTCAGATGGTTACTTTTGGGTACAACCCCACATTTTGTCTGCTCATTAATGGAGAAACCAACCCCTTACAGCATCTTTGGAAAGCTGAGCCAAGCAGAGCAAAAATAATTCTTTCAGCTACACTTTATCATTTGTCTGAAATTTGCCAGTCCTTCCTCTGGCTACATTCTCTGTGACCTTGTCCATGTCCTGTGCAGCCAACAGAGACCTCTTGCAAAGAAAAACTCTTCCTTCAGGTGTTAGCATCTCTGCAAAGCAAATGCTAAGGAAGGGAATATACATCTGTCCCATGGAGAGTCCACCCTTTACAGCATCAGAGCACAAATCTCTCTGTGTGCCCAGCTCTATCAAGTTCATAGAACCATGGAACAGTCTAGGTGGGAAGGGACTTTAATCACCTCAATCTGCCCCCCTGCCATGGGAGGGACACCTTGCACCAGACCAGGATGCTCAGAGCCACACTGAGCCTGCCCTTGAACTCTTCCAGGCATGGGGAAGCCACTGCTTCTCTGGGCAAGCTATGCCAGCCAGGTGCCAGAGGAAGAAAACCCCTCCAAGCTGGGGCAGAGGCTGCTGCAGCCTTGTGTCACCTTGTGTCACAGAGTGTGTGAGGCAGGACAGCCATTTCCACCAAGGGATAACACCACTGAAAGATCTTGTGCAGGAAAACCAGAACAATGGGAAACCAAAGCAGCCTTTGCTTGTCCCAGCAGATTTGGGAGCAAATTGAAGGAGGAGCAGAGCTGGCCTGGTGCCACAGCTCTGCAGGCAGTGGGGATGGAGAAGCTGCAATAATGTGTCTTCTTGGCTGAGTCTTGAAAAATAAGACACTTTTCTGTTGTTTCTTTTCAACCATTACATAAAAGTTCCCCTTAGAAGGCCAAAGGCAGCTGTTTTCTTAGCACAAGGAAGTCAGGAAGAGGCAAAGCAGGCAAAAACATCAGATAAGTCTGGATGAAAAACTTGGCTAACCTACTTTTCCCCCCTCCTAAACAGCCAATTTTGAAGCACTCTGCAGAGATCTGCCTGGGAGGAAAAGCAGAGCCAACACTGAAAAGTGATATCTGAGCTCTGGTGATGACCACTGCTCTCCTGCCTAGGAGTGGGAAATTCTGAGCTTCCATTCCCTGTGGTGAGAGTATTTCTCCTCTCATCCAGGCAACCCACAGACCTCCTAGGTAACAAGCAGATAAGTTTTAAATAATGAGATCTCTCAAGGAAGAAGTGACATGACGAAAGGAAATGACTCAAGCTGCACCAGGGAAGGCTTAGATTGGATTCTAGGAAAGATTTCTTCACTGGAAGGGTGGTCAGGCACTGGAACAGGCAGCCCAGGGAGATGCTGAATCCCCATCCCTGCAGACACTAAAAGGATGTGCAGGGGTGGTGGTTAGGGTTTGGTGGGGGGATTGGCAGGGCTGGGGGAACAGCTGGACACCATGAGCTTAGAGGGCTTTTCCAACCCAAAGGATCCTATGGCTCCAAAAGGCCTTGGCCTCTGCCAGCTCTGACACAGCACCTCGATGCTGATGGGCTTTGGAGGTCCCTGTCCCACAGAGAGGACAAGCTGCTGTCACCTGCAGGAGGCTCTCGCCCCCAGACAGCAGGCAGTGACTCCATCCCTGCCTGGGGCTTCCTGTGATCCCTGGGCTTGGATAGCTGCCCTGGTGTGTCTCTGTGGGGATCCTGGAAGAGAACCAGGTCTGACTGCTCCAGGGCTGGCAGGCTGTGGGGCTTTGCAGTTGTCGGGCTTTGTCACAAGGTGGCAGGGATGTGACACTGCCTGGCATGCTCCTGGCCTCAAATCCTTGCTGCTTCCTTCCCTATTTAACACGGATTTATCAGCAATCTCCTGGCTTTGCTTTAAAACTGTCCTTGGCGTAGTTCAAAGAGAGGATAATTAGTTATTTCAAAGCCGAGACATTTTACCTATTTGCACTACAGAAAAAAGGAATGAAACTGCTTTGCATCGTTCTGGCTGGAAGTCCTTGTGGCATGGGGAGTGAGGAAGGGGCTGGGCAGGGTCAGCCTCTGCTGAGCCTCAGCTCTGGCTGCTGCTGCTGCTTCATGTGAAACCCAGGAGCTGTGATGATCAAAAAGCATGCAGCCCTTCTGTCCTGAGTCCCAGGGACTATTTCTTTGTGAATAACTGAAGATGGGAAATCATTCCTGTAGCTTCAAAAGAATATATATATGTACACATGCATAGGAGTGTATATATACATAAATTGCCTTCAATGCAGAAGAAAATCTCAGTAATGTTATGTTAATCTCTGGCTTCCTAGAGAAGATCCTTAACACTAGGCTTCTGAAAGCAAATGTCTGTGCATTTATAGGATCATTTCCCTTCTATTGGCATGCTTCCCACAGCAATCTTTTAGTCTTTGGCATGCCAGGAGATTTGTGATTTTACTGCTCTGCTCTCTCGAGGGTCTTGCAGGCTGTGTGGCAGGGAGTGAAACCTTTGTCATTGCTCATCAAACGTTTTCATACAGAATCCTACCTGCAATTATAAAATTAGATTTGTGTTAATAAGCTATTAATAACCATTGGGCAATTATTTAGTTTATCTCTGGAGTCCCAGCTGATCATTGTCTCCTTATGTTTGCTTGCCTGGCAGTCTTCAGGGACAGGGGATTTTCAGGTTTTTTAATCTGCCGTGCATGCAGTGAGAGATTACTCAGCTGTCACTCTGCAGAAAACATCCGTGTCATGCAGCAGGAGGGATCCATAATAAATTGCTGACATCCAAATGCAGCTCTGCACAAATGGAGGATGTGCAGGGTGCCTGCTGCTCCCCAAGTCATCACCAGACCACAGCAGAGCAAGGCATTGGCACAGCAGAAGGAAACAAGCAGAAAATGACCCAAGCAGAGCAGGTAACATCAGAAAATCATTATTTCTGAGCTGCTGCTCGCTAGCAAATATTTCCCCTTTCAGCACAATGCAGTGGCCCAAGAAGGGATTTTTTGTGGGTCAGCTGGATGTGCTCCTGCTTCATACTGAGGCTCTGAGATTGACCTGAGGTTTACATTCAAATTTATTGGAACAGAGACTAATCAGACCTTTTCTCAGCTCTCTAAAGCACAGACCCATGGAACCAAGAAAGCCTGAGCTCCTCCATGCTTATTATGAGCCTTGAGATGAGTGTGTATCATTGCAAGCTTGCAATTTATTTAAATACACTAAGGAAACCAGCTTTGAAGTCCAAGGCAGACTCTTAGTTCGGAGGGAGGGAGGAAAATCCCTTTTTAACATGTGGCAATTCATCTGGGGAACTCATCCCTGCAGGACAGCATTAAGACCGAAAGTGTAACAAGATGTAGAGTGAAATGGAGAAGCTGACAGGTGACAAGAGCATCCAAAGCACAAGTGCACTAATGGCTGCTCTTGAGTTGGTTTGAACTCAAAATTGTGAGGAATTTGGGAATGAGATGGAAAAGGTCTTTTTATCTTCTAAAATGGAAGCTATGTGAACCTTAGGATGAATTGGTTTCAGAACAGCAGGTCAGAATGTTTCATTCTGAGAGTGTAGGGACTCTGCCTTTCAGTTGCTGTGGGCTGTTTTCTAGCCAGGGAGTTGGATACAGGCTTGTGCAGTGTTTCAACTGACGTAAATCAGTGTTTTCCAGTGAATGCAATATTGACTAAAAAGTTCCATTTCTCTTCAGCACGGCTTTATCAAATTGAAGCAGAAAATACAAAATAGCAAGGGCTGTCTAATTGCCCCAAACTTTCCCAGTTGGAAGTTGGGTTAAGCTGGTCCAGGGCTGAGTTCTTTCTGCCTTACAAAAGTATCTTGCACTTTCCTCTGAAGTTGGCTACATTGAGGAACAAGGAATTGGATGTGAAATATCCACTTTTGACTGACACTTCTCATGTTCCCAAGGCTGCATTGTAGCTCTCCTTGTGGGCACCTCCTGGGTGCCTCTATTTTGTCTCCAGTTTTGGTGACTTTTGGTCACATCACAGCTCTCAAGAGTCCCCAGGTTCAATTCATGTTTAACATCAGAATGACCTTCCATGAGCAAATCCTTCCCAGCTCTGGATCTCCTGCCAGGGAGCAGCCTGCAGATCTCACACAGGGCTCATGAAGGTGATTGTACATTTCCTGGCAAATGTACATTTGGGCAGAATGGTCCACCACACCTCCTGGAACCACATCAAAGAAACTCTCAGGGAAAAGCAGAGATCTGCTAAAATCTCTATCTTTTGTGATGTTTTGCCTTTTGGTTTCGAGCATGACAAATTTCTTAAATTGACTGCAGATTTCTCACCAGCCTGGACACACTGAGATAATCCTGGGGGAAAATATGTCCTTTTACCAAATTCCAACTATTTGCAGCCAGGCTTGAAGTCTGAGACCTGAACTTGATGTCAGAGCCTGTGTGATCTGTTAGTCAGGACAATTGATTTATTCCTTTGAAACATTGTACTAAGCTATCACCAGCCACGTTTTTCTCTGGTTCCTGAGAGCCCTGCTTCTCTGGATGCTCATGGCCATGGCAACTGGAAAACAGACTCTGTAGGAGAAAGAGCATCAAAGAATCCCCTCTGACAGCAACGGGGAGAGAAAAAAATATATGATAAAGAAAAGCAAGGAGTTATTCAGGGTCAGGCCTGAATCCAGTTTTGAGTAATGATTTTCCACTAGTGGACAGAGATAATCTAGGGCAGGAATAACAACAAAGTCCATAACATGACTTGCTTTGGTGCTTTCTGCCATGAGCCATTTTTTTTTCTCCACACTTGCCTCCCACCCAGAACTTCACAAGTCAGATTTTTGCAGGTACCAGAGCAGCTGAGAATCCTGCTGCAAAGGTCAGTGCCCTGGACAGACAGAGGGCTGTGCTGGTGTGTTTATTTCCACACAACAGCTTGTCAGTTTAACAAAGACAGAGAGAAAAACATGTCACATGCAGCCACCTCGTGTCTATAGCACATCGAGGAGCAGCTCATTGCTCTTTTCCTTTGGCAGTGCAGATTTAGCCCACAGCTCTCTTTTCACACTCCTGAAGCTATGCTAAAATCATCAAGGGGTCAGCCATGAGCCTGCAGTGCTAAATCCACCTTTAAATAAAGTCTGTCAGCTCCTCTGCATTCTGTAAGGGTGGCAAAAGCACCTCCAACAGAGCCCACTGTTTATGCACAAGGCAAAAATGGGCATTTAAAAAAAACCAAACCAGAGGTTCAGAAAATAAAAACGCATTTTTTGTCGGAGATCATGTTGCTGACTTCCAGCCTGCAGCCATTTGCAGCTGAGAAGCTCCAACAGTACAGTTTGTAATGAAAAAACTGAGAGACCTTCAATTTTAGCCACTTTTGTTCACCACATACTGAATGCACGAATGCATCTGGTCCACTTGGAGAAGGCATTGCCATTTCTTCCACATATTAAAAGAGGAAAGACAGGAATTTGCAAGGCCTGGCTCAGCAGACCCCAGGCTTTAGGCAGCTGGAATTCAGCATTTCAGCAGATCATGGCAGCACCACTTTAAAACCCATGGATGGGGCTGGAGTTTGGGATCCAGGGGCTGGGGACAGGCTTGGAGAGAGGGATAGATGCTTTTCAGATTTTGCTGAATGAATCTCCTTTCAATTTTAATTAGAAATCCTGGTGGGAAAAGCTCTGCAGCAGTTCCAGTTGCAGCTGGCTGGCTTGGTGAGCTGGGTGAAGTCAGTGCCTGCTGCAAGCAGAGGCTGCCAACGTTTTGTTGTGCAAGGTTTTGCCTTTTTTATCTTTTTTCTTTGGAGGCTTAAATCTTATCCAGACTGTACTTCAGCCAATAAATGAAAGGCAAAATTGGGGGTTTTCTGCTTTGAGTGTTCTTTGTGATTTCTAGCCTTTAGATGAGAAAACTTAATATCAAACTTATCACAAAAAAAACCCCACAGAATCTAATGTAATACCCTGCTCATGCACACGGGGCAGTCAGCAGAGGCTGCTTCTCTGCTTTGTTCTGTCTGTCCTGATCTGTGGCTCAGGCAGCTCTCTCCAAGGCACACAGGTGGGTTTGGGGTGCTTTCATCCTGAGGAGAGCTCTGACACCCCCAGCTAGTGACAGCTAGGGTTTATTGACTATCCTGCCATGGTAAATAAACATTCACCCAAGGACTCCTAAATTACACTGAAAATGTGGTGTCATGCACCTCTGAGAAGTATTCCAACTGCTTACAGGGGATTGGACCAAGCCCAGGAGAAGAGTGTTTGCCCTACCAAAGGTACTCAGCAGCAGTAAAACAGCTCTGGACCTGCATATCTTCCTCCTCCCCTGCAGCCAGAACGTTTCCAAGGCAATTCCTTCAAAAGAAATATATATTTGACAGAAGGAAAATTACTTCAGCCTCAGGTTAGCAAATATATTTATTTCATAAGTTGAAGTATACACAAAAACCAGAGAGGTTTCTTTCTTTCAGCCTTAATTTTGAAGTTACCTGTTCAATACAGTGCTTTACAAAAGGACCTCAGGCTTGCTGTTAAAAGAATGAAAAGTGGAGAGGTCAAGCAACATGACCCAAAGCCTGTCAATGGTTATCCACATGCCTGCAGGTTTGGCAGGTCTGAGGCTGTTTTCCCTCTGCTCAGGTGCCTTTGGTAGGAGGAAATCCTGTCTTGTAGCTTAAGGACACAAGGCTTTCAACACAGGATTTGTGTTCCACAGCAGGCTGCAACAACTCTGCACAGCAGCATTTGAGACTTTAGTTTGAGCTCCAGTGTGGTTTGCTATCTCCAATAAATTACAAGCTCAGGTCTGTGGCTGCACAGCAGGTTTGACGGGAAAACACTTCCAAGTATTTTTGTCCCCCTTCTAAAAACTTCCTTAGGAAGAAGCTACTGCTAATTTTTAGTAGGTGAATGGTGTTACATGGAGCATGGCCAAGAGGATTTGTGTTTTCCAAATGGTACATCTTTCATGTTGCAAACTGCAGTTATGAGTAACAAAAAAGCAATATGATGTTTTTTCAGGAAATGATGATACATGAATCTGTTTGCAAAAAGAGCAGTCACTGCTTTTTTAATGCTCATTAAAAACAAAAAAATCAGATATGTCATTCCCAAGCAGATCCAAGCAAAGGAGAACCATCTCCAGGTGAAGGCTAAAGTTCACCAGCCTTCAGAGTACACAGCACTCGTGAGTCCCTTTATCTCCATAATTATGTATGCTTTTGATATGGAAGATGAACTGAGCAGCTTGACTGAGCTCAGCTTGGAGACCTGGGATTTGTTTGAACTGCTCACCCCAAGTTCAGCCCTGGCCTGCCAAGCTCTGTGGCTCTGGAGCAGACACAGAGCTAGTGGTTAACAGGGAAGCTCTGTGAGCAAACCCCTGTGCTCAGCAGCTTCTCCACCTCTAATCCATGCAGGTACATCAAAAGCAAAACATTTTTAACAATGACTCTGGAGAATAATGAGAGAAGCAGCAGTGGAGCTGTTTTTCCAGCTTGATCTCGGTGTGGTTGCTGATGGGAGGAGATGGAGTTTCCTTTGCATTGTCCTTCTCCTTTACTTTGGCAGAGGGCAAAGATGACACGTTGCTGTTCTGCTGGGGGACATGCAGCTCCCTTCAGGAGACTCAGTGCCAGGGATTTAATTTTTCAAGAGCTTATTGAAAGTGATTTACAGGCATGGTTTCAACCCTGTGATGGGCAGATACACTGAGCAGGCTTTGCCCTGTGACTTCCCAGCCTCCAGCTGTCCCCAGCCCAAGCTGCTTCACAGTCAGACCAAACCCAACCAGGCTTAGCTGGTACCACGTGGAAAGATGCTTTTAAAGGAACACAGAGAAGGGAGGGAGGTCAGAAGAAGCAGCCCTACGTGCCTCAGATGCGTATTTGGGTATTTAGATATTTGGATATTTAGATATTTGGATGCTGTGGCCAACACTGGTGGCAAAGTGAGAGAGCAAGCATGTAGGAGGTAAGGACTGGTGTATTAATGCTCATGTCAGAGGTTATTGCACAAATGACTTCATCTGGCACTGAGATAAGGGTTTGGAAATGTTGTCCATATCAAAGAAAATGTACATTTGATGGGGTTTGGAGGGTATTTTTCCTTCAGAAAGCAGTATGTGGTAAGTGAGTTACTGACATGCCAGTAATTCAAAAGAGGAGAGTTTTGCATCCCTGCTGTGAGGCTGAATAACAACATAATACAGTCAGGAAAGGAAAAAGGGAAAAGGGAAAAGAGAGCCTCACTCATGAGCCTCCTGCACATTATACTCGTTAACAACAAGCAACACCAAAAAAAGATTCATACATCAGGCAACCTTGAATTTCTCCTGCCGTCCTCAAAGAGCAATGAAAGTGAGTGAGTAAGTGAGTGAGTGACTGAAAGATTTTTAGGTGAAATTGATTCATTGGCCAAGCCAGCCAAGCTTCTGGAAATGGATTTATTCCCGAAGAGATTACTTCATACTATTGGTTTTCAATATAATGAAAAATACCCATTTGTAAACCACTGAAAGAATAGACTTTCAACCCCTTTATTCTTTTATTATTTTTTTTTTCTGAAGAAAACCCTCACCCATCTCAACCAACTTTTCCAGATAGGCTTAAAGTGAGGGGAGAGCCCCCAAGCAGTTAAAAACTGGTTTGTGAAGCATTTTGAAGCATAAAAGAAATACTTTCTGTTCTAAACTTTTCAACCCAGTTTATTCGAGCAAAAAAGAAATGGGGTGTGAATGCTTGGTGAGAAACTCAGGCTCACAGCTAAGAGGATAAAGTGTCCCTAAGGCACTGGCTGTGCTGTCACCCGAGCAGGATGGCACAGACACTTCACACCTTGCTCCAACCACCACGAAGGTGAACTTCAGCCCATCACTCGGGTTGCTGCTGATCAAAGAGATGGGGTTTTGGAGGAGGTGGAACAGGAGCTCACAGAATTTTCCCTGGCACCATGGAATAGCTCAGTACCCTTGGTGTGAATGTACAACCCATCATTTGGTTTGCAAAATGCAGTATGCAAAGAAAAACGCTGGGATGTGGTGTGAGCCTCTTCACTGAGGCTGATGCAGGGTTTTATTCTGCCTTATACCTGGGAGAAAACAAAAATGAGCAATAATGGTGTGGGTGAAACTCTGCCTTTCTCTGCTGCTTCTCCTTCTGCCAGGCAGGAACAGCATGGAGAAGTGGACTTCAGGACAAAAATATACTTTCTGGTTTTCTTCAACAATTAAAATTCACATTAAATTTCAAAATGTATCATCTTAAATAACAACATCTCCGATTTTTGAGAGTGAGTTACCCTCCTTTATAAATATATGCACATGTATTTCAAAAAGCCACAAAGTAGCCAAACCAGCCACTCTGAAAAAGCATCAGCACTCACCAAATGGCAGCCAGCCCTACATCTCTGTGATTGCCACTGACATTTGGGTTAGGACCCTCAGTTTCTCCCAGAGAACATGTTGTCTCATGGTATTTCTTGCCTACCCAGCCAGAGTAATGGAAACAGTGTGAGGATAAGCTGTTCAGATAAGTGCCAGCCATCCAGTTTTATGGTTACTTGGAGCAATCTGCTGCATATTCTTTGTGAATTATATTTCTCCCTACAAAGAGAGTTTGGTTAAGGCAAATAACTTTTTATTCCACTGCCAGCTCTGTTCATCCAGGCCTGATGATGTCTTTGAACATGAGAGAGTCTAATTTCTTATCAGCTTTAGTAAGAGGATCTTTTTCTCATATAGATTTATCAGAGCTGAGTAATGCTAACAAAACATGGCCTTGGACATCTGCTGCTCCCTCTGGCTGGCAGTGCCCCTCTGGCAGCCTGAGAGAAACCCAGGAAAGGGAAATTCAATGTTCCACTCACCCCCACTGTTCCAAGGGACTCTTGAGCACACACTGCTCTACCTGGTGTTCCTCGCTGTGTTACTGCCAAGGAGTACCTAGAATTTGGTTTTTCTTGACTCAGTTCACAACCATAATTTCAGGGCAATGGAATCAGTTCAGCTTTTGGATGGATTTCTGCATTGCTTTGCTTGAGGAAATAGCAAGACCAAAGCATTGTTTCACTTTCAGACTTTCAAAATGAAGATTTCCATTGCCATCAAAATGAAATACACTTTTATTTCAAAATTTACCTCTGCTGTCATTTAGCTACCCTCCATGCAAACCAAAATGTTCAGCTTGAGCTCCACTTTAAAAACAATAATAATAATCACTGAAGTGTTTCAACACATTGCTTAGAAGAACTGAGCACCCCAGACTGTGCATTTGGAGGGAGTTGCTACTTGGGACAATTCTCTGCTGCAAAACTTCTCATTTGGGAGAACCTGTGAGGAGGGCTGATGCCATCAGCCAGCCTGGGCAATGTAATGCTGGTTCAGCATTTCTTTGGGTTCCAGATGTTGCCAGCTTTAGGAGGACGTGATGGTGCAGAACATATCAAACTGGGATTTAAATGTGCTATGCACTAAAAATGAACCAAGTAACTGCAAGCTGTAAACTTCACACCACCACGAAAATAATAGTTACCAGGCTGTGGCTGTCATGTGCACAGAAGTGTTACCAAGTGTCCTGGCTTTGGCTGGGATGCAGTTAATTTCCTTCCTAACAGCTGGTTAAGAGATGTATATTGGGTTTAGTATGAGAACAATGTTGATAACACACTGATGAAACATCACTATTTTTCTCTCAGGTTTTATTCCTCTCTTTCTGCTATGTCCCCTTTTATTACTACTCCTTCTCCTTCTATAATTATTATTATTATTATTATTACTACCATAATAATATTTTATTTTGATAGTTGCAGGTTTTATCTCAACCTACAAGTTCTCCCTTTTTCTGTCTCTCCACCCCACCCCACTGGGGGTGGGGAGTGGGGGGAGCAAGTCCAGAGACCATCAGGTTCATCAGAGCAGCTCTCCTTGAGAAAAGGCTGAGAGAATTGGGATTGTTCAGCTTGGAGAAGAAAAGGCTCAGGGGTGACCTAATTTCAGCCTTTCAGTGCCTGAATGAGCCTGCAAGAAAGAGGCAGAGGGACTTTTTACAAGGGCCTGGAGTGAAAGGATGAAGGGGAATGGATTCAAACTGACAGAGAACAGGTTTAGATTAGATATTAGGAAGAAATTCTTCACCACGAGGGTGGTGAGGCTGTGGAAATGGTTGTCCAGAGAAGCTGGACATGGATCCAGGGATGGCCCATCCCTGGAAGTGTGCAAGGCCAGGTTGGATGGATCTCTGAGCAACCTGGGATAGTGGAAAATATCCCTGCCATGGCAGGAGGGTTGGAACAAGGTGATTTTCAAGGTGTCTTCCAACCCAAACCATTCTCTGCTTCTATGATTTCATGACTGTATCTGTAAAATTATGGATTGGTTAATGCCTGGGCTGCAGCTGCCTGGCTGAAGGGCTTGGTTTGTGGCCTGCTCTGACTTCCTCCTCCTTTTATTCCTGAACACCACTCCAGGCTCCAAGGGTGAATGCCATTCTGTAAACTTGCATCTTGCAGAACATTTTCTATTTCCTTTCGAGAGTATCAACAAAACCCTTGGATTTGTCATTGCATGACATTGAGGTGACTGAAGCAAATAGGGCTTGTCTTTGACTTTTCTATTGTTTCACAGCTCTTATTTAATCCTGGCAATGCCATGGCTGTAATTAGCAATGATGCTGTGCTTTTTGTGCTTTTTTTGTGCTTTTTTTGTGCTTTTTTATGCTTCTTTGTGCTTAACTAGAAGCTGTTAATTAGGCAACTGTAGAACAATGGCTGAAAGTGTAGAAGGGAAGCAAAAGGATCCTGCCTCATGTTTTTTGGTGTGTTTGAGCCCTTCTCAGTAAACAGGTAGAGTAAAAGAAAGACAAATATCTGAAAAGGGTTTGTTTCCCAATGCCTGCATTTGGATCTACCCAATACTTGGATTTATTTGTACTCTGATGAAAGCTATGATAACAACTGTCCTCCATTTCTAACATGCTAATCACACACACCAAAAAAATGTTAATCTTGCTTAACATTATAATGCCTAAGGGAAAATAAGAAGGTATCCTGCTGTTAGGTAGTGCACAGCCCCTGCCCGGATGTGCAAGGCAGACAGGGAGTGTGGGAAATGGATATCACACAGCTCCTGCTGTTAGGATGTAATGGGAAAACTGCTGCAGGATGGTAGTGGTGTGATTAGGGCACGTTGGAGCAGGGCAGGGGAAAAAGATCAAACTGGAATCATTGTTTTTGCTTTTTTTTTTAACACAAGGAGTCTTTTGGAGTGGACTGATACCAGTCAGAAATTCACATCTGTAAACAGTCTTCAAGATGTTTTAAAGGAAAAGTCTTGGGAAATTTGAAAAAAGCGCATTTAGATGTTTTTAAAGCAGAACTTTCACAACTTTTCATGTTGAAGCAATATTTTCTTTAGAGACGGACCTAAATTGAATTTCTTTTAAAAAGTTACAATGAAGCCACTTAATTTTTACTCAAACCAGTGGTTTTGTTCAAACAACCTATTTTACTTTTGTTTTGCTGAACCCCCTCCATTCCTTTGCTCCCTACCCCCACTCTTGATTTGGAGCTAACTTTAAACTTTTTTTATTTCATGTTGTTTGCTTCATTTTGGAAACTTCTAGCCAAGGTAAGTAGTTTTGCTTTACACAGGAGACCTAGTTTGGTGTCTAGGTGAATGTCTGTTGAATTGGGAGTTTTATATATCCTAATCTGTGGTCACAGCCATGCCATGAAGACCCTTTTGAGCCTAGAAGGTGCCACATGGATTGGTGATTCCTTCCCTGCTCTTGCTGGTGGGAGGAAAATATACCTTGCTTCAGACAGCAGAGATCTTCTATTTTACCGCTAGTTTCGAATGTCTAAAAAATGACAGAAAAAAATGTCACATGGCTGGGTGATTCAGAATGGAAATGAAACTGCTGGCTTCAAATCACAAGAAAATCATGTCAGAAAAAGCTTTTTACCCCAACACAACCATGGATGACACAGAATCTTCCAAGACACCAACAGAACCCAATGCATTTTCTCTACTGATTCGCAGTGCACGTTTGGAATCTCACTAATGAAGCATGATTGATGTGATCAAATAAATGAAAAATTGCCCAACTGACAGGAATAAGGGGCTGGAAACTGGGTTAATAATACCTCTATTTTGAAATGTAACTTCTGTTTATAGAATGCTCTGCAGCTCTAAGAGGAAAGCATAAGGTATTCTCAGTGAAAGAATGCTGAGAAGATTGTCTCTTGGTTGGCACTGTGCCATCAGGAGTATCTTGGTGCTGCTCATTATCCCTGAGACAAAGTGCCACCAGCTGCTGTGGCCACACCTGCCATTCCCACTTTGGATGTTGTTTGCAGCGTGGTAACAAACCTTCTCTCTCAGACATCTTTATTACTGTTTTCTTCTTACATCATCCTTGGAAAGAAGCAAATAATCTTCACTCTGCTTCTTCCCCTCCACGTGGAACTGATTTGAGGGTGTTTGCTTAGGACTTGATACCCTGCTCTGCCTGCTGTTTCTGGAAGCAGGACTGGGCTCCCTGTGTGGGACTGCTTTGTTCTGGGGTGGGCTTGCCAGCGTCCCCAGCACTGCTGTGCTCAGCTGATCTTCCCTTGAAATGTCTCTGGTTTATCTTCTCCCTTTTAAATCCACTGCAGGCACAATATACAGACAGCTGCACTCTTGATTCTATAAAATTCATGACAGCATTGCCTAAAGGCAGAAGCCAGGTTTTGGACTTCATCAGTCTATGAGAACTTATAAGTCCTCTGAGGAGTGGCTGAGGGAGCTAGGGGTGTTTAGCCTGGAGAGAAGAAGGCTCAGGGGAGACCTTATCACTTTCTACAACTGCCTGACAGGAGATTGTAGTGAGTTGGGGGTTGGTCTGTTCTGCCAAATAAGAAGCAATTGGACAAGAGGAAACAGCCTTGGGTTGTGCCAGGGAGGTTTACATTGGATATTAGGAAAAATTTCTTCACTGCAATCAAGCATTAGAAGCGGTCGAATCGCCATCCCTGGAGGTATTTAAGAGATGAGTAGATGTGGCACTTTGAGACAAGGTTTAGCAGGGGACTTGGCTCTGCCAAGTTAGTGTTTGGTGATCTTAAAGGTCTTTTCCAGCCTAAATGATTTTATGATGCTATGCTCTGCTCAAAGCCAAAGCTTGGGCCAGGCAGCTCCTAGTCAGCCTCAGTTCAAGAAGAAAATCTCAGTTTGGAAGGTCAGACACCAAAGTTACCAGCATGTCAGCCAGCCCGAGATACAAAACCATCCCTCTTTTTTGCCTTTTCTTTCTTCACTTTCTTCTTGAATTCTCAGCGTTAACAACACTGTGACTCAGTAAGGCTACAACAGCAAGTAAATATCCCATCAGAAATGAATCAGCTGCACAGGGAATGGTGTGGGCAGTGGCAAGAGGGATTTGCAGATTTGAAGGTGACAGGAGACGATTTTGCTTCCCCTGACCATTTAAAGATGGCCTGCCTTGCTTTGCCCTGCAGCTCAGGCTCTGAAAACAGCTGCCTTCCCCAGTCCTCGCTGGGGACAGGAGGGCAGACCAGCCTGGAACAGCAGCTGGAGTTTTGGTGCCATTCAGAGCGAGCCTGCCAGCCCAGCCTGCCTGCTCTGGAGTGGCTCGGGCAGCAGGCCAGGCAGAGCTGCTGGTTCAGCTTTATTCTGTGTAATAAATGTGCTCTGGCACTGCACCAAGTGCCTTATCTGCTTGTAAGGACAGAATCCCTCAGGAGCCAGCCTGCAGGCCCAGCTAGGACTGTGCTCACCAGGCAAAGGCAGCCAGCTGTGATGCTCAATGCACCAGCTTTGCCTTCCTAAGTCCTGCTCACTCTGAAACAGGGAGGGTGACCAAGTTCAGGAGAGCAAATTAGCCAAGGGAAGTTGTCTTTTATCTGCCTTAATGAAGCATTAATGAAACCTGTCACTGACTCTCCCCTGCAGTTAGAGTCAGTCAATGGTGTACAGCATTTCAGTCAATCATCTGCCCCTCAGGGTCACTGCAGAGCTGTCCCAGTCACACCAAAGGAACCAGTTCCAGGACACCAGCTGGATTCTGGTGCTGTCATGGGTGCAAAACACCTCATGATTACAGAGTGGTACCCACCAGTAAATCCCTGTGAGATCAGTGAAAAGGTTTTCCTGCATCACCCACACACCAAGGGGCATCTGTGCCCAGAAATCAAATGACAATACCTCTGTCTATAAACACAGACCTTGAACTTGGCCCATCCCACCCATGCTCAGGAAGATTGGTCTCATGCCTTGGGGAAACAGGAGAGGGACTGAGGCTTTAAGGGGTTAAATGAAGGGTGAACATGTGCCCACAAGAGCCATAGGACAGCTTCTGTCATGCCAATTCTGGCACTGGACAAGAAATGCAGACTTTAAGCTCAGGGTGGAGGGGGCAGATGGTGGGAAAAGCATGGAAGTGAAGCATCCCCAGACTTGGAGCTCCAGATCCAAAGGAATGTAGCCTTTCCCATGGGGTTTGCTGTGTGGTGCAGAACCCTAGCCTCTTCTGAGCCAAATGAAGGAGGCAAAACTGCATGGGCAGAAGGAGCTGTGATAGTGTTTTCTGTTTGGGCAGATGTGTACTAACCATTAAAAATACATGGGATGTTTCTTGTTAGACAGCTCTGACAATATATGGACAAGTAAATAAACCCAGAAAAAACCCAAGGTTTAGGTGCTGTTTGAAAACAGTGAGATTTTTGCACTGTAAGTGTAATGCAAATGAATTTTTGCACATCCTTGTACCAGTTGGATTAAAGCATCATGCGAACTTGGGAAACAAAGCCACTGTTTGGGAGGTATCAGCATGTGTGTGCCACATACAGAGCATTTGCAAACCAGGGATTGGAACAGCTCTTCTGGCTTTGGTTTGGAGAAACACTGAGAGGCTGAAGAAGCTCAGTGTCTATTTTCCCCCCCTGGGGAAAATGAGAAGCAGGATGCTGTGAGAAGCAGGAGCAGCCTAGCCTGGTCTGCAGGTGAGAGCAGAAGCAGAGAGGGGCTGAAACTCATGTTTTCACAGAGATTTCCAAACACCTCCTCACTCCCCAGCCACGGGAGCAAGCACATCACTGAGCCCTGCTCTGGCTGCCTGGCATTGCTCCCTGCAGCCTCTCTTGGTGTCACATCCTGGACAGCCAGCTGTGATTCTAGGGTCAGCATTCCTGGCAGATGGAATGGCAGTACCAACCTACAGGAACAGATCTCCTTTCATCTGGGTGAAAAGGAGATCTCATCCAGCAATACAATGTAATTCCCTTCAAAACTGTGGCTAAAAACTCTTCCATCACTCGAAGCTGTTTGTTTAATTCTCCGTATTACTTAATGTTCTATTAAAATTCTCTCTCCTTAAATGCTTATTGAAGCAAACCAGAAGCACATAAAACCAATGTAATTAGCAATAAAAATAATCCCATCCCCCAATTACTTCATTAATATGGAAAGAAGTGCAAACTGCACAGAAGCAACTTTGCCTACAGGTAGAGAGCTGGTGTAGCACCATTAATGGCAATGGTACCACCAGGGACAGGGGCTCTTCTTGCTCCAGCAGGGTTAATTTAATGAGAATTATGTTTAGATTCTGCAGCAATTTTGTGCTCTTGTTTATTGTTCTTTTAATTTTTTTTTTCCATAGTGCCCCAGTTTTCTTACAACTATTTTTTAGCTAAATCTAAAGCAGTGAAGTACCTGTAACATCCTGTCTTGACATTCACACATCCTTCCCACCACTGCTTTGTACCAGCAGTGCCTCCAGCAGATAATTCCTTTTCTCACTCCTTCCCCTGAAGAAGCAATTCCTTCTTGTCAACTCTTCAAGCAGAGCTTTTCAGCTGTGGCAGCATCCAGTAGCTAAGCAACAAACAGCATCCCCAAACAGAAAATCAAGGAGCTTGGGAAAAAAACCAACTGCACACATTATAGTGCAATCCTGGGAAAATTGCTGCATCACAGATACTTTTGCTTCATGCTGAAAAGGAATCAGCTGCCACATCTGGAAAATAACCCACTGTCTGAAGTGTAAGGGTGCTTGCCACCTCCTTCTGCCTCAGCCATTGGCAGAATTTTGGCTCTGGCTTGGTCCTCACAGCCTGTCTGAGGAGTCATCCGGGCAGGCAGGGCTGGGAGCATCAGCTGGATTGCCAACATTTGCAGGTAGCAGAGGGGAAAATTGGGGCATGTGTGGAAATGGCTTATGCATTATATGTTATATATTATATTTTATATATATATATATATTATATTGTATATATTATATGTTACCCCACCTTGGCAAAGCTTGGGAGAGGAGAGCAAGGCTGTGAGAGCACTGCAGCCAGAGCTGGGATAGTGCCAGAGCACTGGAAATACTCGGGGACTACTCTCCCAAATACCAAAATATCCTATCTATCCTATCCTATCCTATCCTATCCTATCCTATCCTATCCTATCCTATCCTATCCTATATCATCAACCCTTCACTGGAAAAAATTACCAGTAGCTAAACCCCAGTATAATTACCAGTACCATATTTACAATCATAGGTCTTTCTGGTTGGTGGTTGCAGATTTTTTTTTAAGTTGTTTTTGACCCCTGGATTTAAAAAACACTCTTCATGCTGTTGGGCTAAAGCCAAGATCCAACACCAATCTACTCAGCTGTGTCTTAAGCATCCTCTTTCACTTGTTTCTTTTTGCTTCTCCCATTTTCTTTTCCTCTCCCACATACACTGCCTTGACTGAAGAGTCTGAAGCACAATTTCCTTTTAATAGGCAAATGACTTTTAGTTGGCCCCTGAGTTATGGCCTAACACGTGTTTCATTATACAAGCCATGAAACCTTTCCATATATTGTACATTTTGTTTCAACAGACTTATTAATGAGAAAACAAAGTTCATCACATTAACAGAGTCAAAGCAGCTAATGGGCACCTAATTCCTTGCATAACTGGCTGGGCTGATAGCTCAGCAAGGCTACAGTAACAAGCAAATAATAAATGCATAATGAGCTGCTTCTGATCCTCAAATCAGGCTAGTTCAACCTATTCTAGAGAAGACATTTCAAATATTGTTACTCTGAACTGAAGCAAGGCTGTGTAAGGAGAGAAGTGGAGCTGAGCAGTCTCCTGTGCCGTTATTTTTAGAAATTCACTGGGAGTGTATTATTGACTACAGTCGATGAACAGGATGACCAATATGTCAGCAACATTTAAAGAGAACTCTCTGGGTCAACAAATAGACTTCACAGCCCACCAGGGATTGCTTGTTCAGTCATAAACCTGAGACTGAGAACAAAAACCTTTGGTAAGAATCGTGCTTGGGATGGATTTCAGTCAACAGAGCACATTAAATACCAATTCCACCCAGAAAGAGAGAAAAGGCAGATGGAAAGCAGGGGGACAAGGGTCCACCTGGATGTTTGTCCTACTCCTGCATGGAGGCCTTCATGAATTTAGAGGCAGCAAATTCCCATTCCTTCAAAAGCTGGGATCATCTCAATCTCTCAGTGGGGACATTCACCCCAACACAACTCTTGCTTTCTTGGAACAACAGAGGACTTGTGGACCTTGGGCACAATGAGGTGACAAAATAATGTTTGGAAGGCTTTTATTCCCAGGGATACACTGCTCATACCTGCCACAACACTGGTGATGATGATGATGATGATGATGATGGTGATGATGATGATGATGATGATGGTGGTGATGATGATGATGATGATGATGATGGTGCATGGCCTCATTCATGAGCCCCCAGGGTCACAGCAAAGGCAGATGGCCTTCAGGGATGGAGACGATATATACAGCTGTGTTGGATCCTGAAATTAATAATAACCACAGAGAAATGGCTGGCAACCTTACTGTGAGGATCCCACTTCACATGCAAGACCCTTGAGTTGCCATTCCCTTCAGGTGAAGGTATTTTGTGGTTAAAAGAAATTCAAAGTATTTTGCTGCCTTAAGTTACAGGTGGAGGGGACTTCTGCTTATTTTTGGGCTCAGACTTGGCCCCAGCCAGTTCATCAGTGGAGCTGTGCTGACTTATGCCAGTTTGTCATCTGGCTCCTGTTTAGGAAACTCTTCAGAAGTGGCTATTTTCAGTTTTTCTTCTTAAGGCTTTTTCACATCCCTGGGAAGCTGCCATTCCTGCCCTTCCTGGTCCTCAGCAGAGAAACAAGCTCATCCCTCCTTTACCAAAGTGCTAAGTAGTTTCTTGCAGCAGCACTGTGGAGATCTCAGATCCTTTGCATTGCCAGACTGTTTGGTCAGCTGTGTGGTGATGGGCTGAGCAGTGTGGATGGCTCTGCCATCCTGATGTTCTCCATGCCTCATGCCAAACCACATCTCCTGCACCCCAGACCTGGCTGTGGCACTGTCATGGTGTTTTCCTGACACTTTGCAACCCCACAGTAATGGGAACTGCTTAGAGTTAAAACAGAGAGGGTTTATCTGGAAAACCACAGTGCAAAGATTAAATACACAAAAATGGTTATTAAGAGTATGTAACAGCGGTTGTTAATGCACTTATACCATACTGCAGGAACATTTACTTATTTCCATTTTTGCTGTGTTCCTATAGCTAGAGTGGAGCTGCTCTTCCTGTCCATGCACGTTCTGAGCCCTTTGATTTCCATGGCACTGTGATTTCATTGCTTTGCCCCTTGGAAACTTTTCCTTAATTGTTCCCTGCAGCTTAGCAACCTGAAACCACCTCTACAACACAGGTCTGCCTCGGGCACATAATTCTTTCCTCAATCCCCTTCCTCATTTTAAATTCATAATTTATTACTTTTACATGTTTAAGAGCTGACTGCTCCTTTGGACTGGTGTGGAGTTGGCTTTGCCTTCAGATTTTGCTGGACACGATGTTCATCAGGGGGATAATATAGAAGTCTGTTGGAGGGATAGCTTTCCATAGGGCCATGACTCATGAAGTCAGACAGATGAGGCAGCTGGGCTGGGACCTGCATCACCTACAGTCCTTCAGGGCTGGGATGCTCAGCTCAGGGCAGAATTGCCCTCAGGTGGTCTCAGCGTCTCCCAGGGACCACAGAGGGATCCTGCCTGGACCCCTAATCCCCACACAGCTAAACTAGAGAGGATGAATCCCATTGAACACATCACAGAGCTTTAGATGCTCTGCAGTAGAAGCAAGGTATTTAATTCAGTGCTGAAACACCTCATTTCGTGCCCTCATTGTGCCCTCAGCAGCAGCATCAGAAAAAAGTAATGAGAGGTTAAGGCCAACAGACTCCAACCCACAGGTGTAAAATTACAGAATTATGGATTTCTTCTTCCAAGAAACTCCTGAACCTTCACAGGGGCTGCACAGACAGCAGGGCAGGTCTGGTGTGAGCAGCCATTTCCAAGGTGGAAAAGAGGGACACCATCCAGTGAGGGTGAAAAAAGGAATTCTGCATATCAAGAAACTTCAGCTGCTTGTGCTTGGAAAATTGCTCTGCTCTTTCCAAGCTTTCCTCCCCCTCCAAACAATCAATCTGCTTTGATAATGGGATTTTCTGGGGGGGTTATGGCAATGTCAGGCTGCAAGGATCTGAACTCATTCCAGCCTGGCAGGGCTCTCTGCAGCTCCCAGTAACACACACAGCCATTCCCTGGCTGTTCTCAAACTCCAGTGAGAGCACAACTTGCCTCCAGTGGTGCCAACACAGCTGCATGTGCTGCTTGTCCCCAGCACTGCCCTGGATCCCCAGAGCTGCTGTGGACAGGGTGACAGATGGAGGGATTCTGCCAACAACAGGCTTTTCCTCTCTGGTTTTGTCTCGCTGACCATTTTGCTCTCTTCTCAGGAGAGGGGCAGAGGCAGAGTGCATGGGGCAGAGGGGAAGCCAATGATGCTGATCCGTCTGGGAGAGGCACTGCTACTCCTTTCACCATGGAAACGAGTAGACATTTGAATGCACCAGGGATGGGAAGGTCTATATCGTTTTACTAGGGGCAGTGGAGACTTTCTTGCCATAACTCTTTGGTGAAGGGGAGCAGAGGAGGCAATCACCTCTTTGGCAGATCCCTGCAATCCCTTGCTTGGCAAAAGTAGGATCACATTTCCCTCAGCAGGTGCAGGATTCTGTCAGGGCTGAAATGATAACTCAGAGAAAGCAGCTGCCCCTGTGAGATGAAGGACATCCCCTCCCTCCTCAGTTTGCTGTGCTCAACACAGGACCACAGTGATCAGACCTGAATTACTGTCTGCTGGGGTCTTCACTTAGTTTATAGTGTGATAAATCAGAGCTTCTTCTTCAGATCAGCTCCCCTCGTCCCCCTTTTGCTCATTTTTGCTTCCCAGAGGTGCCCTGCCAGCCAGTCAGGCGTGTGCTTTTCCAACAATTAGAGCTACAATTTGAAGCAGTTTTGGTTTTTACCACTCCACTGTAACATCCCCTTTACACTGTTTGTCCTTTGGAGCTGGATACAAATCGACTCTCCCTGGTCTGCAGCCATTCTTTTGTGTTGGCAGCAGCTCTAATTATGCACCAATTAACCTTAATTAAACCAATTCCTGTGGAACTGCACATGCAGACAATGCACTAAACAAATGGCCTGACAAATATTGTCACTTAAAAGGCATAAAACCACATCAAACCCTTAATTGGAAAGTCAGATTGTGAATTGCTGCAGATTTGTAGCCCTTTGTTCCTAAAACGATTGAACAGGAGTAGTGGCCAAATACCCTGAATGCTCCCAAAACCTTGGTTGAATTAATTTCCTTAGCTGCTGAGGCCAAAACATGTTATTTGTGTAGGAAAAGGGGATGGTGGAGCATCCTGAACTGCAACAATTGTCAGGCTGCTGTAGAAGGCACCAGGATGGTGACCACAGGTAGGGAGATTCCACAAGTTCCCCTTCTGGAACCTGGGAGACGTTTTGCAAGTTGCTGGCTTATTTGGCGATTCCTGCTGCCCTTCGCCTGGCTGTTTGCCCAGGAAATGCTCCCTAAATCTGGGGCTGTCCCTCGTGTCATGCCGTGGAGCTGCAGGTTGCACTCTGCAAGCAGCAATGCAGCCAACAGATGGTGCTCACACACACGGCTGCTCCAGACTGCTTCCCAAAATGCTAACTTACTGGGGTTTGGGATGCAATTTTTTTTTTTTTTTTAGGGAGAAGCTGCAAACAGCACACTTTTTACCTCAATTTCTCTGAGCATAATAAGCCCCTGGGACTGCTGGTGTGTGGGCAGAATCCTTGCCGAAGGGGTTTCACATCTCCAATTTGGCCCTTTTACAAAGTTTGATATACAGGAAACAAGCTGGACTGAGAAAAGTTCCAGGCTCTGCATCACTTATTTGTCCTCTAGTGGAAAAAAAATAATAAAAAAAAAGACCTTGAGACTATTTGCAGCAGAGCAGCAAGAAAAAAAATTAATAACTAGCACTGAATTCAGAATTTTGTCTTTCCTGCTGTGGGGGGAAGCCTTTCAAATCCCTGCTGTGGGGAGAAGCCTTTCAAATCCTTTAATATGTATTGACTTTCTGGTGGTTCAGCTTTATGCTGCTGAATGCTTCCCTTTCTGTAGCTAATCAAACAGGCTCTAGGCACAGGAAAATATTCTGCCTCATGCATAGAGCAAATAAAAGCCGAGCTAATTAAGCATGTAAATCATGCCCATATAAATTAGTTCCTAACATGAAACACTTCTCTGGAATGGGATTGGGTGCAGAGTGAATGCAGTGGAAGGATGCAGCTCTGGATTAAAGCACAATCCCAGGAGAAGTGGCAGAAGCTTCCCCACTTGCTCTGTGCCATCCAGGCTCAGCCCTGAGATGCTGGGCAGAAACAGGGGGACTTGAGAGCATCTGATGACAGTTTGTGGGAATGTTGAATGTTTCCCAGCAGGCATGGAAGCAAGCTGACTGCACACTGCAGAAAACCACCAGGGGTTGGTCTCTTTGGGAGCAGAACTCAGGACAAGTGGCCTGGTGTGATGGAGAAAGAAAGAGGAATGAGAAACCTTTTGCAAGTGAGGTAACAACACAAAATGGGTTCTGGCAGCTGGACAGGTCAGTGAAATCCCAGGCAAAATATAGGCAGGCGAAAAATTGCTGCCAGCCTTGGGGACAGTGCTATTCCCAGGTGTGCATGCAAGAAACAAGATTTTTTTCCCTAGGAGCATTTTATTTTTTTCCTTCCCAGACACCCATCAGCCTGCACTGGGTGGCATCCCCGCACATCCCTGCCATGCACAGGAGGGCCCAGTGAGGTGCTGTGAGCTGCCCTGGCTCTCCATCACCCCACATTCCCAGGAGCCCTGAACAGACACAGCAAGACCTTGGAGAACATCCAAGGGCATCCAACTCTCTTGTCATTAAGGAGAATGGAACAAGAAGCTGGATGGCTCCCAGGGGGGCCACAGGGATGGGAGCAGAAGGAAGAGCAGGCTATGGGCTCCAGGGTCAGAGGAAGGTTCTTCTGGAGAGTAAATGTTGACTGGGAAGCCACTGGCTAAAAAATGCCAAATGCTGAACTATTCCACTTTTTTTTTTTTTAATTAAATATAAAATAAAAATTGTCCTCACACCGGGGAGTTTTTTCCCTGTAGTCTGCCATCAGTGAAGGATTTTCCTGTGACAAACTCTCGGGTGCCAACAGACCATCAATGGAAGGAGTAGCAGAGCAATTTCCAGTAGCTCTGGGCAAACTCAGTTCCATTAAAATTAAACAGCCACAGGAGCTCAATCACAAATTTTTGCCAACTGAAGCTCAGAAGACACAAGGAAGACTCCCTCTCAAAAGCTCCCTTCAACCACAGCTCCCAAGAGGAGAGGATCCATCTCTGCATTTACAAGCTCCACGCATCAGTGTGGGATTCAAATGGAGTCAACTCCACAGCAAATCAAGTTGTCAGGCAGGTCCCCCAGCATCTCCTTCCCTCACAGCTCATTCTCTGCTGTCATTACTGCAGGCAGCTCTACCCTTCCCACCTCCTGCTGAAGTCATGAAAGGAGTGCCAAACATGCCAGCACGAATCTATCACCCTGACCCTGTGCCTCTTGGTGCCCTCAATGAAGATTCCTGGTGCCCTTCATCAGAAGGATGAGCAGAGGAGAGGAGCCTGGCAGCTTTGCTGTGGATCCCAGAGCTGGGAAACACCTGAGGAGCAAATGCCTCCCCCAGAGGTTCCTGCTGTTGGCAGGTAGGTGGGAGTGATGCTCCTCTGGCTATGCTGAGACCTGAAGTTTTCCCCTTCTGGAACAGATATTTTGGGTCACCTTGAGGAAGGTATTCAATCTTCCCATGTTTCCATTCCTCAAGTGGAAGACAGAAATAGCAGCACTGCCTTCCTTCCAGCAGAGTAAGTGCATTAACGATTGCGAGGTGATGGGAGTGTTGGAAGGGCCCCGATGGAAGAGATTCATTTGAATACATTTGTTGTGCATTACTCACTCAGCCCTGAGTTTTAATCTTCTCCTCCTCTCCATCATTGTAATCTAAATTTCCTTGAGCTCTCTCACCAGAACTCAGTCCCAGTTTAATCCCTGCCTCGTCTGAGTGATTTCTCCAATTTCTCCTTTAGCAAACAATGAGGTTTAGTCCTCATCTCTCCTCTCAGTCCATCCCAGGAGAGCTGCAAACACTCCTTGCCCAGGGAGTGGTTTATCTGGGAGCTTGTGCAACTTGTTGGGATAATTCCTCTCCTGCTTTTCCAGTTCAGTGACTCGTGGTTCACAGCCTTTTCCAGACCTGCTGAACCGCCTCATGTGGGGGGATTGGAGAGAAGCTTTCCACCAAAGCAGCAGCAGTCTGTCATTCCTTTTGGCTCCCTCAGGAGGTATGGTCCTGGCAGAGCTGGGCAAACAGCATCCCAGGATCAGGGAATGGGGTGGGTTGGGTTGGGAGGGACCTTAAACATCACCTTGTTCCAACCCCCACGGACACCTTCCCCCATCCAGCCTGGCCTTGAACAATTCCAGGGATGGAACATCCATCATTTCAGTGCTGCATTTGGATTTTCCTCAGTTTGTTAACTCCCAGCTTTTTTGACTGTTTTTCCAGCAGGATTATTTGTTACTCCATTATCAAACAACTCCTGTCTCACAGAGGCAGAAATGTGCAGGAGGCATATAATTCCCAATTTATTAGCTTGGTTCGCATGACGTTATCAAGAATTGATTGTAATGCTTAGTGGCATTAGCAGTGCCTTCCTATCACAGCAGCGACATTTGCTGCCAGGAACACTATTTGTGCAGCAGTTGTGTTACACCACAAATAATTATATTACTTACATTCAATTTGTATCATTACACACAACACAACTGCGCCTGCTGCACCATCTCATACTTCATTAATGCCCAAGGCAGAACAGCATCACATAAATACCCTCCTTGGCACTTTTCACTGGAAATTATATTCTACTTATTATTAAAGTGTAGATCAAAAATGACATTTCCCGACTATTAAAAATATAGAAAGAAAAGTCACTGCTGTATTAATAAAGAACACCAAATAAATTTCATTACTCCAAAAATGTTCGCTCTACAAATTTAAGGAGATGCTGTCAGGTTTGGTAAAACCCAAACATGATAAATCTTATTTTCCTGCATTTCTCTGCAAATTTCCAGCAATTCTGTCTGTCCTTGACTTGATAAAAAGCACTGACACAGGTTGCCTAGAGAAGCTGTGGATGTTCCATCCCTGGAAATGTTCAAGGCAGACATTTGCCAACATCTCCTAAAACACTCAACAATAAAAAACCACACCTTGACCCACACAACCAGCCCTTGTTTGAGGAGGTCTGGTTAATCTGAAAGCTGTTAGTGACATCCTAAATGGGGTTTGGTCACAGGAATCCCTGGTATAAATGGTATATAATTCCAGTAGGAGGTGTTGATGAATTTCTTTGCCTGAAAAAGAGAGATTCTGGTTGGGGAACTGCTTGCAAACAATGGATGGTGAAGACCAAGGTGGAAGAGCCATGGGTGAGCCTGTGGCAGAAGCAGAGAGATGCTGTGTTTTGAGCCTGCTGCTCATAGGCAGACTGTATCTAATTGTTTCTATGTTATTTCAAGAAAAACAGTTTGCAAAAAGATCCTGTAATGTCACCAGATTTCTCTATCCTCGTGAAAATAAATCTACCAGGTGTCTAATTAAAGGGATTTTTTTTCTTAAGCATTTAAGGGCACATTACATGACCTGTGCCATGCTGTGGGAAGGGATTTCAAAGAGGTTTTTTGTAAAATAAGATAGGAGGGGCTGAGGTCAATTGTCACCCCAGCTCATGGTGACAAACTCCTGTTCGTGTCAGCAAGAGAAGAAGGATATCAAAGTCTAACCCATGCCAAGAATTAAAGTTCAAGTCCACTTAGCCTTGTGAGACAGCTGTATCTAAAAGTTTTGGGGCAATTCAGACAGCAATGAAGTGGATTTAAATAAGTTAAAGAACTTGCAGGCATTTCCAGTGAGCAGGAGCATTTTGGGCTTTCGGTATAGGACGAGGTGAGGAGGGCAGAAGGCAGGCTGGAAATATTTGCACATCTGATACTAAAGCACACAAGAGCCACCTTTTTGTGAGAGAGAGATACAAGGCTTGGCCCATCTCTAACTTAGGACATGGTTGAAAAGTAATTGAGATTTTTAACATATTTCTGAAGAACTCCCTAAAACTAATGGCAGTTGAAAGCCAGATGAAGTAGTTATTTTATCTGGCAAGCTTCCATGCAAAATTTCTTGCTGATGCTGGCTCAGACAGATGGAGATTTGAGAGGAGGGGGAAGAACAAAGTGCCACAGGGCTTTATTGGATGAGCCTTGAAAGGTTTCTGCAAGCTTCTATCGCAAGGTTTATGAACCTTGTGCTTGTTAACTTCAGTTTTGCTCAGTGTTTTAACCCTGCTTTATCTCCTGTGGTCCAGATGACAGATTTACACATCTTTGGAAAATTTAGTGGGATGCTTTTCAAACAACGTGTGACGCTGCACCAGGGAGGGCAGAAACTTGATGGTTTTACCTCAATATATAGAAGTTTTTCAATATTGCTATAGAAAGTGCTTTTCTCTTGAAATTTCTTCTTTGGTTAGATCATGCAAATTTAGTGCTGGCTGGTGCTTCTGTAAGATGAAGGGTAAGAACAACTCATGAATATTTCATCATTTGTCTCTGCACTGGTCAGAAATGGTAATTTGAGCTCCAAACTGCAGAGATTTAGCAAAAAGAGTTGGACACTCAGAGGATAAAAATAGCAAAAAATGCTTTTGAAGGATTTTTCCTTGCTAGTGCTGGTATGTAGACAAGTTGCCTAAAGGGTATGAAACTGAAATAATCTATTGAGGGCACATATTTGGGTTGTGCTGCTGAAGCAAATGATTTACAGTGCGTTTAATGCTATAGTATTTTCTTTATTTACCCTTCCTTTTCCCTTCAGAGAAAAACTGTAAGCCCCATGTAACCCAAGATCTCAGGTAAAGTGTGATATAGGAGACAGCTTTGGTCCTCATTCAGCCAGGCTTGATGTGCACAGCATCTCCCCATCTCCCTCAGGACCTGAGCAGTGCCCTGGAAAAGCTGTGAAGGGGAAAGTGCCAGCAAAGGTGCATCAACCTGGCTTCTTCTTCATTTACCTTTTGCCTTTATTTTTTGTAATGTCCATAGCCAGCCGCCTTGCTCTCTTTCATGCAATTGGCCATCCCGTGAGAGAGCCAAAAAATCCAAAACCAATGTTAATCATTGAATCATGGAATGGTTTAGGTTGGAAGGGACTTTAAAGATCCTCTTGGTTTAGGCTGGGAGGGACCTTTGAGACCATCACATTCCAACCCCTGTGCCATGGACAGAGACATCTTCCACTATCCCACATTGTTCCAAGCCCTGTCCAGCCTGGCCTTGGACACTTCCAGGGATGGGGCAGCCACAGCTGCTCTGGGCACCCTGTTGTAGTGTTGTTTTCTGTAACCTGTGTGCACAAATAATTTGCTTCCACATTTCCCATAGTAAGGGATCTGGGTTTGGCCCACATAATTTTGGGAGTGGGAAATGCCCAAACTGCTCAGTTCTGGCCTAGCGCTAACTTGGCAAATGACTTTTTTCCCTGCACTGATGAGTTCAGGTGTTCTTTTCATTTTCTACTTATTTTTTGGAAGTTTTTTTGGAATATGGATGAAAAGCCTGTCCTGCTGTAGGTGTCAGCCCCTCTGAGCCACACACCCATCCCAGCTTAGGCCAGGATGCTTCTGGTGGCCTAAGAGGCAAATAATTCCGTGTGACCTCCAGCCAGTAAGAGATTGGGTGCTAAGAAGGGAAGCTGGAGGGTACTTTTCAAGAAATAGGTGTTTAGAGGTTTGAAGAACCAAGGCAGTGTAAAAATCCAGAAAGAGGATGTTAGAACTGGGAACTTCCCATTGGGACCAGCTGGCTAACAGGGGACAGCACAGTCTCTGCTGGTTTATCTGTGCCTATTACTACTGGTGGTGGAGGGCAAATAAAACATAATTCTGGAGAAATTCCCAGAGATGAGTCTGTACTTCAGAGGGCTCAGCTGTAGAGAGCTGAGGAGCAGGAGATTTCAGTGTCAGTGACTTGCTCTGTGTTTACCCCCTCACTGCTCTCTGCCCATTCAGGCACACCTGAACATGGCAAGAAAGGCTTTTCCCAACAAACTGTCCCTGCTTTCCTGGCTGACCTGTGTGCTGCTGTGGGATTTTTGTGGATGTGCTGTGCTCTGAGGAGATGGTCACCTCTGACAGAGCTGGTTCCTGATGTTGCCAAGCACCCATCCATGCTGAGCCCATTCCATTCCCTGCCACTGCTTCACCCCAAAAAGGGATCACAGCAGGTGACAGCAGAGCTTTAACCAGCTCTGTGACTCCAAAGTGCACTTGGGAGATGGATGACCCACCATGGTCTTTTCCAGCCTTACCCCTTGTGTAATTCTGCTATTCTCTGCATTAACGAGCACTCAGTCCTTCTGAAAACCTGCACTAATTAACCCATTTGACTTTTTAAACAACCTTTGCCTTGACCTGAGAGTACAACTACAGTAATTACAGCACGCCAGTGCTGAGGGAGTGTCCTACAGCTGTCCTCTCCACCTCTCAGCCATCCTGACCACAGTCTGAGCTGGCACAAGCCAAATCCAGGCCAGCATGTGGCACAACACCAGCACTGGATGATCCCCAGACAAGGCTTAGCCCCTGGGATTGCTCAGCAGTGTTCTTGAGGATCAGGATGGGCTGTGGGAAGCTGCCTGCTGCAAACCCCTCTATCCATGTGCAGCATAATGAGGTCATGGCCAAGTTTCAGTGACAAATTCAGAAAAATCTCACTGCCCTAGTGCTTTCTGAATTTTCAGGAAGGAAAAACCCTTACCCCTGCCTGCAGGAGGAACGTTTGGCTTGGGCATGAATAATTTCCTTCCACCTTTCCCATACGAAGGGATCTGGGCTTGGTCGACATTATTTTGGGAGTGGGAAACGCCCCTCTGTGGAGCAAAACACAGAGCTACTGCGATGGCACCAGCCCCAGAGGAGAAGTCATGCTGATAAAAAGGGGGAAAATGCATCCCTGCTCTCTCAGTGCTCCCAAATCCATCCTGCAGCAATGCCTGCATCACTGCAGCACTGCTGGCTTCCTCACAGCCACCGAGTTATCTTCAGGTTTAATTGCATTGTGGGCTTTTCTGTGATTCATTGCTTTTAATTGAATGCTCCTTGGGTCTGGTTCAATTTTCTACCAACAGCAGTCCCAAGCCGGGTCTTGGAGTCTTCTAATGAGGTCAAGAGGCTACTGTGAAATTCAGAGCAAGTGGGAAAAAGGAAACATTGGTGACAGGTTGCTCACAATTTTAAAGAGCAAGAGCCATCCCTCCCTGGCAGGCTGCCCTTTTCTCCCTGTAATCTGTCCTACAGAGAGGATGGGAGATAACTCAGTGGCAGATGCCTCCCCTGGACTGATAAAAGGGGCTTTAATTTACCAGCATGGTCTTGGCACTGCAGCACAATATTAGAATGATGATTCCCCTCATGCTCGATGCAATTCCAAACCTTATTTATAAATTTTAAAAAAAGGATCCAGGGATTCATTATCCTTTGGGTGAAGAAGAAGAGAAACAGCACATATGTCTTGAAGTTTCCCTTATTTAATACCCACAAATAGTTTGCCTGATGCACTATCTTCCACCAAAAATAATAATAAAAAAAAGTTTAATTTTCCTGAGGTTAGCCTCTTGTTTTCAGAGGAAAAGAAAAAAGTAAAAGGAAATTATCACCTCCGTAGTTGGGAAAGCAGAGGCAGACAGAGGGCAAGAGAACTGTTCTGCAGAGCTGGAAAAAGATCACATCACTGATTATCACAGTGGTAATTTGATCACAAGTCCTGTAACTTTGAGGGCGGACTAGCTAATGATGCAATTAGCAAGGAAAATATCCATATTGCTGCTTGAAATGTGCTGGGCAAATCTGTCGCTTATTTTGCTGTACATCTGTGTACCTACAGCAGGAATCAAGTTTAGAAAACACTTTTTGTCCTTTAAATAAATTTTAAAAAACCAAAGCAATTGCACTGGCTCTTTCCCTAAGCCCCAGCATTCAGGGCAGTAAAGGATGGACTTTGTTATCATTAGCACAGAAAAAAAAAAAAAAAAATTTTAGTCTTATTCCACGTAAGAAAACAATTGGCTTTTCATATAAGGGTCGTTCTGCCTCTCTTTTTGTCAGATTCTCCTTAAAATCTCCTGCATCTTTTGCCCAATATTTACCATGCTTGCTGGAAACTGAGCTTTCAGCAGTAATTACATCCATGAGTTTTGTGTCATTTTGTTACACATAGGAAAGGCAGGAGAGAGTGCCTGCTGGAAGGAGCAAGCCTTTGGAAATGTGGAAAAGTTGGGAGGGTCTGGATATGAAAAAAAGAACTCCAAAGCCCAGCACAGTGTCCATAGGTGGCTGAGAAAGGCTCACCAGCAATTCCTGGGAATAGTCTACTGGTGGGACATACCCATCTACTTGTCCACCCATAGCAATTTTATGAACCCAATAATGTTAGAAATTATTCAAATGGAGGAAAAGACAAACAAAAGTCAGCTTTCTGTGTGATTATGGTAGCTCCAGTTTCAGACTTAGAGAGCATTTCCTAAAGCACCTATTTCATTGTGAGAAAATACACCTCAAGGATGACGCAGGGATTAGGACTGAGACAAATGTGAGTTTGGT
Organism: Lichenostomus cassidix; assembly: GCF_008360975.1. Taxonomy (NCBI): domain Eukaryota; kingdom Metazoa; phylum Chordata; class Aves; order Passeriformes; family Meliphagidae; genus Lichenostomus; species Lichenostomus cassidix. The sequence goes on from NC_139483.1 coordinate 2,084,511, forward strand.
GGGTCAATTATATTTTGAGAATATGAGAATTGCAGGAAGCCCAAGTGATGAGCCCAAGGTAGCCAGAGGGTTTGACACACAGGTTTCACCATCTCAGAAATATAAAGGCCTCAAAGCTGCTGCTAATTTGCTGACATCTTTTTATTTTAGAAATGCCTTAGAGCTGTTTTCTTCAATCATTTTGGAATGTGAGCTGAAACAAAGCCATCCAGGCTGAACCAGAAGGATAAACTCCCCATTTCCCCAGTGTAACAAATAGAGATGAAATCATCTCTCATCAGACAGGTCCTACAAATGTTGTGCCACAGACTTTCTGCTGCCTCCCACACAAGAACCCATTGGGCAGGAAATGAGGCCATGAAAAACAGGTTTGTGCAGCAGCAGAGCAGAGCTGGTTTGATGGCTGACGCAGGATGACGAGAGCTCTGAGCTCTGAGGAGCAAAGTGGAGATGTATCTGAGTCACCTTCCTCCTGGCACCAGCAGCCTTCCTGTAAAATATGAAATATTTTGCATTGTTGCTCCTGCTGCTAAATGTCTTCCTCTGCAAAGAGCTGAGCACATATTGTTTGTAAATGGTGTCAGCTGGGTTTGCACCTGCAGGTGGGGGTTTGCCTTGCCCAGGGGGTGCTGCTGATGGGGTGTGGGGAGAGAGCCTCAGTCCCATGAAATAAATGTGCAGTGCCAGCTCTGCCCTGGAGCACCTTCTCCTGTGCAACAGCAGTGGTGATAAACCAGCTCTGTGAGCTCGTTGGGCCAGCAGTGACAGCCTGCCAGGAGGGTGGCTGTGGGGAGCAGGGAAAGGGTGTGCATGGGGACCCAAATATTCCTGTGTCTGCACCCATTCACCTCAAAAATGAGAGGGGCTCATGCTCATGAGCTGCCCTGAGTGCAGCTGAAGCCTAGGTCTGGCTGAGTGCAGAACAACGGGATAGCTGGAAGCCTTGAATGATTATTAGGTTTAAAAACATCCCAAACCCCTCAATTTGGTCGTTTAAATGTAGAGAATTTGCTGGGCATCCTAAAATAACACGTTTGTTGTGGTTTTGGCTGAACTGAGCGACTAAAGTGCAAAGCAGGTGGTGTGACAAGGTGGAGGATCTCAGGCTTATCTGCACCTGCTGTGCATTTGGCCCATTGCAGTAATGAGGAGAAGGATGAAATGTACTTTTTCCTGCTTTTCCTGCCCCGTGGCTTTGGAATGCTTTAGTAGCTGTACAGCAAACAGCTGCAAAGCAGAGCGTGTTTTTACCTGCCAGCCCCAGCAGCAGAGCTGTGCAGTTGATGTTTTATGAACACCAAATTCCCCCAAGCTGGGACAACCTCCAGCACATACAGAACAGTGTAGAGCAGAAAGAAAAGATCACAAAGCTTGGGGGTGGAAAAAAAGCCAAACCAGGAATAGCTTTTGGAGCCAGTCTGAGTCCTTCTCCAGTTTGTTTCTTAAATCTTGGCTTTCCTGGGATTGAGTCTGGTGACAATGTAATGGCTTTGCAGTTCTGAACTAACTACAAAGCCCAGTGCTTTCCAAAATGGCATTTTTGGGCAGCCTTGGTATTGCACGAAGCTGGCAGTGCCATCTCCAGCTCTCAGAAATGAGCAGAGCCTATAAATGACCATTCTTTGCTGGGTCAGGGAGATGAGCTAGCACCTGGTGGAAACACAGGGAATGGTCCAGAAAAATAAAGCTTCCAGCCTGCTGATATTCCAGCTTGGCCCTCTTCTTTCCAGAAGTCAGCTGCTGAGATATCTCATTTGTGTACTTTAGCTCATAACAAGAGGAATCTTTCCCAGTGTTTCTTTATGCTGTGTTGTCAGACTTTTCCTTCATCCATCTCACTGTTTGTAACTGAATTTCTAGCTCAGAGCTCCTGGGGAAGCAGATTTGGTACCTAACAAGGCAGCTTTGCTTTAGCCTGGTCAAACACCCTCCCTCCTTCACCCAGCCCTAAAATAACAGTCAGGACTCACCAGACCTGAAAAAAGCTCCTCTTTTGTCAGCTCCCAGATGCTTAGCTGAATTCAACTGTTTGGCAGCTCTGGGGATGCAGCTCTGTCCCACTCCCTGAGCCTCTCAGTCTGGCTGTTTGCTCTGCCAAACATTAAGCTAATCCAAAAAAAATAATAAATCCTTGCTTCTTTACAAGCCAAGTGTGCAGCACCTAGATGGAAATTTAATGAGAGGATGTGAGGAGCAGAGCTGACAAAGCAGTGACCTCTCCTGTGAGGTGAGCCAGCCCCAGTCCATCCCCAGGCACTGGGATTAATGGACATGTTGGTCCCAGCCCAAAGCAAATGGGCATCAGCTCCATCACAGGGCTGCTTTATTGGGATGGGAATTTCACAGCACTGAACCCTGGGCTCGAGAGAAGCCTTGAGCTGAGCCAGCATGAAGAATCATTGAATTATCTGCAATTTCTACCACAAGCACGCTCTGGGGTCAGGGCTGGAGCAATCTATCTGAGTGTGGCATTGGCCACCCGATATGATTTAGCAAATAACTGATGGAAGAGGAGTGTGGGGTTTCTGTACTCAGTTTGGTTTGAAGTGGAAAGCAATCTGCATAAATTAGCCTGGCTGCAGTCACAGCAGCGTGGGCAGCAGGTCAGGGAAGGGGATTCTGCTCTGCCCTGGTGAGACCCCATCTGCAGGGCTGCATCCAGCTCTGGGAACCTTGGCACAAGAAGGATGTGGACATGCTGGAGGGAGACCAGAGCAGGGTCAGGAAGGTGAGCAGAGGGATGGAGCACCTCTGGCAGGGTGAGAAACCTGGAGCTGCTCAGCCTGGAGGAGAGAAGGATCCAAGGAGAACTTAGATCACCTTCCAGTTCCTAAAGGGACTACAGGAGAGCTGGAGAGGGACTTCTTACAAGGACATGCAGTGATAGGACAAGGAGGAATGGCTTTAAACTCATAGAGGAAAGGCTGACATTAGATATTAGGAAGAAATTCTTCACCATGAGGGTGGTAAGGCTCTGGAAAAGGCTGCCCAGAGAAGTCTGACCTTGGTCCCTGTTGCTCTTGCCTTCTTCTAGCCATTCAATAGTAGCTAGGATTAACTTCTTAAAATAATTGTAAAAACTGAATCTATGTACCTGATGTATATTGAATGTTGGCCTTTCAAGCCTGCTAATTAATTTATTTTTTAATATTAATATGTAGAACCCACTTGTCTGGCATTGACTTCCATTCCTGGGACATCCATACCAGAAAGGAGGTGACTCTTTGTCAAGGACCTGTCTTTTTAGGGTCAGATGTTGTTAGGAGTTTAGGATCAGCCTTTATTTACTGCAGAATGTTCAGACCTTGCTGGGAGATGGCAAGAGATCAGAGAAAGGGATCAGAATGGCCTTCTTTGGCCTATTTCTCTTTTTGTACAAGCAGTGATTATGTTCTCTGTAAGACCTTCTTGGCTTAGGCTGGGTTTATAAAAAATAAATCACCCAAACATCAAAGTTAATGAAATTAATAATGTATTTAAGAAACAGAATTGCTTGACATGAGGTCAAGTGAGACAGTGTGGCACATCCTGGTGGATGGGGAGGGAGGGAGGCAGTGGGGATGCTCTGACACTCCTGGCCACAAAAACTGCTCCAGTATTTCTGAAAGGCACCCAAGTGTGTCCTGTACACAGCTCATGTTCTCAATGCCTAATTAAGCACAAGGTCCAAGGTTGTGAGATGATCTACAGGTCTGTGCCTGAGCTGTACCAAGTGTGCATTTCTTTTTTAGTTCCATAAATTAAGTCACTTTAGCTTTATACGTGTTGAGAGGAAGTAATTTAGGTGCAGCAGGTCTCTGTGGCAGGAGCCAGGGGATGGTTTTGGGTCTTGCAAAGATTAATCTGCTCTCTTTAAGTGCTAATCCTTTCATCTAAGCTGACGTGAGAATCCTGAACACCTTTCTATTCCACTCCATTACCCAGATCCATAAATCTGGTCAGGAAAAATCACCTTCCAGCGGTGGGAAGAAATTCATTTTTGGTGTGAGCAGAGCCCGTGCAGCTTTCGCATGAGGTTCCAGCAAGGCAACAGGAATTAAAGGGCACATCCTGAGCTGATGAGACATTTGGTTATCAGGCTGTTTAATGTCACAGTGTAAATAATCTCTCACCACTCCATTACATGAGAGGCTTTCAGGGCATGCAGCTCTTGCTAATGAGCACCTCCTAATCCTGACTTTCACAGTGTGCTAATTCAAGGTCTCCCAGTGCTTTTTGCAGAACACAACTACTTTCCAGTTAGGCCTGCCCAGGGAAAGGGATGCTGGGCTGAAATGCACAATGAGAGGCCAATAGAGGCAATGAATCCCTGTGGCCATTGCTCAGAGATGCTTATTTACCCCACTTGGAGACAAAATTGCTGCTGGGAGAAGGGGAAAAATGGTTTTCCAGGTTCAACCAGAAAGGAAGAGGAATGCACAGTGCTAAAAGAGAGAAATGTCTCCATTATTGCCACAAAGCTGAGTCTAGAAGACCTTGATTTTTGGAAATACATCTAACTGCTGCTACAATGACCTGTTTTAGACACTATCAGCACCCACAGTAAGGGTTTTTTCTGTGGAAGGATTAAATAATTATGTAAAAACAAATTAAACCCAGCAAATATTTGCAGTGCTGTAATTCCTTGGGCAGTGCCCTGACTGAAAGCAGCGTTACTCTGGAAGAAAGCTGATAAATTATATTCATTTAAACTTGCAATCGAAGAGAAAAAAAACCCAAACCCTCTTCATTAAATGCTTGGAAGGGCTTCACACAGAGGGTCAAAACTCTCAGCACATCCTGAGGGTGTCCTTTGCCATACAGTGACAACTGTGGGGCTCTCCCTGATGAAAGAAGGTGAGAACTTTATCCCCTCATTGCACCAAGGTGTGACACTCTTTTACACCTTTCAACAAGTCCAGCTTTTGCTGATGTGTGATTTTAGGGCTGTGAAGATGACATCCCCTGACAGCAGTGCCAGGTGGATGCTCCTGAGCACTGAGCTCTGCAGGTTTGCACAAGAAACTGCTTGGTCCTGAGCCTGGTTACTGGCTGAGAGGTTTTATTTGGATGTTTGTCAGTTAATTTCTGTGCCTCATGTATTTTAATTACTCAGATGATAAAGCAAATCTTTTATGATGTTCTAATGGGAAAGCTAAAATCACTCTTTTAATGCAGAGGTAGCAGCAATTCACCAGCTCAGTTTCTGAGGTCCATCTTTTGGGGCTCCTGTCAGTGTCCTGTTTTGCTTTGGGATTTCTTTGGGGATTTGTTTTGGGGTTTGTTTGGGGATTTGTTTGCTGCTGATCCTACTGGCACAGAGACCTTGTCCTTCCTGGGGCATTTAAAGGAAAGGGAGGAGGAAAGGCTCAGAGTCCTTCTTGGATGAAGGTGTTCTTTCATGGATGCCAAAAGAAAGGGAATCTGCTGGCTTCATCTGCAAACCCCCAGATTACCAAGGAGGGCAAGGGATGATGATGATGATGATGATGATGATGATGATGATGATGATGATGATGATGATGGTGATGAATGAATGATGTAAAACCCACATGTTTTGAGTGCTTTGAACCACAAGGAGTATCCTGGCTGATGCACAAAATGCTCATCAAGTACAGAAATGAAGCTTGTCTGAGGGGTCTGAGGGCAGTTGTCTGAGGGGTCTGTCTCTGAGGGAAAGCTGTACCAAAGCTGGCTCTACCACTCACTTATGCATTTTTGAGGAGGTTATAAGCAGTATTTCCATTAAAACATCAGTTCAGGCCAGCATGCCTGGAGTCTGCAATTCCTGATGGATATACAGCTGTTCTCTGCTTCCACTACTCTGGCCAGGTCTTGCTTGTCCCTCTCCAGGCACTCTGGGGAGACACAAAACCTACCTTTGTCTGTTTGAAAATATTCTGAGGGTGGTAAGAGGTTGCACTCCTGGCTTTGTCCAGCACAGAAATGTCCTTTCATGCTCTCCACAAACAGCAACAGTTGGAGGCTGCAGGAGTGTTTGGAACCAGCATGGCTATATTTGCTCTGGTCTTATTTTTTTTTCCTCTGAGGGATTGGCTTTTGGCTTTATTAGAGATTGGTATTAGGGCTACATGAATGCTCAGGCAGCTTCAGCTCTTCAAGCCTTTGGAAAGGACCTGGTGTGGGTGAGGAGAGCTCTTTGTGCAGAGCTCCAGCTATGAGCTCTCCATCCTTCCAGAGCAGCCTCTTGGACTAAAGCCTGCTGACCAGGGACAGAGCTAGTGCCTTGTTTGCTCACTAGTGATGAAACACTTCTGCATAAATTCCCAAATCCCTCTGAACAGCTCCTTCCTGAGGTCCTTCAGGCTTTGGTTGTGAAGGGAATGAGAAAACCAAGTAGCTCTGAAGCTCTTGTCACCTGTTGATAAAGAAAAGATCTGTCTTTAAGGTCCCTTCCCACCCAAACCATTCCATGATTCCTTTGACCTGGAGATCTGGGTGGACCCTGGCTGGAAAGAGCAAAAAGCACCTAAAACTAGTAAGACCTGTTTCTTACAAATCACAAATCAAAAAATATGGTGATTTACAAATATCCAAAAGGACTTGGATCAGAGATGCCACAAAGTGCAAGATAGCTGGTCCAAGGGAGGGCAGTCTGGAATGTGGATGTGGACAATCATATCTTATATCATTGGACCAGCAAAGACCTTAAACATTACATCCCCAGCATTGTCTTACTGATAGCTGAGTCTCCAGTGTGGACCCAACAAGCCTCAGAGTGTGGCTTGGCTTTTATTCTAAAGGATGTGTAGCTCTGCACTGAGCTGGAGGCTGTCAGGACCTATTTCTTGGTGTCTGTGTTTGTTTAGATCACACCAGAGGTGCCAGCATTGCGTGCAAGGCAGCAAGCATTAGGTTTCCATCCTGTGCTTATAGTATATGTGTCAAAACTGGAAAAAAATAATAGGGACAAAGCACTGCTGACCAATTTCTCAGCCTTAGTGATGCTCATCTGGAGGGAACAGAAAGTCTAGAATCAATAAAAAGCTTTATTTAGAAACCTGAGGCCAGAGTAGGAAGAGCAAATGCTCTGTGAAAGGCAGAAAGGGGTAGACAGAGCAATTATGAAAGGCAGAAAATTACGCTCAACCTTTAGACACACAAATGGGGTGCTATTGGCAGCATTTTAATCATCCATCCTATTTGCAGCACTCTTGGATTAAAACCTCCCTCAATAGCATGCCCTGGGTAAATAAGGCTGGGTCAGGGGCATATTTTCCTGCTCAACGAGTGAGATAAATATAGAAAGATGTTTTTCACCTTTTGAGGAGAGCTCTTGCAAAGGAGAAACAGTGGGAGCTCTGAGACTGCTCACAGGTAGTGTCTGTTGTGCATATTTCTTCCTCTTCCTTTTTTCCCTTTTTTGTTTTCCCCTCCTCAAAGGATTTCTCAGCTTTTCTGTGCCACACAGTCAGACATGAAGCCTCCTTTCCCTGGGGGCTGAGGCAGGGCTGTGCTGCAGCCTCCAGCTCTGCTGACAGGTTGGAGAACTCATGGCAGCTCCCAGGAGGCAAAGGTCATGTCAGGCTTGTGGGCTCCTCAAACCAGCACTGAAACACTCCTTCCCTCACCTCGAAAAATAGCCTCAGGTTTCCACCTTGACTGGAAAAAAAAAGCAAAAATGTTCTGCTGTGATGTTGTGCTGTGCATTATAGTCAGGAAAAATGTGGGCTGGGAGAGGAGCTAAAATGTGGCCTGTGCTGGTGGAAAGCAGAGCCCTGCATGCATCAGTCTGGGTCGATTTCAGCTGGTGCCTCCAAGTTCCACACTGCCATTCCTTGGTTAGTAGTGGTGTATATAAAACAGAAATCGAGGATATCTTAGAATGGTTTGGGTTGGAAGGGACCTTAAATATCACCCATTGCCATCCCCCTGCCATGGGCAGGGACACCTCCCCTATCCCAGGTTGTTCAGAGTTCCATCCAACCTGGCCTTGGCCACTTCCAGGGATGGAACTTCATCCAACTTGGCCACTTCCAGGGATGAAACATCCACTGCTTCTCTGGGCAACCTGTGCCAGTGCCTCACCATTCTCACAAGGGAGAATTCATTCCTAATATCTGACCTGACCCTCTGTCAGTTTAAAGCCGTTCCCCCTTGGCTATCACTCCAGGCTCTTGCAAAAAGTCCCTCTTGTAGCCACATGTAGGTACTGGAAGGTGACAATTAGGTCACCCCTGAGCCTTCTCTTCTGCAGGCTGAACAATCCCAATTCTCTCAGCCTTTTCTCAAGGAGAGCTGCTCCATCCCTCTGATCATCTTGGTGACCTCCTCTGCACTCTCTCCAACAGCTCCATGTCCTTCCTGTGCTGGGCACCCCAGATGTTGTCACTCTCATTTTTTTTAACTGCACAGGGGTTACTTTGGGGTTTAATTGTGCCCTGTGACGTGACAGTGCTAAAGCAGTGGCCAGCAGTCCCCATGGAGGGGGAGCTGCACTCCTCAGAGCTGCCTCAGGGAGAGCACCAGCCATGTCACCTCTTGAAGATTGCTTTTTCCTTTCCTCTTCCCTAAACCCACGTGCACAATGGAGGTAACCATGGGAATGCAGCAAAATGGGGAAACACAGATACAGCACAGGGCTTTCCTTTTGTAGGCCTCACTGGGGCCCCATCTTGGCTTATATTCCACTATGGCCTAGTCTGGCATGGGTTGAACAGCAGGAGGTTTTATTCAAACCTTTATTGACTGCAGTGTAAATCCTCTCCGACTGCTGCACATATTTTTGAGATAAACAAAATGGAAGTGGATTTTGTTTAAATTAATTCCCCCAAGTGACTTAAGCTATCACTCGAATCAGGATCAGCTTTAATATTTTTATTTAAATAGCCAGGAAAACTTTTGAGAAATGAGAGTTTAAGAAATGAATTGCAATTTGTCTTGAATACCTTGAAATCTAAGTTGCAAAATTAGTTTCTTCCAGTTCTTGATAAGCAGCTGCTCAATGCAGCAAAACCACTGGGAGCCTGGACTCCATGGAATTTGTTTCCATTTTTCCAGTCATTCTGAGCTTCTCTTCACTTTGTACAACTTCAGGTAAGGACCTTAAGAGTTGTGGTTGTCCAAAGTGCATTTTGGGTGCTGTCAGTACTTGAAATTTTTCTTTCATACACATAAACTTAGATTTAAAAATTAAATCATTTTAGTACATGTGTATATGTGTTTGACCAGGTTATTCTGCAGCCCTGATTCATAAGCTGAGTAAGAACTCAGTGTTTAGATGTCCTTTCTGTGCAAGTTCTGCCTGTGGCTGTTTTCCTACAACACAGTCCCCACATTTTGTGGCTGCAGCTTCAGCCTGTCACATGGTGGTTGCCTTTGGCTGGGGACAGGGAGAGCAGCAGGAACATGAGCAAACAGCAATGTTCTGAGCAATCAAAAGCTTTCCAGGCCAAGCTTCCTGTCCATCTCCCGAGGGTGAGCTGTGTGGAGCTGAAGAGGTCTGGGACATACTGTGGGGTCAGGGACCTCTTGTTTAGGTAGCAAAGGTTAGGCTGAGGTTGGTGGTTTGTCCCTTGGGAGACCTGTTAAAACTCTTAGGAAAGCATCTTCTGCTAATTAATTGTAATTACTAGGAAACACCCTGTCTGCTTTTTAAGCCAGCAGGAGTTTCCTGAGCTGCTCTGTGGGCAGCTGCCTCCTCCTGGATAGCAATAAACCACATGGCACTGAAACATCACCTGTGCATCCTCCCAGACTGGGAGAGGAGTTTGGATTTGTCTTAGCTGTAGTCCTGCAGTGTGAGGCTTTGTCTGCCTTCAGGATGCTCCCTCTGTGCTGCTGCAGGAATGTGACCTTCCATGAGTCACTTCAGAGAGGGTGACTTGGGCTGAAGGACAGAGCAAAGCCCAGGCTGGGATCACAATATTGAGACTGAGTCAGGATCAGGGGCAGCAGGTACAAGTCCATTTTGCTGTTAATGCCTTCCTGTCTGGGAGTTTAATGATGGAAGAAATTAAATATTCGGGAAAATCAGTATGAGCTGGTGGACCACCAAAGGGAAGTATTGCTTGTGCTGTTCCACAATGCCAGAGCTAAGGAAATTGAGTCACTTCTGTGCTCCTGAGCAAGGCATTTCCATCCAGCTGACCACTGCAGCACCTTCCTGCAACAAGCACCTGCCTCCCTGATCCTGCCCAGACAGCATCATCCCACTTTCCTGGTCACACCAGCATGGGAATTGGGAACTCACTGTGCGAGGCATCATGAGCTGCTTTGGTTAACAGTACTTTTATTTTCAGATAATGTGTCCTAAATATTCAGTACACACATTCCTGCCATGAAAGGCAACGGCAACAAAAAAAATCTGAACAGCTGTTCCTTTGTTGTTCAGCAAAAAAAAGAAAACCACACTACAAAGCAGCACTCTGAGGTCATGTTATTCCTTTACAGGGGGGAAATGAAGAGGCTGGAAACATTTTAGTGAACTTGAGAATTTACTGTGGTGAGTTTTGGGATGTGAGCTTTCCTGCCTTGAGATGAGAGTCTGGCTGAAGGACACATAGCTGCATTATCACTGCTTGAACTTCTCCACAAGAATCCAGGGGCTACAACCTGGCCAACCCAAACTGCAGAGTATCCTAAAGTTATAGAGGATCCCAGAGGAGATCCCAGAGGAGATCCCAGGAAAGCAGGAATGCCCTCTGTTCCCTCTCTGGATACAAGAGTAGGGCTTGTCTTAATATCACTCCTTTAAAAATCATTCACAACCTGTTTTTCAGACCAAGCAACTGCATCTCTTCACCTCATCTGTGCTAAGAGGGAAATTCAGCCTCTGGCTTATGGGAGCAGTGGTGTGTTCTCATTGAGATATGCCATTCCTCAGACAGATGAGAGGTCCAAAAATTCTTCCAGGTGTTTTAAAAACCCAAGAGGTGCAATGCCCTGGCATATCTCAGTTTGCTTGACCTGCATCTACTTCCAGGAGGGAAGGATCCAAGTCTGCTGCTGCTTCTGCAGCAAACAAATGGTGTTCCCCCCAGCTGATGATTTCCCTGTGATGGCTGATTATCTGTCCTGTTGCTTTGTTTTTTTTAAATAAAATTAGGGTATCAGGCTGCTCCTCAATCATTTATATGCTGTGTGTTTGCTGCCAACACTTCTGGCTAATCAGGAAGGCATTAGTGACAGGCAGAAAACCTCTCTGCCACTTCAGGCTTCTGTAGTCACCAGAGTCAGACAAAAAAAATGCTAGTGATTTGGTTTGGAGGAAGCAAACTCCCTTTGGGAAGATGACAAGTCCAGTAGTTTGTTGAGATCAGCCTAAAGGTTGCTATTGGGGTATAGGCAGCTTTGAAGTTGTGACAAACTGCAAACCTCAGTGTTTCAATGGGACATCCTCTGGAGTCCTTTAGTCCCCTTGGGGTTGGGATGCTGACCATCCAAGGAGCGTTGAGGGCAATTGATGGTTCAATGCAGAAGAACCACGAGACACTGACTCTTGCCCATGTGTTACTTGATAATTGTCTTCTTTAGGGATTTGGGGCAGGAGAAGAGGTGTCTGCTCCTTTCTGGGTGCAGGTGTGGCAGAAACAAACGTGCAGTAAGAACAACATGCCTGAGACTCAGCCTGGGCACAGACCAGCTGGGAAATGCCTCTGCAGTGCGTTTGACAGCTCTCAGAAGCAAACATTTATTGGTGGTGATGGGTGAATCTTCACTGATCGCTGTCAAAAATTTAGTCCAAAATGGTCTTCTTCCATATCATGTGCAGGCCCACAGACAGGTATCTATGGATTTATATGAATTTCTGGGTAAAGATTATCCTTACTCGAGCCTTGTGTTTGAGCACTGTTCTGTCTGTCACCCAAAGGCAACACTTCGCACAGTGGAGAGATAAAATAAAGAAAAAAAGTCAGGAGCAGGTTTGGTCTGAGTGCAGAGATGGGCTCTCATTTTGGAATCCACTTGGGCAGAGAGGCTCTTGCTGCAGTGGGTCTAATTGCTGAAAAGATCCCCAGGGTTTCCATTTGGAGCAGTGCCTCGGGAACTGATGGGGATCAGCAGAGCTTCACAGGAAAATCTGCCCAGCACCCATTTGAGTTTGTCTGCCTTTAGCAAAAGCTATCAAGTTAATGCTAATTTAAATTCTCACTTAGGCATCTGTAGGTATAATTGCATAAAGCACTGTGCATTAAATTACATCCACGCATGGATCTGGAATCAGAGCCTTCAGAAAGTCTACATATGTTAGCTTATTTCCAAAATCCATTGGCCACTGAAGACCCAGTGTGCTATTATGCAACCCGTTTTCCTTGGAAACATAATGATCTAACTTTACCCTGGGTTAATCATAGCCTGGTACCAGTTCAATTCCCACAGCTCTCTCTTGTCACTGGCAAGCAGCACCCTTAATATTTTATGCACCATTTTACTGAGGCTCCCAAGTCCGTGGGTTGCACAAGTTGGTCTGGGTGGGTAAATAAACACCACAGATTGAACAGAAGCTTAAATCTCAGTTGTAACATGCTGTAATTAATCACTACAGCTGTGTAATGCCTGGAACCAGGCAGGACCCTGAAGGCAAAGCCAGCCTCAAACCTGCATGGAAAGCAGAGCCAGAGGGTAAGTCTCACCTGCATATACCTTGCCACACTTGCTGGGGTTTTTTTAATTTTATTTTGCAAAGTGCAATCTTTAAATTGTGCCTTGAAAGATAAATTACTCCTGTCACTTGGAGCTCCCAGGGAGGACCTGGTGTGAGTGTGTCCCTTGATGGCACCAGCAGCATTCCAGTCCCCCTGCCAAGGGGTGAGGAGCCCTGTCCTATAGCATGGTCAAGTCACAGCAGGGCTTGTGTCTGCTGGGCCAGTTTGCAAAGGGGAAGGTTGCTGTTGTCACTGGAAACTTCACAACTTTGTCCTTGAAAAATTGCTAATACCTAGTTTTGGGTGTCACATAACTGCAGTGCCCTTCTGCTCAGCCTGTGCATGCTGCTCTCAGCTCTGAGCTGTCTTAACACTGCATTAATGTTCTCTCCTCTTTGTGCATGGGTAGAATTGAAATCCCTCTTGGGGAGCAAGCTTATTCCAAGTAAATTCCTAAACAATCAGCTGAAAAAAAAATGGTTTTTTTCCCCCTGAAATGTTCTTTCTCTTGATTTACCACTCCATGCCAAATGCTTATGCAAGCCATGTCTTGAGCCTGGCACTGGAGCTGAGCCTTGAAGAAGGAATTGTCTATGCAAGGCTCCTCCTTCAGTTTTGGGATCCAGTGCTGATTTCTGCCAGTGACCATAAATACACCATTCTGTGAGTTTCTGTGCAGCTCATGAAAAATAAAGAGCAGGTTTGGCCCAAGGAAGTGCTGTGGTACCAAGCCAGATCCTGCCTGCTTTTGGGCTCTCTGGGGACTCTCCCATGTGGGGCAGGAGTTCATGTTGCCAGCATTTCCTGCTGGGCTTCACTCCCAGATCCTCCACTACTGGATTTTGAGACTTATCTAGCTTCACTGGCCAAAGATGCTCTGCTAAGACATCTGCTCCTTCAGTTTTTCCATGTTCCATCACATTTCATAGCCTTATACATTTTTAAATCCTCTAAAATGTGAGACTCTGTCCCCTGGCAAGGCCTTCTCCTAAACCCCAGCTCTTCAGAAGGCCCCAGGGGACAGTGTTTTCCAAGGGTGAGGTTGTTCTGGCTTTGTGGGTGATGCCTCAGAGTGAACAGTGTGTTCAGAGATGCTCTGCTGGTTCTGCCTATCGCTTTAGCAGGGGAGGAGTGAATTAGGATATGATAAATCATTAAATATTCACTTCTAAGTGCTGCTTGGGATGTAAACATTGTGCATAAACCCTCCTAAATGGTGTTAAATTTGTCTGCTGTATTTCTTCCCTCCCAGCCCACCACTGCTGCTCTAAGTACGATCTCTCTCTCAGAAGCTCAGTCTTGTTTTGTTTGCATACTTATGCCCACTTTCCTCCAGATCTCTTGGGCTTCTTTTTCACATTTTGACACTGATTTTTTTATTACTTTTAAAAAATCAAAATACACACACACGAAAAAAAAAAAAGCAGGTGCCCACACATGGCTCAACCCTGAGTGGTGCAAGCAGAGCTATGGTTGGTGTGTGAAGTTTCACACAGCTTTGTGTGACCTGAAGAAGGTCTCTGCAAGGCTGAAAGGAGGATCCCATCTCCACAGATGGCTTTTTTTTTTTTTTCCCCAATGGACTATGGTGCCGGGAAGATCTGGAAAGACTGCAAGTCCCTCATCCCAGGTTGGATGCCTTGTTCTTAAAAATGTGCTCTTCCCACTCTTGGAGAGTGTAGTTTTAGGTCTACCCTCACATTCTCCAGTCTTGGTGGTTCTGTTTTCTTCTTCCCCTCCCTCCCTCTCTCCTCCCTTTTCTCTGATGGCTGCAGGGGACACAGCTCAGGGGTTCCTCACCACACTGTGACTCCTTTGCAGCATTCAGCCCTGCCAGGTCCTTCAGCCCTCTGTGCCAACAGGGATGCAGAGTGAGGCACACGGCAGGGCAAGGTTTGATCTGGTTTGATGTGTAATACACGAGGCAGAACCCCAAGCACTCCATCACAACGCCAGCTAAGCCGCAGCTGACAGCAGCGCAGAGGCTGCGTGACAACCTGGATCAATCTGATGGAAGGGAAGGTTTAATACCTCTAGCAGTGCCACTGCCACTGAGCTGAGCCCAGCCTGGGCTTAACTTAATCCCTGATCTGTGCAAAGCCCTGCTCTGTACTGTCCAGAGGCTGGGACAGCTGGAGAGGTTGCTCTCCACGAGCACAGGATGGCAGCTGTGGGCTAAAACGTGCTGAGCAGCCTCTGCAGTGAGAGACGGGGTGGGGAGGGATTAAAAAAACCTAAATGTTATAATGTCTTTGTCAGTCTTGCTGAAATAAATCAGGAGAGGCTCACCTAAGCTGGCTGGTGGTGATTTGTGGCTTTTTTAAAAATAAAAACCAAATGCTTTCATTTTATAAATAAATATGCTATGAAGGCTTCAAAGGAAAGATGAGTGGTTACTATCCAACTGTTGCTAAATAAATCAATGGAGGGTCTCTGTACTGCATTGTTTAATGTCACTTATACCTGACACAGACCATTCCCAAGCTGTTTGGTAATTATTTATCAGCCATCTGCGTAAGGAGGAGATTTGACCAAGGACACCCCCAAAAGCAGGAAGGAGAGAAAGGGGTTAAGCTGTAGGCAGGAAAGGGAAGGCAGAAACCAAGCAGCAAACAATTGGCACCTGGGCTCCATTGAAGACTAAAAGTGGAAAAAAATGGCTTAATTGAAAAATCTGCCTATTGTGTGCGACTGCAGCCTCCAAGAGAAACAAACAAACCCATTCAAAGGAAGGGGAAAAAAAAAGAATTAAAAAATCCTCTGCTGTTGCACAGACTAGGGGTGTTTAACTCTTCCAAGTACGGGGCAGAAACATTTTTATAACCAAATCAGCTCCCTCGTTAAAACATTTAGTCGGATTGAATAATTTCTTAACTCCTGCTGGAACCTTCCATCACCAGCTGGAGCTGCTGATTCAAAATTGATTCAATACATCAATACTGGATGTATTGAAAACCTTGATCCTGGTGGGATAAGTGGGGGGGATGATCCCTGATTTCTATTGATTTGCATGGCTACCGTAAAAATAAGGATCTCAGTTTTCCCCCTCACTTCAGTGTTGTTTAGGAGGTCTCTGTAAGTTTCCTACAAGTGTTTTCAATCTCTGGAGTTTGCTGGCTGCAGTAGGTCTCCACTGTAAGACAATCAGGGCTTTTTTGGGCAAGCAGCTTTTGTGCAAGTGTTCCTAATAGTGCTGGGTGGATGCAAGGTGTAATTTCACTGAATTATCATATCCATTTTTACTTTGCAGAGCACACAGGTGCTTCAACCCAGCTGTCTACCAGAAGGTGTTTTGTTCCAAATTTGGCCAAATGAACACAAGGACTGGGTTTGTTTGCTGTAAGGTATCCCCAGCAATGACTTCATTAGGCAGTAAATTCCCTTGTCATTGTTTTTTCTGCAAGTCTTTTGAGGGCACAACATTTAAAAAAATATTTTAGTATGCATTTTGATAGCACTAAAGCAGTGCTAAAGCAGTTGTACTTGTTCTGAGGTTTCAGTATATGAAACAGCAGTGGTGGAGAGTTCCTGTTGTACTGAACTTCTCTAGCTGTGTTTGGAGCTGCTGCAGCATCTTTGTGGCATTCAGGTTTTTGTCTTTATTCCATTGTATGAAGCTTGTAGCTTCAGGGGAACAGGAATCTTTGTGCAAATGCATCAAATGTCTGCTGACCTTGAGGCACTAGAAAGGACCCATACCAAAATGTCTTCACAGTTCTGACCAGGGGTGGTGACATTGCTGCTAAATCCTTCTGTTAATGTGAGATCTCTGCTGCTGAAATGAGATGTTCTGTGCCCAGAAACTCGGGCACTCTGGGTCTCAGGTTTGCTTCTGGGAAAAAACCTTCATTTTCCACAATTTCATCAGATCTTGGAGCCATCCATGGTGACCCAAAGCTGCAGCATCTTGTGCATATTTGTGCATACTTTCCCTCTCTGTCTGGTGTAACAAACCCTTAATTATGCTATAAAGAATGGCAAAGCTCAAACAGCAGAGTCTTCTCCTACCCCAAATGCTCTGCAGTTTGGCGTGGTGGATGGAAGTTCTGGGGTCTCTCCTGCTCTGGGTGATGTCCTGATGGCTGGGCTGGGTTGCTGGAGCTTTCTGTCCTCTAAACAACCTTCTAAAGGTCCTGCCTGTTTACCTGGAGGTGTCCATACTGTCAAGGTGCAAGTGTGGGACCAGGGAATGAGCACAAAGCAGCTCTGTAGAGAGAAGAAATACTTTTCCACAGAGAGGAGCTTGGCTAACAAGATGACTGCCCATTCGGGGAGCTGGTTGCTGGCAGTCCTACTTGGAGGGGACTTTTTCTCATCTACCTTTAACAGAAGCACAAGCAGCAGAAGTCTGACTCGCTGCATTACAGAGAGAAGTCCCCTGCAGGTGATCACAGTGCCCTTTGCAGAGTAGCCCCAGGCCCTGCTCTCACATTACCTTCTTTCATATTGTTAACAAAAATAATAGTTCCAGCATGTCAGGAGTTCAGCT
The DNA here is from genome assembly GCF_008360975.1 of Lichenostomus cassidix. Lineage (NCBI taxonomy): Eukaryota > Metazoa > Chordata > Aves > Passeriformes > Meliphagidae > Lichenostomus > Lichenostomus cassidix. The sequence continues at coordinate 2,101,587 of NC_139483.1, forward strand.
GTCTGCCTAAAAGCAGCCTGCAGAGCCATGGTGTATTCCTGCCTTTTTACTCTGAGACTTTCAGCAGCATTGAATCATCAAAGCAGGGCTGGCAGAGGCGGCAGAGCAAGGCTGTCACGGAGCTGGTGACTCCAGAATTGTGGATTTAATGCCTGTTTGTGTCACACACAGTGGGTTCAAAATCAGGTCTGGAACCACATATCCCAGTGTGAAATTGCTCCATGTTTGGGAAAGTGTGGAAGAAGCCTGGGCTCGGGAGTGCAGGTGTGGCAGTGCCTGAACACAACTGGGAAGGGGAGATGGGTTTGGTTGCTGGCTGTAGCATCCACCTGCCCTGTGCCTCACTCTGGCTGTACCTTCAGTCCCTCAGCAGCCAAGGTTTTACCTTGAACTTCCACAAAGGCACCCCGCTGGCAGGATGATGGTATTAGAAAAGGCTTTTAGCTGATTAAAGACTCCACCAGCAAAAGAACTTCATAAATTCACATCTGCTTCAGTGTCAGACACAGCTCAGCCCTGGCCCTGTCAGGGCACTGCCACCTCCTCAAGGAGAGGAACAGAGCAGCAATGAGCTCGGTGTGGAGGCAGTGATGGCACTGCCAGCCCAGCAGCTGATTAATATTTCAAACTTTGTGGCAGATTATACCAGCTGATGTCCCATGTGCTCCTATAAATGTTTGTGCATCTGCTTCCCTCGCTAATCCGCGACTCCTCTCAAAAGCAAAATAAATGGGAAAATGTAGCAATTTGCTATCATGCTTATTTGCATTAAAAGTCAGGGATTCTCTGTGAGGAGGCAATGGTAGGGCACAGCATGCAGCCCTGAGTGTGTATTATTAACACCATCTATTTGGTTACAGCTCTAGAAAACAACATGGAGAGAATTAGGCTTGAGCTTGTGGGTAAAGCACACCACAGGGATGCTCCAGCCCCAAGAAAACACACAGTCAGGAAGTTGAATTCAAACCTAAATTTAAGTTACATTTTAAAGAGAAGCCCAAAGTTTTGAAGATGCAGAAATGCAAAAATAAGCATCCAAGTCACCTTAATTCTTCCCCAAATTAATAAGTGGAAATGTTAATTTGGGATTTTTTTCTTTCATTATTTAGTCTCTAACTAAATTGACTTAGTCATGGTTACTTGTCTAATTAGTGATGAAGGAAGAATTAAGGCTGTTGGCTTCAATCAGGAAATAAAAATAAAAGTGGTTTGCACCCTCAGATATCTGAGAACAAGCTCTCTTTCCAGATCATGGGACCTGTTCGCTCTTATTCATTCCTCTCCCCAACATTTTATTACCCCTGATGCTCTCTTTCTCTTTTACGATACTTTCTGGCATGGTAGTACTTATTAAAGAAAAAAATGAAAAATTCATACACAGAGGATTCTGATACATAAAATTGTAATGGATAATAGTGCAATAGTTGTCTCTTCTTTTTTCTGCTTTTGGCATTTTTATAGTGTGCCGAGGTTTGGGGAGCTGTTTTGTCTTTAGCGCGTACAGCAGACAGCCAGAAGACTTATGCTGCCTGCTTCCCAGAGCTTTTCATTTGCTTTGCTGTCCTCGGGGTATGAAATGAAGGTCTGTTTGCTCTGCAAGGCCACTGTCTGGAGCGTGTCACGGTAAGGTGACAGCCCCTAACCTCCCCAGGCACTCTGCTGGGGGCTGGGCTGTGCTCTCTGCAGTGCAATCAGAGCTGAGGGTGAAAGAAATTCATTTGGTGGGGCTTAGGAAGCAGACAAATCTGCTGTTTGTCACCTGCTGGAGTGAGACAGTCAAGCTTCAAAAGCCTTTTGCTCCCTACATTCCCATATTTATACAATTCAAGCTGCTGTGTATGTAGAAAAGGCCCTTGATAGTCAGGGAGCAGGTTCGACTGCTTTTGGACCAGTCAGCGTCAAAACACAAGGTGGGTATGCAAAATTTGCTTGGCACAAGAGAGCAGGAATCTCTTTCCACCTTGCAGTTTGTCTCTATCCCTGGGAGTGCTCCAGGCCAGGTTGGGCTGGGATTTGAGCAACCTGGTCTAGTGGAAGGTGTCCCTGCCCATTCCAGCAGGATTGGAACCAGGTGGTCTTTCAGGTTCCTTCCAACACAAACCAGTCTGTGACTCTGTGCTCCCAAGCCTGTGAGCAGGAATGGATCTCTCTTTTCCCAACCCCTAGGAGGGTCATTGCCTAAAGCCTGTCTGCTAACCCTCATGAGCTCTCCAAGTGCTTGTGCAGCCCAAGTGCTGCTCCTGAATCGAAGTGAGCACCTCTGTGTTGGCATCCTTGGGCAGGGAGCCTGGTGCTAATGATTCCGAGGTGGTGAGCATGGACCATTCACTTAAGAGCTGGACTCTGATCTTTGTGGGTCCCTTCCAACTCAGAATATTCTGTGATTCTGATTCTGTGATCTTTTCCTGCCTCTTTTTGAATGCTGCTCAAGCTAGGGCCATTGAAAGGCACTTCCTTTATGCTGAAATAGAGAGTGAACAACCGATGTCTTCACCTGCTCTGTGCTACTAAGGGCTGAGCTCTCTCATTGGGGTTGACAGGGTTTGAGGAAAGACCTCAGTGCAGGAAAATGGGCAGCCTTTGCCTTTGACCTTTCATTGTTCTCCTCGAGGAGCTGCAGCTGTGGGAATGAACAAGTTGGGCTATAGCATTTCGACAGCTGCTGTTGACAGGGCTAATAAATGTGATTTTTAACTGCTTCCTAGGAAAAGCCAAAATGGGTTTCATACAGGATATGATGCACAAAATGTGGTTTCCTTGAAAAACCCATGACCATAATATGGAAGTTAAACTTAACAATGTGACTGTGAGACGGAAGAGTTTTATTCATGGTTTAAGTGCAAAGCTTCAATACAGAATTAAGTGGGGCACTGTTACAGTATCTCCCTGCAACCTGTTACTGAAATATATATCCAAGAGCAGAAGCAGAAATATGTAATTTTTTAGGTATTCAATTCTGAGCAAGAGTATGGTGTTTTAATTCTGAAATAAGGAGTCTAGTGTCAGTTTATCCTCCTTAAGGTAAAAGCTGCTAGAACTATACGTTTCATGAGACTCTCAGTTTTCCTTTTTCTTTAGGTTTTTCTGGGGTTTTTTTAAGACTTGCAAGTTTCAGGATTTGTAGAATAAGGCTGAAAATGCAAGCCAAATGTATTCTTGGAAGACTGGAGCATGTCAGAACAAATAAAAGGCAACCCAATTGGTTATTTCCATTTAAGTCACAGCACTTTCAGAGGCTTGTTTTGGCACGATCAATTAACTCCTCTGTGCTTTTCCACCTTCCACTGAAGCACTGGGAGCTTTACAAGCACTGTTTTATAATCCTCAGCAACCTACCAACGCTTTCGTTTCCCATCAATTCGTTGCCAGGCACAAAGGGGTTTAATAACAAAGTGATTGATGACTCTGTTTAAACAGCACGTTAGCCTAATGACGTAGGAAAGTGAGGCAGAGTTGTTAGCTCACCAACAAACGTGCTCCACAAAGAGCAGCCACGGGCGCCTGGTCCAGAGTCCCAGTCATTTTGCTGATCTCCCTGTGAATTTCTCCTTCCTATCAATCTTGGCCTTTCCCAGAAGTCATCCCACAAGCTGCCCTTATCTGAATTATATTGTGATTTTTTTTTTTTTTCCAGAACAGGTGAATCTTTATCTTATCTAGTGGGTTTTTTCAAAACACCAGTAATTAAGAGCCAAAAGGACAGTGGAAGCATTTGGGAATCTGACCAGCACATGCTCCCCAGCAGGTGCTGTGCATGCTGTGGCTGACACCAGGGTTTTCAGAATTTTTTTCAGACCACCCAGCTCCTTTTACACCCAAAGGCTCAAGCTGGCAAACTCATGAAGGGTGAGCAAAACATGAAAATAATGGTGAGATCCAATACTAGCACTGCAGTGATCCCAGTGTTTTGCAGTGTGATGTCCTCTACTCATGAGCATGACTTAGTATTGTGGTTGTGTTTTGCTCGGCAGCTCCATGGACATCTGCCTCTCACAACAAGGGGTTGTCTCAGGGATACCAAGACTTGAGTGGCAATCTCAGGCTCATACCCAAAGAAACTGGAATGGCAAAGCTGCTCCTGAGCCCTGTGTTGACTGTCTTTAATGGCAGATGTTTCATTAAAGACTCCCAGCCGCAGTGGAGTTAATCTTCCCATGAACCAGAACTCACCTGGCCTTCATCTGAAACCTCTGCTACTTTCCATTATCACACACTTAGAGGAAATCAGTTTCTTTAGCCAGTGCATTTATAAAGATTACACAGGCTACACCACTATTTTAGAATTTTCACTGCACATTTATTTTTCTTCATTCCCTCTAATGAGTATTTGGCCAAGGAAAGCTCCAGCTCTCTTTCAAATGCTACTTGTCCTTGGGTGACCAGCTAGGAAACACTTCACCAGATATCTATCTTCACCCTAAATGCTTCACTGCAGGATGAAAGGTTCCCTCCTGGTACTGATTCCCATGTATCCTGACAAGCCCATCCAGCCCGGATACCTGATGACAAATGAATTATGACTGATATTCTCTTTATACCCTGCAGCCACTAACCCTGCTGGAGTTTTCCTGTCACCCTGAAGACTATGGGAAGGACAGTCTCCAAGCCTTTATACCTAAAACACAGCTATTTATAGCCTGGATACCGTGCAGGAACGATGGGAAGTGAATCATCAAAGATGTTTTGATCACATGAATAAGACTCAGTTTCAAGTTTATCCTAATGATGAAAATATTCTTTCCTGGAGATGCGTGTATTGTCTCCTGCCACTCTGGCAGCTGTACACAGCAGGGCTTTGCCTCTTTCAGATCTGGCTAGTTTAGGAGAAGAACTTTATCAGTGATCTGGTGGGAAACCTCTAAGCCAAATTTGGCATGAGGGAGTCACTCGTTATGTCACAGATTTGTCTAGCTGAATTCATAGCCAACCTGCAGACCCTGCTGGCCAGGAAGGAAGCCACTCCTCAGCTGGCTGGAGTTGTCATCCATGGACAGAGGATATGTTGGCAAGGCTTCAGCACTTCCCTCAGCTCTGCTTTCTGCCCTGCTCCCACCACCTTTCATCATCTTCCACCTCATAGTTCCACCTGCAAACCATCACCTGGAGCAGCGCAGCCTGGAGAGAAATCCCATGGCAAGGAGCTGAGGATGGCAGCCTTGAGGTCACTCTGAGCTGCACCACCTGCCTCAGGCACGAGACATCTGGGTGGGCTTTCTGCAAGATGAGGCTTCCCCCTCATTTTAAGTGGCACTTTAGATGGGAATGTGCTGCCTCCCTCCTGCTCTGGTTGCAATGGGACAGGATGTTTTCCTCCTCCTGTTGCAAAAGCTGGGATGGCTCAGTCTGGACCTGGTGACTGTGTGTCCTGTACAGCAAATGTTAGCTGATGGTGTTCATTATTATTATTTATTGCACTTCTTGCAATAAATTATTAACACCCTACTATCAGAAGAGACCAAGAATAGGCTGCTTCAGCATGAACCAGGATGAATGTTTGTGGACAAATCCTGAAAAAGCAAAAGAGATACACAAGATTGTTACAGGAGCTTCTCCTTTGCCCACCATCTATAAATAGCCTGACACTGGGAGCTAAGGAGGGAGTTTTTAGTTAAATAGAATTCTTTACAAAAATCATAAAAAACATAAGTTTGGGCATGCTGATGCCCTCATTTAGTGTTTCCTGCCATTGTCCTGGATCTCAGTCATCTTTAAGCTTTAAAAATTTTAAGATATTTCTGACATGAACATGTAAAGACAGGTAATTAATTTTCTGTATATTCCCAGGTGGGACACATTATATTATGCACATATAGTGGGGAAATAGCTTGAAATGCAGCCCCTGTCATGCCAGGGAAACATCTGCCATGAATTATGTCTGTTCCTGGTTTCAGCTAGGGCAAAGTTAATTTTTTCTCAGGTAGGTCCAAGATACAAATCAATGGCATTTCTACATATGGGGAAACATTTCTATTGGATGTGTGTTTGGGGCTTTTCCCCACATTTCTGTGGGACCATGCTCTCTACCATGCAGGCTGCCAGAGGGTGATTAGTCCAGTTTCATAATAAGAAAAGCTGTGCTGGTAGTAACATTCTTCCACCTGCCTGCACAGAAAAAAAAAATCCATTTTTTGTTGCTTGGAGAATTGAAAATCAATGTTATCTCTTACTGTCTGGGGCTCAGCTATAGCAAAACCTGGGCCAAAATCTCTGCAGGTGTAAAGCAGTACAGCTGCTCTGGCTGGAGGGTGCTTGAGCCAGCTGAGTCAGATGGGGTTTATTTGATTATATTGCTTACTTGATCAAATTAAAGGATATTTGAATCTCACACCAAATCTGACAAAGAGGTTTGCAAGCAGGAGCATTAAGGATGATGAAAGTCATGCATACAGCCACTTATTATTATTTATTTTTGTCAAGTCCTTGAAACACCAAATAAAAATTGCAATGTATCTGTCTGCAGGTGATGAGTACAATTATATCCCTCCCGCTGTTTTTGTGTTTTGTCTTTTTTTCTTTTTTTCCTAGAAGAAAAAGCACCTTTCACTGCAGAAAAGCCTGTCCTTCATTTAGTGAAGCCAGCAGCTGTCAGCAGAGGAAAGCTGCAGATTGACAGAGGAAAGACACAGCAAAAGTGCTCCCAGAACATTGTACAAAAAAGATAATCTTAAGATGTTGACCTCTTACAGAAGTGTGTATAATCAAAGAAAAAAACAGCAATATCATGTCCTGGTTATTCCCTAAATGGAAGAACTGGATACGCTGCAAGGTATCCTATCTGAGAGCCTGCAGTTATATTTTTCTTGTGATTTTTTCCTTCAGAACAAGAAATCTGGCGTGTTCAGAGGTTGATCCCCTTGTTTCTGAATCTCCTACTCTTCTTTTTTCCCATCTCCTTGGCCATATTCTGGTCTGGTTTTATCAAATTACTTTGGGTTGATAATTTGCAAGGTAATGATGCAGTTTTATTAAAATTTTGACCATGAGAGATCACACACTATAATTTTAAACCAAACAATGTCTAATAATAATAATAATAATAATTTGTTCCATCTCCTCTCCTTGAGTTCTTATAGCCTTTGAATTTTTCCTCCTTTAATATCCTGTCTATAACCCTGTTTTCTTCCAGACCCTGCTGTTCAGCTGTTACTGAAACATCGTCTTCAAAAACACCGAGCGGGGAAATGTTGATTTGTTTTGATCTCAGGGGAAATAATGTAACTCGGCGACAAGCCCACCAGCAGCAACTCTTAATACTCAGCAAGACAACTCGCAGAGAAATCACCTTGCTCTCAGGCTGTATCTGCATATTTAATTGCATTTAATTCTTGAGAGGTGAAACAACACGGTTCAGCTCCACAAATAATGGGGAGTTTTGGTTCACTGGCTGAACCGGAGGAGACTGGAGGAAAAAAACTCCATAAAGCATTCAGTTTCATTTCCAGGCTCATTAATCCTCTTTGCCACGTGCCCTTTGAAAGCTACTTCTGGGGGTTTGATTACAAAATGGACAAAAAAGGTGGTGGTCCCTCTTGTCCCCCGAGCAGGGGTTGGTGGCACTGTTATCCACCACATGTGCTATGGCAGGACTGTCACCTTTAAAGCTTTTGCCATCCAGTGGCTTCCCAAATCAGGAGGGAAGAGAGGAATAGACAGTGGAGCACTTCAAGGGCTGTGGCCCAAAGATGTGAGCTGTCAGCAGGTTCAAGGACCGTGGAGCAGCTTGCTACAAAATGAGACAAACAGAAACAAGAACACTGTAATAAATAATATTACCACAAGAACACTGTGATGCAAGAATCATATAACCAATGTGAGAATAAAAATATAACTGAGAAAGATGTTGAAGAACTGGAGCATGTCCAGAGAAGGGTAACAAAGCTGGTGAAGGGTCTGGAGCACAAATCTCATGAGGAGTAGCTGAGGGAGTTGAGGGTGTTCAGCCTGGAGCAAAGGAGGCCCAGGAGAGACCTTATCCCTCTCTACAACCACCTGAAAATGAATCTGTCTCTTCTCCCAGATAACAAGTGATAAGACAAGAGGAAATGGCCTCAAGTTGTACCAGGGGAGGATAAGATTGGATATTAGGAAACTTTCTTCACCAAAAGGGTGCTAAGCATGGAACAGGCTACCCAGAATGGTGGAGTCACCATCCCTGGAGGCATTTAAAAGACATAGATGTGGAGCTTGGGAACATGGTTTAGTGGTGGGCTTGGCCATATTAGGTTAGTGGTTGGACTTCATGATCATTCCCAACCTACATAACTCATGATTCTATGAATAAAAAAGCCTCAGTTATAATTAACATGTTTTTTTCAGTCATGCACGGAATTAAAAAACCATCCATCCTCAATCAGCATCTTTTCCTTTTCTTTTTTTTTATTAATTAGGAGTTTTTGCTATACTAATTGTTACATTTGTCCGTTTCCATCAAATCAAGCCAAACTAATGACAGCCAGATGGTCACAGCTCTCAAGATGCCTCACCCAGGGCTAATCCATCCCTCTTGCACAGAAGCAAGGAGCAGAGGGATGTTCTCTTCCTTCAGGCACCGAAAGGACAGGATTAAAAAACACACACTTAGTCAGCAGGAGGCAGAGCCAGTGAGCATCACTGCTACCAGCTCTCCCCACAGAGCTGAGGTCAGATTGCCCACCCCAGTAATAAATACAGCATCATCAAAAACAGCAAAGGGATGGATGGGGAAGGATGAGTGGATTTCTCTGGTGGAGTCAAGGCACATATGATCTCCTCAAGTCCCTCTGAAGGATGCCAACATCCATCCACGTCCCCTCCACACGCTGTGTGCTCCCTCTTGCCCACCCTCTGCCTCCTGCTTGGTCCATAACCCACGTGCACAAAATTATTGAGGGTGAGATTTCTGCATGAGTCTTTCACTCTGCAGTCACAGACTCGAGCTGCTGTTTCCCGCAGCTCCTGATCATGCAGGAGCATTAATAATTACAGCACTTCATTTAAGAAGAGGTGGGTCAAACTTGTTGAGATCACTTGAATGATACTTGAAAATTATTACAGGGTGCACCCATTGTAAGTTGGGATAATTAAGGCTGCTGCTATTAATGCTCTACCCTTCCCTATTTCCAGTTTAATTTCCTCCAACATTTTTACATCCTACTCCTTGTCCTGCCTTGGGGTTTTGCAGTAAAATTCAATAATTATTTTCCTTTCTTGTTTTTCCATTAAAGCACCAGCTTATTTCATCATCAGAGCTCAGCAGCAAGTTAAACCTCCACAGGCTGGTCCAGCCAGAAACTGGGGGAACTTGTGCAGCTCTTTCATCACATCCTGCAAGCAGCTGCTTGCAGAGACCCTCCCAGTTATTAATAATATATCCGAGGACTTTGAGGCAGGCTTGAACACCCACAGATTTTGGGAGGTGTAACTCATCAAGGAATGGATTAGACATTTTAATTCTCCATGTTCCCAAGGTCAGGGAGAAATCCACAGGTCTGCTGTAACCCATCTGTATCTGGAAAACCCCAGGCTCCCATCTTTCCCTTTTTGATGGACAATCCTGACAGGAAGACAAAAACATGACCACAGATTGTGGTTCCTTGATCATGGCGACAAAGAAAAAAAGTCTCATCCTTTTCTTTATATTTTTAGCGATGGAAGCAGAAGTTTGTTCACCTGGCATTCAGACAGCACTGCCTCACTGTAGTTTGCATGGTGGAGACAAAGTTTCAAGTTAAGAGAAGCTTTCTGCCATACTTTTCAGCCACTGGTGACATAAAGGCTCCCTCTGAGATAACCTTCAATCTCTGTCTCCAAGAGGCAATGCTGAAAAGCAGCTTCCTGGGTTTTGGACCCCTGGATTTGCATCAGATGCTTTAGTCTGGCATGTTTGAGAAGTGCAGAGACTCCTGAAGTTACTGCAGGGACTCCAGCTCTTTCTCAAGCTCTCTAGCTTTGGCTAAAGACAGCAGGAATCAACCTCCATGCTGCCTAAAAGCAAGTATTGCCAGCAAGGCTCTGTGGTCAGGCTAAGCTGACCATCTCCATTAGCAGCCAGTATTGGGACAGCTCCCATCAGGCTTTTTTCCATGTCTGAACTGTTTTACTGGTCACAGTGGCCAACACTTCCACATCCAGACGCTAAAAGAGGTGGCAGTGCACTCAGCAAACTGAGAGGCAGCACCCTGGCTGCTACAGGTATTACTGACCCTCCGGAGATGGATGAGAAAAGGTTAAAAAGGCACCTGGACTATTGCACCTGGGGCCTAATGATGACAAATTCCATCTATAAAGGCTGCAGGAGAAGCAGAACTCTAGTAATGGAGTCTAAGAGTTTGATATGTTCTGCCCTTGTGAAAGGCCTTGTGAGAACTGACTGTGCTACTGAAAGTGAGTGACTTTTTCGGGGATGGGGAAAGAGCTGAGTGCGTGTGGTGAGAAAGGCTGGACAGTCCTTGGCAGGAGATGTCAGCTCTCAGGTAGTCAACATCCCTCTGCTAATATAACCCTTTCATCCCTTGTGATGGCCACTGGTGCCCACTTGTCCATGTATTTTCATTTTGGAAATGGTAATGACTATTTGTTAATCCTAAAAGAGTTTCTGCACCAACTCTTGGCAGGAGGGCAGGACTGGGAGAGATGAGGAAAATCATCTGTGTCAATGCCCTAGACTAGAAACCAGCATCTTCCAGCTGCAGTTTCATAGCCTGTGCGATCTGACCTTGTGGGTCAAGGGGCAAAAAAACCTCAACACTATCTGCTATTAGTTAGTTAATACTTAACCCAAAAATAGGGGTCAGCAGCCTCAATGAGTTGCAGCTGCAGCTGGAAATAACAGGTTGGTTTTGAGAGGCATCCAGTGCCTGGATCATCCCAGGAGATGCTGTAACCCCACTGAGGATATTTGGGATGGTGCTGAGCTGAGCCCTCTGGCTCTGCTTCATGCAAATGCCTTGTGGCCTTGGGATGTCAATGCACCTCCCTCCAGCTGGTCCCAGCCTGGGTGCCCAGTTTCCAGCCCCTATAGCTGCAAAACACCTGGGTGCTCCGCCGTGTGCTGCAAGGATCTCATCCTGCCTGCCAAAAGCTTCCAGCAGCTGCACAGGCTAATTTTACAAGTCAGGTGTTTGCCTTTGACAGGCAACTCTTCATGTCTTTATGACTAGACATTATTATATTGTTCTTTCATTTGATAACTGCTCCAGTAATGGCTTCCATTTGCAGTAAATCTCTTGTGCTGTCTTTTTCCCCACTATTAAACATAAGATGATAACCTTTGTGGGAGGCTGTGCACAGAAATTCAGCGAAGCTTTAAGAGGCTGGGGAGGAGGGGAGATGTGGAGGGGAAACGTGGCCAGCACTAGCAAAGAGTGTGGTAGGAAGATGCTTTTGGAGGAACTAATTATACCCTGGAGTACTTGGAAGAACCTACCCAGCATGCAAGTTCAACCGGAAAATGAATATTTAAACGGCTCTTCAAGTTAGTAAGTCTTTGGAAAGCACTGCTCAATACCTGGAAAATAGACCTGTGACACAAGAATGGATGAGTCTAAATGTGACTCAGTACAAATACTTGGCTTTTTTTCCTGCTACCATCACAGAGCAGAACCTATCCCAGTTAAACAGCTCTGGAAACACCTGCTAAAATCCTTTGACCAGCTCTCCCCAGCACACAGCTGCCTCAATTTTACCTTGCCTGGTAGCTCAGTTCTTGGTTTGCCATAGGCAATGCTAGAACTTGTCCAGAAACTGGGCTGGGACCAGGCAGGACCCCAAAACCATGAAGGAATGCCCCAAAGGCCTTCTCTGCAGCTGCTCTTGAGCTATGGCTCCTCTTCCTCATGAGCTGTTTTATACATTTTAAATAAATATAAAATGTATAAAATGCACAGGAGAGATCAAACACTCAGCAGTACCATGAGCTTGGCACTTTAACTCCACTGCTGGAAGGTGGTTTTCGTGGCCCAGTGCTGCAGCTCTGGCTCATCTGGTGGCTCATTTGCTCTGGAGTTGAGCTGAAACTTGACAGCAAACTGCAGTGCTCAGAACTAAGGACATCCCTGGGAAATGCAGTGAGGTGTGCTAAAATTAGACATGTCTGTGTGCCTCAAAGCAGGGAACTACTACTGGGTGTGCAAGGGCAGGAGGAAGAGGAGAGACTGTAGCTCCGAACATCATCTTTGGCTGTGGTGCCAAGCAGCTGTGAGGGTGTGTTTGAGCTGAACCACACAGACAAGGAGCAATGTCACCTGTCACCCATGGCTGTACATCCCTGCCAGGGAAGAGGGTTGAGGGTGGGGTGGCACTGGTGCTCCAGTGCCATGGACAGTGCCCTGCACCTTCAGCTGGGTGTGCCAAGTCTCCCCCAGGGTGGTGGTGGCTGCAAAAAATCATAGAACCATTGAAAGGCTTGAGTTGGAAGGGACCTTAAAGATTATCTAGGTCAAGAACTTTACCTTTTAACTCCTGGGTGTGCTGGGATTAAAGCCAGACTACGTTTTCCTACTACAGGATTTTAAATTCAGGCTGCAGAATAGCCTCCTCTAAGCTGGAGGAAAAGGCTTCTCCCCACAACTTGCCTATAAAAGGGCCTTTTACCTTCAGTCTGCATACAGGATGGGAAACTGCAGTGTTTTTCTGCAGTGTGTTTAAGTTCACTTCAGACAATGATTATTTTGTTGGCTTCCCAAGTCCCAATTAAATGATCATTGACACACTGCAATTTAAAACGTGTGCTTTGCTGGTAAAATCCATAACAGTTCTAAAGTGTGTGTGTGTGTGTACAGTCATTATTGTTGCTGTTTGGTTTCTTATCTATTTTAATAGCTAAAATATTAAAATGGGAAATGCAAAGTGCTGATTATCCACAGATATGCCTAATTTCACATTGTGAAGGTATCTGCTAGAATAATGTGTATATAATATAGGTAATGAGTGTTCACTGGAGACTAAAGCTGGAACACAGCAGCAATTCCAGAAATAATTGTTTCTTCGGAGGGAAAATAATAAAAAAAAACCCCAAACACAAACTTTCCCTAGAGCAAAGCCTTTTGCTATGCTCTTAAAAATAAATGCCAGCAATGCATTTTAATTTCCCACGTGGTTACATACACTGGTGTTATGAGAAATCCCTTATTTATGAAGCTCCTGGATAATCCTGGGCACTGGTCCTGAAAATGCTCCATCCCTCTTGATTATTTCTTCAGTGGCTCAAAAATAAAAAGTTTTGGCGTTAGCTTTTGGGTTGGTTTTTGTGGCTTGTTTGTTTGTTTTTTCAACCTGGCCACCCTATGAGCAGCCAGATAAGAACAGCTCCTGCAAGGAAGGATGTATGGCATGAATCTCTTCTTGTGTGATGGAGTTTATTTGGGAAAAAGCAAATAAATGTGAGGGGGAAGGGGGTTTCTTCCCTCCAGCTGCCTGTTGCTGGCCCTGGGATGAAATGTGGCTGCATCCTGAGGAGTTGCTCCTGCAAGCTGCTGCTTTTGGGGGTTGTTTCTTTGGGTTTTGTTTTGTTTGTTTTAAAAGTTTTGGTGGTTTTTTCTTTTTTTTTGATTGGAAGTTTTTTTTCTTTTGATTTGCTTGGAGGTTGTGAGTAAGAGTGGACGAACAAGCACAAAGATTTCAACTACCAAGTATTTTTCCACGTAACATTTAGCCTAACAAAGCTGTTGTCTAAAGGGAAAGGTGAACTGTTGTCTTCAGATATATTGGTGCATGCACAAAAAAAAAAAAAAAACCAACCAAAAATAACCCCACTTTTTTTATTCAGAGGGCAAATCCTCAACCAGGTTGGTTGCAACAAGCCATGAAGATGCTTGAACTTCAGGCACTAATGCCATTCCTAATTTCACAAAAACTTTTTTTTTTTAAATATATTATTAGGTTGGGTCCCAACTTATTTCGGAGGTGAAATCGTCAGTCTGGGCTGTACGAATATGCCACAACTTCGGGCACTAACGGGATTTCTAATCTAAAAATCGGAAAAAATAATAATAATTTTTAAAGAAGGTGTTGTCGGTTCGTTTCGCACCTCAGTTCGCAGGGGAAATACTAGGTCTGCATGCCACCAGGACTGTAGGAGTCAGGGAGGCTTGTGTGAGGCGATTTTGGGGACACAGCCCCGCCTCAGGGGCCGCGCGCGGCGGGCGGGAAGGGGGCGGGGCGAGGGCGGGATCGGGGCGGGGCGAGGGTGTGGCCGCGCGCGCGCGCCCCTGTGGCGGGGCGGGGCCGCGCGCGCGCGCCGGTGCGAGGAGGGGCCGCGCGCGCCGCCCCGGGAGCGCCCTCAGGTCAGTGCGGGGCGGGGGCGCGCGGGGCCGCGCGCGAGGGGACACCGTGAGGGGACACCGTGAGGGGACACCGTGAGGGGACACCCGCGGCCCCCCGGTGTGTGGCGGTGCCGGCGGGGAATTAGCGCCCCGCGCCCCGCGGAGGCGCCGCCGTGAGGGGCGGGGCGGGGCGGCCGCACCTGAGCGGCGGCAGCGCGGCGGAGCGCGGGCGGGGAGGGGAGCGGAGCGAAGCCGAGCCGCCCGGCGCTGCCGCACAAAGAGCCCCCCGGCACGGCCTGTGCCTGCTCGCAGTCGCGGTACGTGTCCGCAGGCGGGTGGCGGTGTCCCCTCGGCCGCCTTTTGTGCGGCGGTGACCCGGTGAGCGGGCTCGGGAGGAGCGCCGGCACCCGGCTGTGCCCGGTCTCGAACATGCGCCGCCAGTTCCCTTGTGCCAGCCCAAAAGTTGGGCTTGGGGCTTTGCTCCTGCTTCAAGTAAAGCTTCTTTTATAAGAGAAGTACTTAAAGCATTAATTCGGTAAACTTCCCAGGAGCAGAATGAACAGTTGCACGGCGTTTGGCACAAATCCCGCCTCCTTTGCACAGGCTGGTGGCCGAACTTCCCGATGTACCTGCGGCTGGAGCTTCCCTAGTTCCACGTAAGGCCCACACCTTTACAATGCACCGATTTCCTGTTTGTTTTGGGAAACCCACCTGTGAACCTTGAGGTTTATAGATTCAATCCATTGTGGTGTTTCCTGAGTGCTGATGCATTGTAAAACAGGAGGGAGTAGCGAGTTGTTCTGAGTTAGAGGAAAAGTTTGAATTGAAGTTAAGATACCTAAGTGTTCCCAAAGTGTGGTTACTAACATTCAACACAGTATCTCATCTGAGAAGTGCTGGTGCAGGCTTTCTGTATTGTTGTTAGTCCTTGCTGTACTTTGTTTTCAGCATGTGATCTGTGTGTTAAATTTTAATCTGTGCCCTGGGTTTTTGGATTGTTTTCTGCAGAGAAGTGGTGCTGGGTTAAAGGTGTACAATACTGTTTGGTGTTATTTAAACTGTTATGCTAGGGTCAGGCTCAAAATAGCTTTTATTTTAGTGGGAAAAAATTGGTCTTACCATTTCCTACAAAAAGTATGTGCAGGATGTCGCAGTGCACAATATCTGGGTTTTACTGGCTAATTTAGCTTTGCAAATCAAATCTCCTAGGGCCTTCATTTGAAGTAAGTTCTGCAGGATTGCCAAAGTTGAATATAGACTGCAGTACTTTATTTTTTTTCTCCCCTTCTAAATCCCCCCAGTAGCTAACTGCACAATAACTTTCCTTGTGTTTCCCTGCCAGTGATCCTCAGCTCTGCCCCAGAGGAAACACCTTCCAGAAGCAACATGGGATTCATTTAGCATGCCCTTTAAGGCTGAGGAAAAAACAAATGCAAGTTGCAAGAGTAATTTTTATGTTTTGGTCAGTTGCTTGTTAGAGCTTCTGAGTAATTTTTTTTTGTCTAAATTTACCACTCATGATGAAAGCAGCAGTGCTAAGGTAGGCTCAATTAAAACATAGGTCTGATGATGATAGGCCATGTATTCTGTTGTGAGAAGAAATTTAGATCACCTGTTGTAGAAACTTGTGCACATGGATTCTGCAGGAGAATATTGTTTATCCCCAGCATTAGCTTTCTCTGATAATTCTGATAAAATGATTCTGCCCTGATACTGTCTGTGGTAGTTCCTCAGACTTTGCTGGCTGTTACTCTTTTTTACAAATGTTCAGACACCTGAGCTGGTGTGGAAGCTGTTTTCTGAGGCATTCTGTAAATAAGTGATACAGCAGCAGCTTCTATCTCAAAGGGCTGATAGATGAGGCAAAAGAGAGAAGTAAGAGATGGGAATCTACAAAGGCAAATATTAAAAGCTTTTTGTGGTGGAAGTTGTCATCGCTTGTGTTTTCTGCCATTAAGTTGAATTCCAACCCCGTGCCTTGGTTACAAAACCACTTTACATATGTGTGCCAGAGAGCTGAGGGGGGAGGCTTAAGTAAGACATCACTTCATTCAAATTTGCAGACTTCCCATTTTTGGGTACTGCCTCATCTGTTTTCTGATCCTGCTGCCCTCTCTGAGTTTGATAACTCGGCAAGCTGCCATGAAAACCAAGCGAGTCCGACGTCTGGAAAATGTTTGCATTTCAAAACAGTGGGGAGCTAGTTGGCAATCTGTGAGTTTCTGCTGCCTGTCCTGGCTGTGCTGGGGGAAGAATGGCAAAAAACCAGATTTGGAAGGTGTCTTGAGACATCACCTTGTCTAGCCCTCTCGCCTATACCCTAAGATTACCTGATATCCTGAACAAATATTTCAATAGAGGATCATGTTCCACTCCAATACCAGGCTGAATGACTTGTTGATAACATCTTTCCATGACAGGATATTTATGTACCAGGTTACACTCTGTAACCACCCTAGCTACATTTTCTCCTCTTCACATCCAAAGTCATTTAAAGGAGTAACTTACTTCAAAAAACTACATTCTCTGGAATTATGGCAGTGCTGTCTCGCTGCTTGGTTGCAAGAGTCTTCTGAGAGTATGCAAAGAAAGCAGCTCCTCAGGCAGGTGGCATGTTTTCTTGTCTGAGAGGTGTGAGTTTTCCTTAGTGCTCTTTGCCTTTTGCCTTCAATGATATACTTCTACAAGACCAAAGTGATACTACCCCATGTATACCAAGAAAAGGTAAGGGTTTTTATACTGTAGAAAAATTCATAATACATAAAACTAATGGGTATGTATGTTTATCTGGTACAGTCCCTTAATTATGCTGTTCTGTTTGATTACTTGCCCCTTAGTTTCTCTCTACTGCAGTTCTGATATGTCACAGAGTTACCATGAAGAAGGATTCATGCATTTAAGATATCCTAACACTGATAGACAAATACATCTTAAGGCCTAAAATTACATTCTGAAACCAGAATTTGAGGAGTATATATGTGTGGCAAAGGGAGAATCATTCAGGACAGTGCAGTTTAAAGGATGTCATGTTTGATTCCATTCCTTGAACTGTTTGGATTAGGCTCAGGTTAGCAGCAATCAGCCTCTCATATCTAAAAATCGGGGTTATTAAACAATTGCAAAAGCACTGCAAGAGTTGTTACCCATTGGTTTTAATTCTTACTTTTGAAAAGTGAGAGCCACTGTGGTTGAGAATGTGTTTCTTATCAAGTGCTTGGTTTGCCAATGGACTGAGCTGTTCCTCTTTCACTAGCTGGTGTGATCTTCCTCTTTTGTAATATAAAATGCAATGGGAGCCAGAAGCTGTACCAGACTTTTCCCATTTAACATACTGAATGCTGCCAGCTGTGATGCTCTGCTGTAAACACACAGGTTGCTGATCTTCTATGGGCTTTTAAGCTGCATGTTCCCTAAACTTCACTAGATACAAAACTACAGATATTGGCATGATATTTCCATGACAGATCCATACATTACAACACCTAACCAAGCTTTCCAAAAGACCCCCCTGTTTTCCTTACCCTTGTTGAAGGTGCTGTTACCATGACAGTCCCAAGGAACTGAAGTGTGCAGGCCACTGTAGGTGTGGTTGTGCACCGTAGCAGTGTCTTTTCCCTGTCTTGTGTCCCACTGGGAACTTCAACACAGTGGTTTGGCATGGTGGATGTAGGTTACCTGCACATGAAAAATGGAGTCCTTGAATTATACACCAACATAATCAACTGTGATGCAGTTCCCCTGTGGACACTTACGGAGTAGTTACTTCTGGTTCCATTGGTTCTCCCAGGTGAGAAGCTTTCTCTCTGAGGAAGGTCTGTTTGCATTTTGCACACTTACCGTGTATAGGGGGGACACAGCATTTGGGAACTGCTGATGTAAAGGAGCAGGAGCAGTCACCTTACAGCCTTCCCTTTAGAGAGCCTGTAGTGACTTAACTATTCAGTTTGAAAATAATGGTTTCTGGGCCAAGATTGAGTTAGTATAATGGTTTATCTACATAGGCAAGACCTGTCTGCAAGCTTGGATGTTCTGCCTGTAGTCATCCGATCTGACCTCTCCCTTGAAGCAGGCAGCATGTTGAGTGCTGATTGTAGTGGTGGTTTTTCTGAAGTGCACTAAGATCACTAGCTTCTTTCTCACAGGGCACCAAAGGATCATTAAATGCTAATGACTTTTGATTACTGTTGACCTTGGTCAATTTAGAATTAGTGACCTAGAGACGAAAACCACTGTATCTCATTACCAATTTCCTGAGCTATCTGATCTTTCCTTTGTAAGTCAGTCTTGGTAAGAGGCAGAGTAGAATTAAAGTTGACCTTTGCCTTAGAAAAAGGGTTGAGTGCTTTCAGGTTTGAAATATCATGTTTATAAATAAATAAATTAATAAGTAAATGGCTGTCGCTAAGAAAGAACTTCTTTTTTCACCCTATGGACTGTCAAGAGCAAAGCTCTACATGAAATAAAATAGACAAGCTTGAGTAGCAGTGATGGGGAACAAACACATAATTTGTCTCTTTTAAATTAGTAGAAGAACAGTTTATCTGCTGTAACCTTGAATTGAATTCTCATTTTGTGGTTGCAGGTTTTCTCATCTCAGAGTTCATTTATAATTCTTGGTTTTACTTTGAACTGTCAAGAAACAAGTTCATGCTCATAGAACACATTGCAAATTCTGCTCTGGAATATTTTCTAACTGCAGCTTCCAAACTATGATAGTGGGGAATATGTCTTAGCAGGCTTGTAAAATCATACATTTCATGTTGTAATGAAGCATTTGACATTATTTCTTTCCATATGCCCCAAAGAGAATGCCAGTGGGGTAATTCACTGTAATGGGGTCAAGTATATTGTTCACTGCAGGTGGTGTAAACCTTGGCCTTTTTTGTCACAGTTGTGGTTTACATTGACTGTCACTCATGCAGCAGGCACGGTGTTGAAATCAGAATAAAAATACTAGAAATTTTTGATCATTTTTTTTCTCACTCTGATGCATTAGTTGTATTTATTTTGGTCCATCAGGGAAGAAAACATTTAAAAGAAAGAAAAACAGCATAGCAAAATCTTTGGTGTTTGGGGCACAAATATGAAGTTATTCAACCTCTCACTGAGGGTAAATTGCGGACTTTAAGCAGATAAGCAAGAAAAGTAATGGGAAAAAATGAGAGTGGGAGATGTTGCACTTGAGATAGGAACAGGTTCATGGAAAGTGACTTGGAATCCATAAAGAAAAGTGCATGTTTATTTGCAAGTAACATAGGGCTAGATGCTATTCTTAAATATGTTTTGTTTTGATTGCTTTGTCTCAAAATAGATATTGCTTAAAAAATATCTTACAGGTACAAAAAGGACGTTATAAAAAGGTTAAGGCTGCTTTGGTAGAGAAACTAAAAACAAATGCCATGTGTAGGCTATATGCTAGCAAATTCTACAAGAGTGAAAAATAGTTGTGAATACTCATTCTTTAGGTTTCTATTTTATGTAAGTTTGTGTTTACCTTTTGAATGGGCTGCTCAGGACTTCTTACTTTTGTTTTTGTTAAAGCATTAAGAAATTTAAAGCATTTAGGAAACAAAATGTGAAAGGTGTCTTAGTGGATAACGTTATGTGAAGTGTTTAAATCTTCATAAAAATGAAGCACTTAAGAATATTTGTTAACAAGTATGTTGCTAGTATAGCATGATTTCTGTACAAAAATATAATTTAGCTATTTTGGACTTTGGTTTAAAGCTTCTAGTCTTGGTTCAAGATGCAATTCTACTCTGATACTATTCTACTCTTTCACAGCTCTTTGCTATTCTGGGAAGTTAATGCTGTTTTTTTAGCATCTGTTCTGGCTTCTTTGAGCGTCTTTACAATTTTGCCCATATTTCTTCCTGCTTTTAGTTGGTTTTTTTTTGGTTTTTTTTTTGGTTTTTTTTTTCTATAGAGGACCTCATTGCTGGTTTTTCCATGCAGCAGACAGAAGTAGATGCCATCCTAACTACTTCCAGTGCTGGCAATGAGAAACCTGGGAGAGAGGAGATTGGAAGGTTTTGTCAACTGTAATGCATTTTTTTCACCTGAGGAAATGAAGGGTAGAGCTATCGGTCCCCTTTCCAAATTTCTTTTTACAAACAGAAGGGTTGGACTGGTGATTGGGAAGGACTCTTCCAAGTGACTAAATAATTCATAGGTAAACAGAACAAGGCACTGCAGCTGTGTGGGTTGGGTTTAATGAGGTTTTCTGTTTGTTTGTTCGTTTGGGTTTTGAACATGTATACTCCATTTTTAAATGAGTACTTAAGGTTAACTTAAATTCCGTGGAAACTAGCAGTGGGCAGACAGGTAGATTTGTTAAACATTAACATTGTGTATTTATTTTGGTTAATCAAGATGTGTCATCTGAAATTTGTTTCCTTGTCAGGGGAAATTCAGAATTTAAACAATGTTAATAATGCATAGGCATAGTAACTGCCGAAGAAGACACTTGGCAACTTTAAACAAAAATAAATGTATGCATTTCCTCATTGCTTACTAAGAGCTCTTTCCTTTATTCATGATGTGATTGTAATAAAGAATTGGGAATTTTGATGAAAGCTTGTTTTTTATAGAATTGTCTAGTTCATGCTCCTACTTACTACATGAGGAACAGGTCTGAAAATGAGAGATGTAGAAAAACTCAACTGAGAAGAAGGAAAAAAAGGATAGAAACACTTGGGTATCCTTGCTATTGCAGCAGGAGAGACTGTTGCATGAAGTATGAGGAAGAATACTCCCATTAGCCCTGGAAATTAAATTGATTTCTCTGTTGGCAGTTATCTTTAGAAAGGCGTAATTATAGTAGTAACATACTATTAAAAGTTGTACCAAGAGATGGGCTTTGCTGTGACTCCTGTGCCACACATAGGTGTCAAGGTATATTATGTTCTTAAGGGATAAATGAAACTGGGATTGCAGGTGTGTTGCACACACTTGGATTTGAACAGCAAAATTGCTGCTTCAGTTCACAATCTTTACTCAGGAACTGCTTTCCAAGGGCTTGTAACCTGCTCCTAATAATTTGAAAGGGGCATGTAACTTGATGTGTAGTATCTCAGACTGGGAATACACTCCTTTGCTTAATTCTTCCCTTCTGGCATTCTGAATACCCATTAGGCCAGTGTTAAGATTTAAGCATGGAATTTCATACACCCTTTAACGTAAAATACTTCTGGTCTGACTGCTTTGCTTGTAAAATAAAAATTAATGTGCCTTTGAAGGACTGTATTTCCCATTTTCTCACTTGTACATATCAAGTTTAGTTCTGTTAATATATAATTAATGAAGAAAAATGAGACTTGCTGAAGAAGATTAGGAGTGCATTGTAATAAGCTTTCAGAAATGGATAGATCTTTGGGTCAGAAAAGGTCAATTTGCTTGATCCTCTTGCTGGAGACAGACTGATCTGAACTGGGGATTTTGACTGGTCTTTCAACAGGCAGCAGTTCATAGGTTGTTTTTACTGACTGCCAGTGTATTGATCTCTAAATTCATTAACAGTATGTGTATAGTAAAAGAAGAAAACACTGTTGTAGGAAAATAAGTGAAGGAAGCTGCCGCCAAAACAGAAAGAATAGGGAGTATGAATAGCACTAATTCTTTGGGGTTTGTTACTCCCATTTTCACATCCATCTAAAGATTGCTTTATGAGACTTAGCTTCTGAGATGAGGAAATGCAGTGGAAGGTGGGATGAACCTGTAAGAGGTTAGTAGTTTGTCATATGAATTCTATGAAAATCTACTTAGATTCTGTTGTGGAATCAGCACTGTTTCCCAGTTACAGCAGACCAGGTTTTGGTGGGAGGCTTAAGGGCAGGCAAAGATGGCAGTTTGGGTTTTTATTTACTGGGGTGGATTTTTATCCTGTCACGCAGATCCTTCCTGTCTGCTGGGGTCTGTCTGACTTCTGGGTTCAGGCAGAACTTGCTTCAGCTGCAGCTTCTCCCTCCTTTTCTTTGCCAGAAAGCACAATGTGCTGTCTGTGTGTGGTGTGTTACAGAACTCAAAGGTTGGTGGATTCCTGTGGATTCACGTTTAGGATCTGTCTTTCCCACACGGAGTTAGCTAGTCAGTCTGTCCGTCATTATCTTGTGTAGCCTCCCAGTGACATTATCTGGTGTCTGTGTGCATAATCTTTAGATTTGTACTGGTCACTGGTTTGAAGAAATGTGCAGAGACCTTGATTTTTATATACTTTGGGAGTCTATAAAATGGATTTGTGGAACAGTCAAATCTCCCAACTCCTGCTGTCTTTCGCCTTCTGCCAACTGCAATGCTGAGAACCAGATTTTCTGAAGAGTCTGTGTTTTTCTGTATCTTTAGGAGGTTTTTTTTTTTTAAGTCTTCTTCCTTTTGAAATGTTTGTCCTGTGCAGTGGCAAAAGGGTTATTTTTGTAACTAGAAGGGTTGGGAATTTACATAAGGAGGGGGAAAAAACTTACGCAAACTCAACAAACCCAAATTCTGTGCTGGGAATACCTGCTGTGTTCCCATTATAAACTCAGCTGTGAGCAGTTTTAGGATCCCATCTGTGGGATGAGTTTCTTCTCCTTTACCCTTTCTTTCCCTCTCTTCAGTTCAATATGGTTTACGTTGTTAGCTTCTCTTTCCAATCAATCTGTTGCAGACAAAAAAGAAGGAAAAAGCAAGGAGGAGAAAGAAAAGGTTGCTAGAAATAATTTCTTTGCAAGTTACATAACCTCCCCTTAATGTATTTAGGAACGTGTCTCCGCCTTTCAGCTACACCAGGCATAACCCACCATCTTCTTTTAAAGCAGCAGTGAAGGAGATTTTGCACTAAGATGTTGGATTGTGAAGGGTAGCAGCTGAGGCATGGACACATCTCCTTCTGTTCCCCCTTCCATGAGCAGTGCCTTCAGACAGAGAGGACAGATGTGTGTCTGGGAATGGCATCATCCCCAACCACTGCAGCAAAGCCTCCAGATGGCCAGGGCGTGCAGTTAGTGCTTCGTGTGGAGCATCTCCCTGGGAGACCTGGTTGTCTTTGAAATACCTGCACACTCTTGGGTTAAAGGCATTCTGGGTGTGTGTTACAGAGCCACAGCTGGGATTCAGGCAGTTGGGATGGAGATTGAATAAACAGCCTGAGTAATATTTCTATTGAGTCAGTGGCAGGTTTCTGTCAGGGGCTTCAACAAGATTTCTCCTCCAACCTTTTATCCCTTTAATTTCCCTGCTATACTCTTGTCCAGCTAAACTAATTAAGGCAAAATGTGGCTAAATTAGCTTTGAAAGCAGAGGATTTTTTTTCTTTAAAACTTGAAAGTCATTATAAAATCATATTTTAACTATCTCCCTCCCCAATATTTGAAGGTGTGATATACTGACAACCCCATACCTAATATTCTTTATTTCCCTGCTTTTGTTTTTAAGTGGCTATGCTTATTTGGTGGTTTTTCTATACAGTTGACCTGCTATTAAGAAAATCTGATCTAAATTTAAGTTTGGAATAAACCAAAGACTAAAAATTAGACTTCTTTCCTATTTCAATGGTTTGGTTGACATAACTTATATCCTGTTTATTTCAGAAAGTATTTGTGAACAAAATCGGACTGTATTTGCATCTCAAGGAGTGATTTCTGCCCAAGACTGTCTAAATAATTCGAACTTTTTCATGTAATGCTTTGAAATATTGATTAAATACATTCACTCTGGTTTGCTTTAATCTGATTGCACATACAGAAGTTTTCTTCTGATGTGGTGCAGCCATGTCTGGTGTAAGCTGGCTTAATTAGCACTGCTTAGTGATTTGGGACCCTGTCAAAGGCTGTTATGTTGTCTGGAAACATAAGGAGTTAAAGTTGAAGCTGTGACCTCATCCCTGTTCATGTTACACTGGACTAGGAGCTGCTGAAAGGGATTGTTTGACTGCATCTCTCTTTTCTGCTGCCGCTCGATCGCTTGAATTCGGTTCTGGTAGCTGTTGCACACTTTTGCTGAGCAACTCCTACAGCAGCGATTTGTGGGAACGCTAGAGGCGAAGGAAGCTGTGCTAATATTGAATGCCCGTGGAAATAGCTCCCACGGCGATAGACTCAAATAGATCTTTCCACCTGATCTCAACTTCTCACTGCTCCCCCTGTGACAATTGAAGTGTCACCGAGGAGAGCTCACACTCCCTCCCGCACGCACGCACACGCCGCCAGGCAGCCCGGCGCTTACGCAACCGCGTGTGCCGCTTATTGCTGAGTCGCCGCTGGCTGCGTGGGAGATGCGGGAGCGATGCTGTGGCTTTAACGTGGCGGCGGCGCAGGCTACAATAGGTGTCACTGTGCGCGAGCCCAATCGCTCCCTCCCGGTGGCTGCAGCCATTGGCTCCGCGCTGTGGCTCCAGCCGCACGCCTGCCAGTCCCGCTCCGCTCCCAGCCCTTTCCCGCACAACTTCAGCTCGCCGCCAGCCTGGCACTGCCACCGTGCGCTCCTGCTGCCCCTCCGGACAGCCTGCCCGCTGCCAGGCGGCTCCTGATCGGGAAAGCTGCAAAGAAAGCAAGCTGGCGGGAACGATGGGGATGTATTTAACAATTCAAGTACTGGATCAAACTTAAAGTCGGTTTCTTACTCGGTGCGCTGGAAAGGTCACCTTGTCTTGCTGGAAAAGAAGCAAACTCTTGGCTCCGCCGCTTTCGGTGTAACAGCTTCCACGTGCATTCCTAAATGTTCCTAGCTAGTTAGGCTGTCGGGCTTTACACACCAGTATACTCATGGTAGATGAGAAAGGAAAGAACATGAAATGTCTCACCTTCTTCTTGATGCTTCCAGAGACGGTCAAGAACAGGTCTAAGAAGAGCTCTAAGAAAGGAAATAGCAGCAGCAGTAGCAGCAGCAAATTGCCTCCAGTTTGCTATGAAATCATTACCTTGAAGACCAAAAAGAAGAAGAAGATGGCTGCTGATATTTTCCCCCGAAAGAAACCAGCTAACACTAATACGACTGCTGTCCAGCAGTACCATCAGCAAAATCTCAATAACAACAACACTATTCCTGCACCTAATTGGCAAGGACTTTATCCAACCATCAGAGAGAGGTAAGTTCAGGGCAGTTTTTATGGTGTTTGAATGGAAAGGTGAAAAGTAGCAAAATGTCCAGGATGCATTTATTTGCTGAAGAAAACACAGTTCAATTTCAATTGTCTGGTCTTTTTGCTCCCTCTATGTGTGTGTGAAATAAGCATTTTAGCAACAGAAAATGTTTTAATATTACTTTTCCAGACAGTAAATCTGTTTGAGTAAATAAAAATGTTGCTGAAAGCTGTAGCATACCCATAAAGATTTGCTTTTAGACCTCGGTGGGAATTTTCAGTGATACCTGCTCTGGACTTTTATTTCCACTTCTTGGAAAGTTTTCAGAAGTTTAGGGGTTTGTTTTATTGCACACACACCCCCCCCACACATACTTTTGCTCCCTTAGTATTTTCTCTGGGATATTTGTGTGACAATGTGAAAAGTAGCTTGAAGCAAAGTGGGACCTGCTTCTCTTTGCTAACAAGCAACTTGAAGTTGTTAAGAAATTAAATTTCTTGGGTCTGGGGCATGCGGAGAGTTCCTGGGCACCACAAATTAACACGCTCCCTCTGTTTGTAGAAATGCAGTGATGTTCAACAATGACTTGATGGCAGATGTTCATTTTGTGGTCGGGCCACCAGGTGGGACCCAGCGGCTGCCAGGACACAAAGTAAGCAACAGCTGCACGATCCGCTCGGGCAAGGAGAGCCGGAGAGCTCCCACGGTTACTCTGGGACAGAGCGTGGGAGGCTCGGCTCTTCTGGGACAGGCAGCAGGCTGGATCTGAAAAGGCCACATGGAGGGGGATAATCTGTCCCTGGCTTTTCTTTGTGTTTTCAGTTAAACTGTACATTTGTTGGGCTAAGGCAGTAAAGTTAGGAACACTGCTTTGTGCTGTTGATTAATATTGCTCTTGAGATTTCCTAGAATAGTTAACTTCTGTGCTGGAGATGAGCGTTTTCCAGTAGCTAATGCATCTATGCCCAGGAGAGTAAAATGCAAGGAAAATGTGTAATTTGTTCTTAACTTGGACTTCATTTCTTACTGAAGTGTGTCAGTAGAGCCCGTCAGTGAAGCCCAGCATGCTCAGAGTGGCTCTCCCACATTGTTTATGTTGGCAGTGTTTTCAGTTCGAAGCATGAAATAAGATTTCCCTTTCTCAACAGTATGTCCTGGCTGTTGGGAGCTCTGTATTCCATGCGATGTTTTACGGAGAGCTTGCTGAGGACAAAGATGAAATCCGTATACCAGATGTTGAGCCTGCTGCTTTTCTTGCAATGCTGAAGTAAGCATCATTCATCTGCTGGATATGTTTTCCTGTCTGATGTATACATACACTGCTAATGTCACAGCTGAAGTATTAGACTTGCCTATAAACAGAAAGAAAGTGGTCGCTTCAAATATTCCTCTTTTTGTGTTTTAAACTTTCCCCTCATTTTGCTCTCCCCCCGTACTTCCAGGCACGCACATATTAGGCTAATGTAGGCAGTTGTAAATAATGACTTTGACAGGGGATCTTTGGGCACATTGTGTACTGTAATGCCTATCGATCTGATTTGTCACTACACGTTACACAAAGGAATGGAGTTACTAAAAAGATTTGTCAGCTGTAACAAAAAACCCCAAACCAACTGTTCTACTTTGCAAGCATAGTGAAAAGTTAAAAACGCACGTACAAAAGCCCCCTGAACCCAGTAAATTGCTGGGTTTGTATACTGACATCTTTCCAGCTCTTTTATAAACCTGCTGTATGCAGGGCTTGTCTCAGAAAAATGGCCCTAAGTTATTCAATATTGCCTGTGAAAAACAAATTTCTCTTCATGTATCATATTGATGCATTTGAAAAGTGCTAAACAGGCTGTTTACACGAATAGGGGGTTTTATCTAACAAGCAAAATGAGTCAGTTTGCATGATCATTATTTTTCTTCTTGCAAACTGTGTAAGAAATGCTGTCTTTTCCTAAACGGGCATAATGAAGCAGCTTCCCTGCTGAATTGTCCTTGAAGGTATCTATAAACTCTGATTGTCAAAGAGAAATGCCCTATCACAGAAATGCTATGGCTTTGAAAGATTTTTTCCCTTCAGCTTAAATAAATTCCATTGCTTTCTTATACAGAAAATGCATCAGGATGTGATAGTGATCCTTTTAATATGCTGCAGGTT
Source organism: Lichenostomus cassidix (assembly GCF_008360975.1). Taxonomy (NCBI): domain Eukaryota; kingdom Metazoa; phylum Chordata; class Aves; order Passeriformes; family Meliphagidae; genus Lichenostomus; species Lichenostomus cassidix. The sequence continues at coordinate 2,129,030 of NC_139483.1, forward strand.
TTCTTGCATGTAATGATATAATCACTAGCTAGCAATTTATTGTATTTCATAGATTGTTTTGACTAGCTTGTGATTACAGAACAGTTTCTTTCTCTCTTTTTTTTTTTACATTTCAATGGCACCATAGATGAACATTTAAAGTTGCATGTAGAGTTTTTATAGGTTATTATCAACGTCAGGAATGTTCTGTGCAAATATTGGTAACTGCCAGGAAGAGCTCTACAGATGTTCTGTAGACTTGGAATATAAAGTTAAGATATGAAATTTTTTAGGGATGTGTGTTATGGATCTTTGCTTTGGGCCTTTTTTGTTTTCTGATAGAGCTCAGAAATGCTTTACTTTCATACTGAATTTTACAAACCACAAATAAAAGATACTTGGATTCTTCCAGCCCCATGTTTCTTTTTGAACAGCAAATCTATTTCACTGTGGCTAAACATGATGTGCCATAGGAGAACTGAATGCTTTCTGAATTCGTCATTAAGAAATGTGTGCAGAAAGCAAGCCTAGAAAAGAGTATCAATACTGAGATCTTGGCATATTACTTAGCCTGTGGCAATTTAGGAAACTGTCTATGAGAGCATGACCAGAAACATGGGATTCTTCACCTTCTCAGCTTTTATTGAAAAAACCTAGAAGACCAGGAAAAGTTTGTGGTCTGTGTGGCTTTTGAGGTAACCTTGCCAGTGCTGCCTTCCCCTGACGCAGAGTGCCTGAGGCTGCAGAGCACTCCAGTGTCTGCAGACACCGGGATGGTGCAGCAGTGGTGGTGCAGGGAAGGCACAGGGATGGTGCTCAGCAGTGCAGCATCCCCACCATCCCTTTCACTCCTCTCCCTCTGGGAAATCATCCCTGTGACTGTTGCTTGCAACTGCTGTGAGCCATGGGTAGGAAGGTTCATGATGCTGTTGCTACAGAGGGAAAGACTGTATCTATCCCAAAGCAGTCCTCTCCTTCGTATGCTTCTTTCCACATCATAAACTTTGTCAAGAAATACATTGAGTTGGGTATTTCGGGTTTTTTGGTTTTGACGTCTTGCTGGGTTTTTTTTCCCCGGGACAATGAATTCTTGCAGCATAAGTATTTTTTGTGTTTTATTACACAGTGGGCATTCTGACAACAAGGTATTGCCAGGTGTAACAGGAAACACCTCAACTGGTAGATATTACTTATTCTCCCAATAAAACTGCTTTGACTGTTCTCTACAGTTTTAAAAACAAGGTTAAACTCATAGCCTAGCTGTCACACTGAATTGGTGCTTTAATGTATTATATCTTATCTCAGTCTTGCCTGTTCAAGTTAGAACTGTGATCTCATCTCATCCCAGGCTGAATGTGTTAGTAAACCATCAAACCCTGTGGTCTGGCAGAATCCTCAGTCTGAGAACAGGGTAAAACTGGAATATCAGTAATTGCAGACCAGAATCGAGGTGCGTTGGCAGAATGAGAGGTGTGGAGTATTGCTGACAGCCGATCTGTGCTGTGTCTGCTGCACATCAGTGATATTAGTTCTTTACTTTCATGAATATTAAAATAGCAACTTTTGTGCTATTTCGATTTAAAACAGATGTCATCATTCCCTGCTGTATCAGCAGGCAAAGAGAAGCAATAGAAGGGAGGAAAGAGTTGCAGAGCAATGAGGAGAATCATAAAAACAAATTAATTGAAACATGGAATTTTTTTGGACAGTAAAGGAGCTAAGCCTGTAACCATTGATATAGAGATATATTCTTTGGTTTTACAAATAAGCTGAAACCAAGTAGTGAAGGCTTAAAAAAGGTTTGGCTCTCTGTAAGTTTTCTTTCTTGTGTAACCTCTTAGATTTTATATTGCCGGAGCAGTATGTCCTCTGTGCATGTTTTCGTAGTGTAGCATGGAGGATACATCTCTTACAGCTGCAAAAATGCAAATAGTTATTTACAACTATAATCAGATCAATGTAGGTACTAATTCCTCTTTATAGGCACATCTGTTCTGCAGAAAACTCATTGTGTAGGGAAACCTACTAACTAGAAAAATTTAATTAGTACAGGGTTGCATACAACTTTAGCTTTTCTGGAGGAAGACACTTTTATCAGCCATAACCATCAAGACTTGCTTATCCCTGTGAAGAGTGAAATTGCATTTGGCATGGTTTTAGCACATTGCATTCACCAGCTGCAAATGGGGCCCTGAAGCATGAGATATTGAAAAGAACAAACTGTACAATGCTTCATTTCTCTGAGCAACGAATCCCAGCAGTTTAGTCACATAAATAGAATTTCACCTTCATCTCTTTCACCACACTACCATAGCAGTAAAGCTTTTTTCATCCTTACACAGTGAGACCGAGTGAAAATGCTGTGCTAGTTGAGTTAGGATGTTGTGAACATTAAAAACCTGAAAATTTTCCATTTCCTGTATGCTTCATCACCCGTTAAAAGAAATCAAGCAATAACATGAGCCCAAACAAAAAAGCCACCCCCTGAAAAAACCCAACCCAGTAGTTACAGAAATGGATAGCACCTGATATACCTGAATAGCATTTCTCTTCTTAGATTACCTAGTTACTCCCTACGAACTTGTTACCATTGCTGTGTTTGTACACACACCTCAGTGAATCATGGTTCATCATGGTCCCCCATCAGGGGATGTGCAGTCCAGGGACTCTTGGTAACACATGGTCCAGACTCCTGTAGCTCAGTGAGGCAGCTCTGCAGCAGCTCCTGCTCATCCTGGCACCCAAGGCCTCTCATCAGCCAAGGCCTGTGTGGAAGCAGCACAGAGCTGCAGGGGTTGCGGTTTTTAAACAATTGTCTCAAAGCATGTACCCCAAATGGGAAGTTGGATTCACCTCAGATATAAGTGCCGAATTTTTTTCTTTCTGGTTTTAACCAATACTCCCCAAAAGCACTGCTTAGTTTTAATGTGGAGCCATTTAAATATTTGTAGTTTATGACTTCTGATAAGTTTGCAGTTGACAAGCTCTGGTGTTGCATTAAGCAGCAGCGTAACCGCCGTGTGCTTTATTTCAGGTACATCTATTGTGACGAGATCGATCTGGCCGCAGACACCGTGCTGGCCACGCTCTATGCCGCCAAGAAGTACATTGTCCCTCACCTGGCCCGCGCCTGCGTCAACTTCCTCGAGACGAGTCTGAGCGCAAAGAACGCTTGCGTGCTGCTCTCCCAGAGCTGCTTATTCGAGGAACCTGACCTGACCCAGCGCTGCTGGGAAGTGATTGATGCCCAAGCTGAGCTCGCTTTGAAGTCTGAGGGCTTCTGTGACATTGATTTTCAGACACTTGAAAGCATTCTCCGAAGGGAGACTCTGAATGCCAAAGAAATTGTTGTTTTCGAGGCAGCTCTGAACTGGGCTGAAGTGGAGTGCCAGCGACAAGAGCTGACGGCCACCATCGAGAACAAGCGCAAGGTGCTGGGCAAGGCTCTCTACCTGATCCGCATCCCCACCATGGCCCTCGACGACTTTGCCAACGGCGCCGCCCAGTCGGGGATCCTGACTCTCAACGAAACCAACGACATCTTCCTGTGGTACACGGCTGCCAAAAAGCCGGAGCTGCAGTTTGTCAGCAAGCCCCGCAAAGGCCTCGTCCCTCAGCGCTGCCACCGCTTCCAGTCCTGCGCCTACCGCAGCAACCAGTGGCGCTACCGGGGCCGCTGTGACAGCATCCAGTTTGCTGTGGATAAGAGAGTGTTTATCGCTGGCTTTGGGCTCTACGGCTCCAGCTGCGGATCGGCAGAGTACAGTGCCAAGATCGAACTCAAGCGGCAAGGAGTTATCCTGGGCCAGAACTTGAGTAAATACTTCTCGGATGGTTCTAGTAACACTTTTCCCGTGTGGTTTGAATATCCGGTGCAGATTGAGCCTGACACCTTTTACACAGCGAGCGTGATCCTGGATGGTAACGAACTCAGCTATTTTGGACAAGAAGGAATGACAGAAGTTCAGTGTGGGAAGGTGACTGTTCAGTTTCAGTGCTCCTCGGACAGTACAAATGGCACAGGGGTACAGGGGGGGCAAATTCCCGAACTCATATTTTATGCTTGAATGAGAGTGTGTGGATACAAAGCATTTTGCTATGAAGAACCTAACTGGTTCAGGCCTGCAGATATGTGATCAGGACAGGGAATATGTAACTAAACACTGAGGGCAAGTTCCTGGCTTGCTGTACTTGTAGCATCGTTGGTGATTAAGTGTAATATTTAAACTGGAAGCTCTTAGAAACAAGCACGTTTTAAAGGCTTTGTAAGAGGGGTGTGTTTGCTGGTGATGCTGACCCTTTCTTTGATGCCCCTGTGAATCACCAGAGGACGTCCCACTCTTGTCTCTCACTAAACACTGTCTTCATTGATCCGTTTTCTCTTTCTTTGTTTCCTGCTTTCTGCTTATATTGGGGAGGTAGGGATAGAGAGTGAAGAGCCTTGTTTTATAGCTCTCTCTGCTGTCTGCTCTGCAGACTTCGGAGATTCCAGTAAACCAAGCTGCTTTTGACCATGGGAGCTGAAAGAAGTCCTTCAGTTATAAGCAGAAAAAGCGCAAGTTTAAGCCTTCATCCTGTGAGATTCGCCTGCAGCCAACTGTTTGGGATGGCTCCAGGGGAAGATGGGGAGAAGGAAGCCTCTTTCAGCAAGCTCCACAGCATGCTGACCATGTTCCCTGGGCATGGACATGTTCACAGTGAGGAAGGGATGTGGGCTTGGCAGGTCACCCTTGGAGGTCATTGTCTAGGAGTCCCACCTTGGAGGCAAGGAAGTACTTGCAAGTGTTGAAATTGTGTATGCAGCTCTTGAAACTCTACTCCCATGACCCAGCTTTTGCTACACTTGAGTTGATCTGCTCTTTAAATGGCACCACTTTGAATCCTTGCTAAATAAATGGGAATTAATGTCAATCATCTGATGCAGGATAATTTTTTGTTTGTTTGGTTTGGGTTGGTTTCTTTTCTTCTTCCTTAAACGTGGTAGAGGCAGATTTTAGAGGAACAAAAGAATGTATTAATCTTGACTTGGACTTTTTTCTGGAATATGAGATTTTTTTTTTTTTCATTTTATTGCTAGTTGAAATTTAGACAAAGACAAGATTCCCAACTGTGGTCATATTACACTTAGTGTATATCATCAGATAACAGTGAGGGGGAGGAAGTCTTCTCTAATGTGTTAATATTAGAGCTCTTGCAACTGCTTATGACTACACATCAATCAGAAGATTTTGTGGTACAGAACCTTTTCCTTGCCTGATTTTTTCCCCCCAAACTTCCTGTTACATGTCTGTATCATTTTTGCAAAAGTATGAGGCATACTCCTTGTACCAGGGAAGGAAACCAGTATGAATAAGAACCACAGGTAGTACTTAAACGTAAGAAAATCCTTCACCACTGCATTGGGATGGTTGTTCCTCAAAGGCTACACTGCTCATTGTAAAGCACCTCATTCTTACTTCACTCCAAAGTGGGTTCTGTTTGTTGTGTGTGTTTTAACAAAATGAGAGGACCAAATGATTCTTCAGACAGGCTGAAGATTAATGTCACAGTATATCAACACATTAATGGAGCATAACCCTAAATTCACTTGTCAGTTCTGCACTAAAAATGTTTCTCTCCCATGATTTCTTACCAGTTTAATACTGTTACTCTAAGTGTTGCTTGACGGCTGGAACCCTGTCCCCCAGCCATAGGAAAGTGCCAATATATCTTTGAGGTGTCCAAAATACCATCTGAAGTAAGGAAAACTGGAGTGTAGTGATGAAACCCTTTATGGCCAAAGCCCAGATCTTCTATCTAGGTAATAAAAAGAGAGCCAGGTAAAAAAGTACCCTGCAGGATTTATGCCTTTCATCCATCTTAGCGTTTAATGTTTTATATACATACATACATACATGTGTGTTTAAGCAGCGCTCTTTCTGAAATGTAAATACCCTCAAATACATAGAAAAATGTTTTGTTTTTTGTAACAGATGTACATAATCCAGACTGGTTGTGAAATCTAAACAGAATGCTCCATGGAAAACTCCCAGAGAGAGATTTAAAAAAACCTCCGGTTACTTATATTTAGATCTGCAGCTGAAAATAGACGAGAGTATAAATGTGGAGTGGAGGAAGAGTTGCTGAAGAGATCATAAAAAGGAATCTAAGGTTGTGATGAGGTAATTAATGGTCATCAGCTTTCAGACAACATCTGAGCAGCAGTTCCATTTATTTAGATCCATTTCAAAGCAGAGAAAGAGGCTAATCAGCTGATTAAGTTTTCCTACAGCAAGTAGCTGATGCAGATATAATTACTTCGAGTGATGATCAGATTGACAAGTTGATTGTGGTAGCAAGCTGCATTCTGAGTTGTGAAAAAAAACCAGGTGCCTCAGCTGGTGGGACAAGTCAGAGAGTACTGCATTGGTGTATCTAGACTCGGGTTCTGACTTTTAATTTATTTTTTGTTTTGACTTACCTGCAAATAAAGGTGAGGTATCTGCTACATTCACTGGGTGGAAGAGAAGTTCAGAGATCCAAATACTCTAGCCGTAATACATAGAAAAAGAGCTGTTATTTAATTATTGTTCTTATTTGATTCTTTTATGAAGTCTTTTTGACGAAGTAGGATGAAAGCAACCTCTAGCTTAATTCTTCTGAATCCATTCCAGGTTTTAGGAGCTGGTGCAGGGAAAGGTTTCCAGTGTGGGAGATCAAACAAAGGCACCCAAAACACTTTTGGTGCTCACATTGCAACTCATTTCTGTGCACTGTGTGATGCTAACAAGTAGTGGGATGTAAGAAGGTGACCTGTACCAGTCACCTTGGGACATCAGGGCACTTCAGTAGGTGTCTGAATGTGGATTTGGTTGGTTTAGCAGAGGCACCCAAGCTTGAATACATTGATTGACACTTTGCAAGCATCAGCCATATCAGCCTGGAATGTAAACGTAATGTTGGTAGAGATCACCTCGCAGATTCTGTCTAAGCTGTTCCTGGCTACCTGTATCTTTGTTTTGCCTGGTGACAGAAATCTGTGATAAGAGAGCATAATGTTGTATACTTTCTGCATATCTAAAGTAGTATTTAAGTAAACATTTTAATTTCTTCACACTTATTGCACTGAACTGTTTTGGGTTTTGTTTTTTTGTTGTGACAAACTCGGCTCACTTCAGGTCCCAGCACCCATTTGTGCTGAAGCAGTGTTTGACCGTAGCAGGCTTACAGCATTATTTATAAAGGACAGATATATATATAAATATATGAAGTACCTCATGTTGAATGTTATTGTACTGTATCTTTAATGTCACAGTGCAGATCTTGTTGGACTCATGAATGTGTATAATCGCGTTAAACATAAAAATAAAAATGATTCTTTAATGGTTGTTTCCTGCAATATCTTTGAAGCATGAGCTGTGAAAGCCCTTACTTAGTTATCTCTTTTAACAGTTCCTATTGTTGTACAGTTGTGCAGGGGTATTTGTCGAGCTTATGTATTCAGAGATCTTTTGATCCCCAAAGCAAAAGTCTCAGGAAAAAACAAGGAAGAACAATGAAAATGTTAATCAGTTACATTGTAAAAAGGTTGACGGTTAAGCTAATGAGCTAGAGTGAATGAATTCATTTATGTGCTTTATGAAAGACCTTGTCTTCTAGCATTAATATTTTCATGTTCCATTAATATTATTAAGCATGTGGAGATGAAGGGGGAGGGTCTCTTGTTTATTCTCAAAGACAGTTGGCACAGGAAAGGCCATGCTTTTCAGTGTCTGATGTATCAGAAAGGACATGGTTAGTGCCAAGAGGCTGTTCTCTGCTGAAAAGTTAATTATATAATGTTATTCAGAATTCTGACTATTAACAGTTTTCTTCCAGGAGATGTGAGACTTCATTTTAAATACTTTTAAGGTCCGTGAAGCTGAAGCCTCACTTCCATGATGTCCATCTCCAAGACCTTTCATATATTACTAGCTAATGATAAAAAATGCTCTACAGTCTGATAGATATGGAAATTTGAGGAAGTCTACCCCAGAAAAAATCAATACTTTCAGAGTTCATCCGAAATTACGATCAAATCATATTTACAGGCATCAAACTCGCCACTTTTGGTAAGTTTTTTTCTAGAATTCTTCCTGCAGTAGTTGGTACCATACTGCCTCATTCTTGATCCAAGTTCTGTTCCATGCCCAGCACTTCCCACTGGGAACTAGCTTCGAGCAGGAAGTGTCTTTTGTCTTGAACTGTGCTGATGACACCAGCTCTTAAATGTGTGGTTGGTATCAGTGGGATTTGGTGCAGCTAGGACCACACTGGCAGCAGCAGCCTACCTTGGTGTAGTAGAGGAGGTTGGTGCTTTGGTAAACAGGCCAGAACTGCGTGGACAAGGTGAATAAAGGATGGCCTGTCGCATCCAGAGGGACATTCTCCTCTGCTTCTGCCTGAAATCTGACAGAGGTAAGGACACTTGCTTTGGAAACTGATTTTAGGGAGAGCAGTGGCAGTCTCTTGCGCTGTGTTTGGTGAGGCAGAGAATCACGTGTGTATTTGTGCCAGGAAAGAAAGGAGTTTGAAGTGGAGGGAAAAGCTGCTGGGATGTATCTAGGGTTAGACCCCAAGAGGTGCACTGAGTTGTTTGTCTTGCAGGTGATACTCTGTTTGGGGGAGAAGGAGCCCCCAGCTCCCACTCAGTTGGAAAGTCCTCAGGAGCTCACGGCAGCTGCCTCTCAGGAGGACAAGATCCTGTCTAAAACAGGCTCTGAGTGCTCAGCTCTCAATTTAGGAGCCCAGGATTTCTGGTAAGCCAGGCTCATTATCCTACAGCCCAGGACAAGCTGAAGGAAGGAAGCTGAGAGAGCCTTTTTGGAGCTCCCAAGGCCAGCAGTGGGTGGAAGCTGAGATCCTGGCCCAGGGTGAGGTGGGATGGGGAGCTGAGCCCCTCAGCAGTATTTGGCCACGGTAAAAAGCGATTTTGAGAGCCAGCCTGTCCTTCCATGCTTGCAGGGAGTCAGTGGCAGCAGGAGTACCTGCTGCTTTCCTGAAGGCAATGAAAGGAGCTGCTTTTTCAGATGGTGGTGTGACCGTGTTCAAAATAAAATTAAGAAAAGGCTTTTTGGCGTGCTGTTCCATTTCTGGAAGTCTGGATTTATTTTCTCACCAAGGCTTCCTCATAAAATGAGGCCCTGGCCCAGTAGGAGTTGCCCTAGTGACCTCAATAAACCCAAGATTTTCATTTGTGGTGTTCATTTTGTGTGATTATTCCCAAAACACAACATAAAACTGCCAAAGAAAGGAAAATTAATTTTGAAATCCCACTGTAATCTGATTATCTAAAATATAGGTAGAAATGTTTCTATTAAATTTTACAGAACTCCTGCTCATCAGATTTTGTGTGCCTGCCCCCAAGCTTTTCTACCAGAATGCTTTATCTTCAGCCATGAATCTATAGACAGAACGGTAAATTTGTACGAAGCTTTATGTATATTTTTACAATCTGTGTATGGAATTCATAGCACGTAAGATGCATAGCACTGATAAACTATTTTTAAGATTAGAAAGTGTGTGTAAATTGCCCATAGTCCCTTCACCATGAAGGAAAAACAAAACCAGCTTTTTTGCTTGAAGGCATTGGTATTTTGAAAGAGCTTGAAGTCTGTGAGCTTGTTGATAGCATCAGAAATGCATTTATATGAAGCCTTTAATTGCAGCATTTTAAAATCAGCTTTCAAATTGTTTTCTACAGACAAAGATAACATAGTTGGCCTTCAGGGATCCTCCACCCTGGTCCAGTGGGGTTTACACTCGAACAGACAGTAGCAAGTGCAATTTTCTAGATCTCATTTTAAAGCTTCACAGTGATGTTAAGTGCTGCTCGGGGAGCACCAGCCTTTCAAAAACAGCCGTGGCTAGGTTTATCCTGACAGCAACCAGGGGCTTGCTGTGGGTGTGTAGAGGGGAAGGATTTCCACTTCCCTGAGGGCAAAACACCTTGTGCTGCCTTTGCTGGCAGCAGCCACGGGCTGAGCAGTGTCAAACAGCTCAGCAGCCCCGAGGAGCTGGAAGCATGAAGCAGTGGAGGCTCCCAGGGTCAGGGCTGAGGTGAGCAAGGTGGTTTCTTCAGCCAAAGGACTGGGATCCTGTATCACAGCACTCTCAGTGATGGAGGGTTATGGCTGGGCTGGAATAGGCATGGGATTGTGATTTTTCACAGCTGAGAATCCCATTTTGGGTTTTTTCTTATTTTGGGAGAATCTCCAGCTCTCCTCTCCCCTGAGCTGCCTATTTCTGCCCCGTGCCAGAGGCTTCCATGTGCTTGAAGCCCAGAGATTCTCTGCTTGCTGACTGGGGGCACTGGAAACACCTGCTGGAAAAAAACACTGGCTGAGGAAGGGTGGGACATCCCAGTGCTTTGGTGCACTGCTTGCAAGCTGTCCTGAATGTGCTGAACACTGGCCCAGTGTGGCAGGAGAGCAAGGAGATTTCTTTTGTGGATACAGATGTATTTCAGCTTTCTCCAGCCAATTGCTGGTCGTGCTTAAAAGGGAAAATGAGCATTAATCCACTTTTTTGGTAGGGTATAAGAATTGTGATTCTGCAAAGGCTAATTTATGCTTCTGCCTTTCAGAGTCAGTAGTCCCAGTGGGCTCAGGGGAGGTGTTGGGAGACAAGGGCTCTCCTCAACCTTAAAAACATCCATGGAAACATCTGCTTTCTTTAACGGCCTGCTTATAGGAAGTTGCAATGCAATAAATTCATACAGAGCTGGAGCCTGGCATGTTTTGTAGAGGGACTTTTTATGAATAGAAAAATGATGGAAATGTATTTAGCTTGGAAACACTAAACCCTGCAGAACTTCCAGAGCATGGGGGCAGCACAATATAAAGGCACTTCCAGATGTGAGGTTATTGCCCCTCGGTTGCAGCCTTAGGCTAAGGTGTGACATGTTCTTGCTTTTGTTCTTACCCACCAGGGCATTGTACGAGTGGTACTCACATCAGACAGCACCAGTGCTGAGGGAGAAATGTGCTGAGGGAGAGGAATGAAGGGCAGAGATCTGGAATGCAGAAGGAAAGTATCTAATCAGAAATAACAGCTCTCATCAGGCGCAGACAATAGACAGTAAACTGGCTTCAGGAGAGCTATTCAGGCATCATGGGAGCCAAATCAAAAGAGAAAAGGTGAGAACAGAGTCATGACAACTATTTAAATGATTTTCAAAAGTTGATTATGCTCAAGACTTCCCTAGACCCTACAAAGGGAGAATTTGTTTTGCTGCCTCAGAATACAGTCCATGCATGGTTTTGCCTTTGTCCTTCCTCCACGCTTCGTGTGGCAGTTTCTTTACAATATATGCTACATAAGATGTTTTTCCTCCTCAGTGCCTGGGCATGAGCACGTTGGCTGAGCCTGCTTAGGAGAATAATTTCCAAGTGTAGCCTGTAATTGTCCTATTGAGCACTCCCCTTCACCCATCTACACAGGGTCTCTGTTGGCTCACAATAAGATGGCAAAGGGCAGCAGTCCCGAGACACAGCTGGGAGAGGAGGCTTTGCTGCACCCCACGGTGTTCCCAGGATGGAATAGCAGGGTGCTGTGTTCCCTCCCCAAACACAGATAAGGGAGCACAGTGTGAGTCGGGTAGGGGCTCACCGTGCTGCCTTGCGGTGAATTAGCTGGGGTGCACACAGCATGGCCTCTGAGAGCACTGTGATGTCTGTGTCACCCTCCTGCCAGCTGCGGGGGCATGGATGATCCCAGAGCTGGCACAGTGCCTGCCGAGGTTTTGGACAAATGGGAACTGACAGAGGGAGTTCATACCAGGTCAGCATCTCACGGCGTTTCTCAGCGGGTATTAGGAGCTTGAAAAATCACTGAAGTGCCACATGAGATATGTAGATGTTGGGGTTCCTACCAGCTCATGGCAGTCAGTTTTCTTCCCATTTTACAAGCAGAACTCTCCAGCAGAGAAGTCAGGGGGCCCTGGGAAAAGGCAGAGGCTTACACCTGAAAACTGAAGCTCTAAAGGCAGGTTATGGAGTGGTCAGGAAAATCAGCTGGAAGCTACTGTGTTGTTCTGATTTTCCAGTAGCACTGTCTTTGCTAGCAGGTTTGTTGTCACTCGCTCAAGGTGTATTTTGTGAAATGCAATCCATCTCCTGACACTAGCAGGACAGAGAGAAAACACCTACCATTTCCCACCTAGGAGAGTTGTCATTCAGCACTCCATGTCTGCCTGGGAAAGAAAAAGGACAGTTTCTTTTCAGCACCACCAAAAAAGCGATATTAATCGAACTAAAGCTTGAGATGAAATGTGAGTGTGACTTGATCTAGGAGGAGCCCTACAGAATGAAATTTAAAAATATGCTGCAGAGGGAGGAACTCATGTATTGAGTTACAAGAGGACTGATGAATTAGTAAGGATGGTCTATCCATAATTTCGATGAGCTGGGACAGACAGGAGAGGAAGAAGCACACAGAAAAAACAATACCAGCAGCTCAGGCTGAGATCAGGAGCCTTCAAAGGAAAAAAATCAGCCAAGTTAAGGGAAAAGAAATCTCTTACAGTTGGTGTCTGCCATTTGTCATGCATTTCCAGTGATTGTGTAGATGACATGCATTTGCTGAGCTCCTGTTAGGACACCACACTTAGAGAAATGACTTACACCAGAAGGCCAGAATGAGGTCTTTCAAAGGTCATTATCAGAACTGGTTTTTCATCAATATACTACTTGATTGGAGGAAAAGACTCAAAATTGCAGGGCTTTGATTGCTGGGAGGGAAGCTTTTAACTGCTTCCTGCTGTTCTGTCATTTTGTGCTAACCCCAAATGGCCCCGTTGAATTGATGTCCTGTTTCCCATTTACTGCCCACAAATCACTCTTCTCTGGTTCATATAGGAAACATTTGCACATGATAGGAATTGCAGGGGCTAAACAGTAAATCTTAAAGCCAGTAAAGAACTCAAAAGTTATTTACCCAGTGACCAAAGTATTGACTTCCCCCACCACTTCACAATACTCAGTTGTGAAATTTATTAAAAATTACAGAACTTCATGTCTGCCTTAAGAAATTCTTAAACTGGGAAAAGTAACATTACTGAAAATCACAATCAAAGAGGCCTCAGATGTAAATCCTCTCTTAAATTTTTGTACTCTTCAACTGCTTTAGGTCCAACAGATCATCCCACATAATGAACCACCAGCCAAAAGGTAAATATAAATGCAAAATACTCCCCAAGCAAACATATTACTGGCTTTTAAAACAAGTCCATTTAAATAATGTGGAAATTTATTAAAGAAACAGACTCTATTCTGCTTTATGTTTAAAGATGAATTAATGCAAATATCTCAGGTTTATCCAGCATTACTCCCTCGGGAGGAGTCACTGGGGAAACAATTTGTTTCTTGTTAACTAAGGCAGGAAGCTTTGAAGTTGCCAAGTTTTCTGTCTCTGCAAGTAGCCCATTTAATCTTGAGGAAAAGTGTCAAATCGAAGTTGGAGTCAGCTGTGTGGCTTGTTTAAAGCTCTGGCAGGAAGAGGTCTGCAGCATGCCACCCACCAGCAGTGTGAGGGGCAGTGGAAGTGCCCCTTCTGGAATTTCTGGAAGAAATTTTTTATTGGCTATTAACAATGGGCATGGAGTCCTAAACAGTGAGTGTCATGAGCAGGGCCTCTATTAAGCCTTTTTTTTTTTTTTTTTAATTAGCTTCTAGGCTAAAGGCTCTCATCATTTGTTTTGTGGTAGTATCAGGTGATGATTTTTGTGAGGGCTGGTTGCTGGGAAAGCCACCAGAAGTAGCTTTGTTTCCCCAGACAATCCTCAGTTTTAGGATTGTTCACACACTCCTGCTCCTTTGACTGTGCTCATGAAGTTGTCTCTGGAGCTGTGCTGTGACTGGATTAGGTAAATTAGCTAGAATTAATTTCTTTTAAATTCAGCCTGCAATATTGTGCTCTGCTTGTTGACACAGCTATGTGGGCAATGGGTTGTGACTGGTTAGGTGATGGAAGCATAAACCTCTGACAGGCTGCTTCCCTGCAGACAAAAAATTCAAAAGCTGCTGTCTGAAACTGCAGAGCCATCAAGTTCATAGCAGACTCCACCTTCATCCCAGAACTGTTTTTTAGAAGTCATTTTTTTCACTCTTTAATTACAAACCAGACCCTCAGCTAGCCATCAGCACAGCTCCAGTGAGTTGGTACACATGAGCTCTCATGTCAGCTTTTAGCCTGAAGGTTCCAGCCTTGGGTTATCAGCTGCAAAGAAAATCACTGCAATGTTAACAGCCTATAAAGCAATTTAGAGAGGTCACTATGCATCTCAAGACAGCTCAAAACAATAGCCAGAGGGGAAATATAAACTGTTTACTACAACTGGATTGGCACTGAAATCTACTGATACAAAATTCATAGCCAACATGAATTAATTTGCTCCTGATCACTCCTTACAAAAACTGTGGCTTCTCTCTGCTTCCTCTAATGACTTCTATTTGATAGCTGTGGGTTTGCAAAGCAAACTGCAGTAGCAGAGTAAGCATTAACGTTCTGAAACAGCACTAAAATCCGTGAATGGAATTGCCTTTGGAACTTACAGTTGTTGCCAGCTTACACTGAATCAAGCTTGTCATGTTTTATGGACTATACTTAATCTTTGAGCATCTTTCATCTCCCTCTCACCTGTGTGCAAGGGAAGTATTAGCCCTGTTTTACAGATGAAGAAATGTGGCACAGGACACCCGAGAGAGGCCTGGAAATTACTCTGCTCTGTAGCACAGTCTTACAAGAAGGCACCATCTCACCTTTTCATGTTAGTTGGATCCACTGAAAGGTCTCAGATTTTTTTCCTGATATGCCATAAGATCAGAGAAGCACAGAATAGTTTGGGTTGGAGGTGACCTCAAAGATCAGCAAGTTCCAATCCCTAAAAGGTGGACAGGGACGCCTTCCCCTAAACCAGGTAGCTTAGAGCCCTGTCCAGCCTGGCCTTGGACATTTCCAGGGATCCAGGGGCATCCACAGCCTCTCTGGGCACCCTGTGCCAGAGCCTCACCACCCACAGAATAAATTACTTTTTTCTAAGATCTAATCTAAACCCACTCTCTGTCAGTTTGAAGCCATTCCCCTTTTGCTGTCATTCCACGCCCTTGTAATAAGTCCCTCTCCATCTTTCTTGTAGGCTCCCTTCAGGCACTGGAAGGTGGCAATTAGGTCACACCTGAGCCTTCTCTTCTCCAGGCTGAACAATCCCAATTCTCTCAGCCTTTCCTCAAGGAGAGCTGCTCCATCCCTCTGATCATCTTTGGTCCAAAGGTGACTTCCTTTTGACTTGCTCTAACAACTCCACATCTTTCCTGTGCTGTGACCCCAGATCTGGACACAGCACTGCAGTGGCTCTCACCTGAGTGGTGCAGAAGGGCAGAAGCCCCTCCTTCACCTGCTGCCCACAGAATTCAGCCTGAGTTCCCCCAGGGCCCAGGCAGTGAGTGGGATGTGCAATGTTCCTCCTGGTTTGTGGCAGCAGCTCTGCAGGAGAGGAGAGCTGAATTGTCCCTGTTCCTCCTCCGAGGGGTGAGCAGAGGGCTGCAAGTTGTAGCTGTAGCTGAGTAAATGCTCTGTGAAGTCATTTTATGTAACAGCCTGGAATTTATATCTTTGCTTATGAAACAGGAGCTGGTGGCTGTTTTAATAACCAGCACGCAGTGTAGATGCTACACTGAGCTGAATTCTTTCCTCAGATAGTGCTGGCAAAGTCAGGAAGAGCTGGGCTGGTATCCAAGGACAGAAGCTGGTTGCTTGTCTCCTTAGGATCCATCGAAGGCATTAGGAATGGGATGTGAGAAGAATAAATAAGCCTGTTTACCACGTGGAACAGAGCTGCCTTACCGAGGGTGAGCTGCAAAATGACTAGCTAAGGGCTGCAGCCAATTGCCTCTCCCAAAACTGCAGGCTCTCCTGTCATCTCTTCCCACATCAACCCAGGAGATGTCCCAGGAAAAAGCCCTAAAAAATGCCTTGAAAGGACAACTCAGCAGTAAGAAGCTCTAGTCCCATGTGCTCTGCTGGAAAGGTCCTTTTGTCTGGGGAGCTGAAGGTACGAATGGTGATACTTGTGCAGGGAATTTCAGAGATTCCATGCTCATGTGCAGGACAGGAGCTAAAATCAGGCTAATTTTGGTCAGGCTAATTTTGACCAGTCAATGCAGAGAAGGATCCCCTGTGAATAGGATGGGGATAGGATACATTATATCATACAGAATCTTATACTCCAGAAATAACACTGGAGTAAAATACCAGTTTATACTCCAGAAATAAACTAGACCTGTAACTTACAGGTCTAGTTTAGGGCTGAAAATGATCAGCAACGCCTCGGACCATGGGATTTAATACAAATTGTCACAACCGAGGGAAGGCTAATTCAAGTTTAGAAATCCGTGCAGCATGAATTTTGTAGCTGCAGTTTACCCTTTAATAGTTAGAGAGCTGTTATATAAATAGTATAAACCAGACACTGTGCAGACGGGGTGGGAAAAGAGAGTTTATTTTCATAGTCTGAAAAAGATCCCTTAGAAAGTGGAATTGCTGGAACGGAAGGGAAGGGAAGAGCACAGTCCAAGGCCTTGTCAGCTAAAGCAGCATCTTCCCTAAGCAAGGATTTCACAGCAGAATTAAAAATGCATCAGGTCAAAGATCTTAATAAGTGGTTTCTAAAGAAGATATGTGGGAAATGGAGCACAGCAGAGCAGGCAGATCCTGCTGGCCCAAGTGGCTGCAAGCCAGGAGCAGGGGGAGTGTGGGTCTGCATTTCTGCTGGGGAATTACAAATAAAGGAACAACTGGGGAAGGCAAGGTGTAATTAATGAAGCAGCCAGAATTTGTTTAATGTTTCTCAGGATTTAAAGCTAATCACAAGTTAAATTTACCCTTCTGAGTCCTCCTCCCACCCCACACCTCCAGGATCTTGTAATTTATAACCTTCCAGATTCCTGCACTTTTCCTGAGCATGATGTGCAGGAATGGATCACTCTCATACCTCAGTGGCTGCAGAAACCTGACAGTGTTTTCACATTGCTTCTTCCTCTAATAAATCAAAGCATTCCAAACTGAGGACTACATTCCCAGTAGAAGTCCTGTGGTAGGGAAGGACGGCTGTTTCTGCATTTTTACATCCCCTGGATGGCATTCCTGCTGACTGGAGTGCCTTGCAGCAGTTATATAATTGCAAGTCAAAATTTCTCTGGTTTGCCAAATTGCTGAACCAGAAGGGTTTGCTTACTAAAGGACTGGAGGGAAGAAACTGGAAGGGAGAGAGAGGCGAGAGGCTGCATAAACTGTTGGGCTGTGATCAGCATTTTGATCATTTTAGGAATTTGTAAAGGGGGAGGAGGGAAAGTTGTGTGGTGAGAGATGGGTGAATAATTAACCACATATAATTTAGTCAATGAATTTTGCTGATAGGGGATTATCTACAAATGGATTCCTGCATGTGTCAAATGTTATTCAACAGCTCTTTTCAGTGAATAATTTTTGAGTTGTAGCTTCATCCTGAGGAGATCACTGAGGTATTGGATAATTAAATACTGAAAAATAAGTGAGAGTACCAGCACACCAAAAACTAATCACTTAAATGGTGCTTGTATAGTCTCATTGAATTCTTAAGGTGTAAAGGAAAGTTTGCTGGATTTGAGCTTTCAACACTGCCTAGTCTTTGAAGAGGTCACTTTAAATCTTGTAAGCCATGAAATCTGAGGCACTTGGAGTGAATTACCCAATTTTAAGGATCTCAAAACCTATCTGTCTGGACATGATTATACTTAGGAAACACTCATCTGCAAACTCCATACAGACACCTAAGCCTATTTCTTTGACTTGTTACTAGTTACTCTGGCTTCCCTCTCATCCCTTCATTAAACTGCTGTGCTCTTCCCACACTGCATTAGAGATTAAAGAAATAGGGCAGCTTCCCACAAAATATTTGCAATAGAGCCAAAGCATCATTCTAAAATTCAAATCCCTTAGTAATGATCTATAGTATTAATTTCCAAGGCTCTGAGGATGATGCTGATATTCTTTAATCTCCACTCCTGGTATCAACTTGGGCAGATCAATTATTTGGAGAAGTTTGATTATCCCCACCTTACAGCTAAAGCCCATTGGGATGATAGAAATCTCTTGCAGTCATGAAGCAAAGATCTGGAGCTGCATCCACAAAAGTGCAGTAGTAGTTAGGGCAATGCTCCAAGAGTCTATAAAATCCAGTGTCATAGCAAAATGCAGAACAGAGTAAGCTGTAGGTGCTGTTGACTAAGTTAAACTGCAAGTAAAAAATAAAAAGAAAACAAAAAAACCCCCCAACACCTAAGAGTACCAATTCTTTAAATGAAAGATTTTACTGGATAAGATGTGGATTTTTAAGCACCAACTCTTGTGGTGACAGACCAGTTGCATTTTGACCTGTTTAATTTAAATGAGTGTCCACAGGAAAACTCTGAACAGCCCACAGGAACTCCAACCAGGGCAAAAAATTGTCCTGAATGCCTAAGCAGGGAAATAGATGCTACATCATTTGTGAAGGCAGTAGTTTCAAATAAAATAGGACTCTATAACCTAACTCCTGATTGCCACGTAGCTTTATCCTGCAGAGTAACACTGCAAGCAGCACAACTGTCCTTTCAGTGGAACATGTGCTGTGCTCAGTTCTGTGCATGTGTTTGCAGCTCGCAAGCAGATTGCTAATGTGGTTTTTTTTGTTTGTTTCAGTGCTTTCTCTCAGGAGGCGATGCTCCTGACAGTTTGATTACTTGGAATCTGAGGTGAAAATGCCCAAGCAAAGAGATCAGTTGAGAGAGAGGGAAAACAGCAGCACATTAGAATAAGAAAATCAGGCTTTTTGTGAAGGACACAATGGCGTGTTCGCGTGTTGCTGAAACCCAGAGGTACTTCTAATAACCCTTTAAACCTCATCCTTTTCTAATAATCTTCATAATCCTCACCTAGGATTGCCAGGGAGTAATTTGTGACTGCAGTCTGGATGGCAGGGAGTGAAGCAAAGCTGCTTGACAGAACATCAAAGGTTTGTGCCACTGAAGTTTTATGCAGCCATTGCTAAATCCTTCATGCTTGAAACAATGATGAAAAATGATTGTCAGCTATGAAACCAAAATTGTATCAATCTGCTTCAGGGTTGTGGGGCATTTTTTTTTCTTCATTTGAAAACATGACCCAGCCTAGCACAGTTCACTTACCAACCTCAAGTGTTCTGTCATTGAAAAAGAATAGAACTGAGTCAGGAAGGGTGAATGTATTTCATGCTTTAGAAATATGTAGGGGCGGGGGTGGGAAGGAGAAAATGCAGAAAATAAAATCAAGCAGTTCAGTGCCCAAATACTTCGTTCTGATTGTCTTTATATAACACATGTAACAGACAGTGTAGTTGCTCTCTGAATTTCCAAGGGGAATATTCAATGCAGAGTAGCTGAAATGGAAACTAAATGCGACTGGAGGCTCTAGTTCCCCAGCAATATCCCTGCAGGTAATTCTTCTGGCTGTAAATCCAGTGATCCTTAAAGCTGAATGCTGAGAAGCAGAAGTTTGGGAATGATTTGGCTTGTCATCTCTATCAAAGTCTGCTCTTAATGAGTATCTTGTTAGCTACTTCTACACCTGCTTTTCCCTGTGCAGAGGCCTCCATGATGCACCAAAAACAAGGGACCAAGTGGAGAGCAAAAGGAAATGAGAGGTTTGGAGCATCACCATCAGCTCTGCTAGGAAAGCACAACAGAGCCTGGAGTGCCTGACTCCATCTGTGCCATTAGCATGGGCTGCACTGCTGGGAGTGCTGGAGGAGTCCTGTGGAAGAGAGCTCCTTGGGCCCAGAAGGGGAGAAGGCAGCTTCATGCCAGCCTGGCAGGACTGAGGCTCGTTGTCCTGCTGCTGCTGCTGTACAGAAAAGCTGAATCACTCAGCATCCTGCTGCTCTGTGAGGCTACTCACAGAAGAAAAAAATAATCCTTTCACCAGTCATGGCAAGGGGACTTTATCTGGACAATATCCATTCCGCATTGCAGGTAATTATCTTAGGGTTATTTTTGGAGGGAAACAGGAGAGGCACAGCCTGGCTGCTCCTGTTCTCAGTGGTGAAGGAGAGATCCCATCAGCATGGTCCCTCTGCAAGGCTCTGTACCCCCCAGGCTGTGTGACTGATCAGCCAGCAGCTGATGGCAGCCAGATTCTCCCCTCCAGTTTCTTCTCCCTGGTGAGTATTTGCTGATCTTCTCAGCCACTTGCTTTGCAAAGTTGTTTTCTAATATCCTGATTGTAATTTGAAGCTGATTAGCAAACATGCACAGAGTTAGCCTCGAACATATGGGGACTTTTCTGAGAATGTTAGCTCTGAAGAGATGCTTCTCAGTGATTAGTCACAAAGACTGAGATATAAATTGGTACTTCTCTGCCTCTGCTCTTGCTGCACATTCTCGGTCCCACCTCTGACAGAGGAGTTGGAGGTCAGACAAAGCAAGAAATTAAATACAATCTAGCAAAAAAAAAAGGTTATAAAGATAAATGGTACCATTCAAATGTGATGCACTTGAAGGGCTGCATGTTGAGCTCTGTCACCTCTCTCCTGTGCAGTGCTTCTCATGGTCCTTCCATTGCTTCACTCTGTGGCCAATAGCAGAGATGACACTAAGCCATTTTATCCTGAAAATCCAAAATGCTTCATTTCACCAAGGCTTTTTGCTCTCTTTGGCTAGAGAGGGAAGCACTGTGCCACAGCTCTTTGAGAAAGAGAATCAAAAGAATCATTCCAAGCAATTAGATAGGTAGAAATTGTCCTCTCAGTATAAACTTACCTGTTTACCCCCCGCCCCCCCAAAAAAAATATTCTCCACATTATCAGATAAGCACTTTGTTCAGAAGGTTCCCTCAGTAAGATCTGGGCCTGGGGAGCCCTGTGGCTCTCCTGCTCCTTCAGGAACTCTGCATTTTGGATATTCAGCAGGAAAAATCCACTTGTTCTTGCAGCTAAGCCTCCTTCAAAGGCAGTCCCCAGGCAGTGGGGGAGTGTGTGTGGCACAGGGAGAGGGAAGGGGAGGGAGCAGCATGGCAGGACCAGAAGCCAGCAGCTGGTGTTGTTCTTGTGCATCTGCATTATAAGGTTTTATAGGATTAAATTGTTCCACAAGGTAGCTCTAATGAATTTATAAAAAGTCTCCGCAGTGTTCCAGCTGGTGGGTAGCAGAATGTGGGGCTCAGCTGATGGTCAAATGTACATTCTGATCAGTCATGAAACATTTTATTTGCTTGTCTTTGGTTTATTCGAGAGATACTTTAAAGTTTTGATCAAAATACTCTCTACTTTTGGAACTTCTTTTGGCCTAATTTTTAAAATCTAAATACTCAAGAGCTTCACATTTGACCTTTCAAGCCAGAACTTGGCTGGTCCTCATGGCTTAAAACCTCTAATTTGATAAATGAACTAATAAAATGATCTCTTCTATAGTGATACTCCTTTTACCTCAATAGCTCGCCTTGGGAAACAACAAAACTTTAACTAAGGGGGAGGCTAGTTATATAAGCTTGTGTTTTGAGTCCCAGGGGATTTTTTCTTTTCTTTAATAATGCACCTTTTTTTTTTTTTCCCTGGAAAGAGCTACATTTAAAAAATGCTCAAGTTTACATGGAAAATGAAAGCTATTTTTAGGGTTCTTCCTTTTTTTTTTGCACTCTCATTCCAAAAAAACTACTCAATTTTCTGCCCAACAAAAACCAAAAGCAGAATAACAGAGTATGTGCAATAATAGAGTATGTGCCTGATGCAGTATCTGCTAACATTGCCACTAGTCATCATCATCAGGATGGCTGGATACTTTTCCATATTTAAAAGTGTATTTTCTGTGTTACTTTCACAGGAAGAAACTTCCAGCTCTCAGCTCTTCTCATACCTCTGGACAGGACACCCTGCCTGAAGTGGTTGTGAAGAACACCTCATGCAAACAGAAAAACAAGGTAATCTCTCCTAATCAGGTCTTGTCCTGAACACATTGAGAACATGAAACAAGATTTTTTTTCCCCTCCATTATACTTCTTTTTATCATTAATTATTGCAATTAAATGTTGTTTCTTCTAGAAAATAAAGTTCTCCTTCAAAACTAGCTGAGTCTTTGGTCGCAATTGTATCACAGCAATGAAGTTTTACAGTTTCTCCCTCCAGGTTTTTCTTAACGCCAAAATTACCTTTCTTTTAGAAAAGAAAAATTAGTCTTTTAAAACAGCTCTTTTCATTTATGAAAAATGAATTGGAAAAATTAACTGAAAAAATTTATGTTGGACACTTTCTGTCCTGTCTTTTCAGAAAAAATCCCATTCAGGAAAAGCCTTAGTTTGAAAGCTGTCATAGAAAAAAAACAAAAGTTTTGAAAAGCCATTGGAGTTTTTGTTAGAAACTGGCTGTTACACTTAGAGAACCAACCAAAAATAAATTATCAAGGACAGAGCTTTCTTGTTGGAGACCTCATCATCTAAGCTGCAAAACTGAGGCAGGTAGAAGAACTTTTACCTCATCACTGTTGCATCAAATTCAAGGATAATGTTCTGCAGAGGAATTACAGTAATAAGGAAAACTATCTCAAAGCAAGGAAATTAGGCAGCAAAGGACACATAAAGACCTGAAGCTCCACATTCCATACAGATATTATAATGGATTTTATAATTTAGCATCTTCTCTTTTGGCCGGACTCATTCCAGCCATGAAAGGAGAGGCATCAAGGAACTTCATAGCAAGGCAATTTATAGGAAAATATAAGTCCTCATTGTGCAGATCTTGCTTTCTGCTGTTCCCCCTGTGCTATTGAGTACAAATATGAACAATTCCCCTCCTTGATTTGCAAGGTGCAAACCACATTATTGCACACTTTTTGGAAGCTACATTTAAACTACCTTTATGGCACACTTTTTGGAAGGCAGCTAAACGGCTGACCTGTTTGATATTTCAAGGCATGAAATCCTCAGGCTGAAAAGTACTTCTCCTTAATCATCTCCAAATCATTCACCCTTCATTTTACTGAGTTCCTTCTAGTCAGTGCAGTAGAGCATGACTAGACAGGCTGAAGTGACCTTCTTGAAATTTTCATATTTGCTTCTTTTTTGCAAGCCGTATTAAGAAGCCTGTTCTCACTTAACAGTTTTTCACTTTAAATATTTTCCTCTTCTAGTACTTCAATAAGTGATTTAAATTTTATTGAGAGACAGGGAGGGAAGAAAACAAAATTAATTTAATCATAGCAGGGGGAACCAAGTTCATTTTCTCAACCCAGAGAACTGTCTTCAAGCTCATCCCAAGTGGAAGGTCTGTGGGTTTTAGCACTGCAGGTGAATGATTCTGGGCCAGAATGATTTCATCTCTCTGACAAAGGTAGTTAAGTGCTTGACAATTTTGTCTAAACTGCCAAGGTTTTTTTCCCAGAAATAGTGTTCCAGGTTTTCATGAGCCTGGAGACATTTTTGTCATTTCAGCCTCGTTTAGCTTATTACACCCTGCCAGCCATGTCCAGATAAAGTGCAATGAGTGCTGCTGCCTCTGTTACAAACCCACATCTTCTCTATCAACAAACCTCAGCACCATGCCCATTAGAAAAGCCCTAACATTTGATCTGCCATTGATGACAGGCACATTCCAATTTGTGGCTGCTAGCCTGCAAAAATGATCTGCAAATGGCAGGTTGCAGGCTGTAATTTTGTATCCTGCAGGATGGTGTTGAAGTCCTCTTGCTTCCCTTCAGTGTGAAGGTCATTCCTCCAGATCTGAAATTACACTTGTGGAAAGTGGCATGGGCAACTGTGCCACAGGCTTAATTTAAAATAAAAACACGGGATGATAATGTTTTGTGTCAATTTGTTTTCTGTGGCTTAACAAAAATGTTAATTTGTCACTGAGATGGAGACAAGCCTAGTCCTTAAGAGAACAGGATATTTGGGACTATGTTTCTCTATTGTTCAAATTGCTACATCAGTCCTCAAATGATTCTTCAGTTTTACTAGGAAATATTCTCTCATTTGCTCCATTGCTTTTTTCAAAGCAGCAAAGTGCTTACCAAGCTTTGCTTTCCACCAGGCTTTTGTGAGACTGTAAATGTTCAATATTACAAATCCATGCCTCCTAGTATTGATGAGCCTGGCTCTTGGCAAGCCTTAGTTACAGTGATTAACTATCTGATTAAACCAAGAAAAAGAGCTGCCTTGAGGATTTGAAAGACGTGCCCTTCAGAAGATTTAATTTCATGATCTCCCTAATCAGTGTTTTGTAAGTTCAGTGTACATCCTATGCACATCTTTTACACCAGGGCAGATTGCATATTGGTTTATGGTGTTATCACAAATTAGAAGTACAATATCAGTTTCTCTGATGTGGGGAACTCTGAACAGGAATCGTTTGCATTTCTATGTGAGCGTCCTGGAGACAAATAGAAGCAAATGAATAGCCTTTTAATTTAATTGGCTTCCAAGGCCAGCCTGAGAATGGAAAGCACAATGCGTGGCACAGTTACTGTAGAAACGGTGGAGGTCAAAATCTCAGCGTGCAGAACCTACATCAGTCACCACTGCTCCTGGGCAGTAATTTTTTTAATTCTCACTGCATCCCCAGCAGACCCCAGGAAGCCAGATAATTCAGAGTTAGTATTCCAAGTGGAAGTGCTGGGTCATTTGTCACTGGTCGGATCATGCTATGGAATTTGTTTAAAAAAAGCTGCCAAAATGAAAAACTACATTGTATCAGTGCTCTTATATATCAGCCAGGAGAATTAGATCAGGACAGAAAGAAAGCAAAAGGAGACGAAAAATCTTTTTTTCTCATAGAAGAATAAAAAAGACAGAACAAGGTAAAAAAAAAAAAGGGGTACAAAATGGATAATAGTCTGGCAAGAAACCCTTTCTTCAAAATAATCTTTCTATAACAGACAGTTAAGATTTATGTGTTATTTAGTGGAGCCAGCCGTGCTGAATGCAGTGAAAGCAAAAAGGGAGATAATATCGTGCTAATATTCAAAACTCCTGCACTCTTTTGACTGTAGAAATAAAGAGCTCTAGCTCTTGTAAAACTTGAGCTGGCCTAGGAGCTCATCAATGAACACAGAAACCCATCCACACTGTGCTAAATGTAGAAAAAGGATTTCTTTACTATTTTTGGACTGGCTACTGCAAGATCTGTGCTGCTACTTCAGCTTGAATTCATTCATCCATCTGCAAAAAAGTTCAAAACTCCTCCTCTGTGTCTGATCCCATATGCTTGTGTAGCACAAAACCCTGACACAAAGTCCTTCCATATGCAGCAGGCTCAGCTGCACCGAGGGGATCACATTAACCTCCCGTTTCATTTCTGGATTGTTGCTTTTTAAAAGCACAAATGTTCCTTTTAGGAGGCTGTGCGCAAACAGTTGTTGGCATTTTTATTATTTCCTATTACAACACTAAATGTATTCCATGGAGCTGTGTCATTATTTGCTGAAGGAGAAGGAGGAGGTAGTCCTTTCCAACTAAAAATAGTCAGTGTTCTTTCTGAGGAGGACTAGGGTTCAGCTCCCCTTCCTGTCCCAAAGAAATTCAGTTCCTTATCTTCTGTCTGTGCCCAAGCTGAGTGTCTCTCCTCCTCTTGTGCAAGCCCAGCTCCTGTAGAGAAAAGCCAGATATGCCAGGCCAAAAATAGGGCACAAGCTGGCATGGTTTTATAACTCACTTGGGAAGGACAGGATCCATGCACAGCCTGCAAGGATCATTCTGTAGGCACTGCTCAGCGCTGTGAGCAGAGGTAAAACCTTCCCTCGTTGGCCCTACCAATCCAAGAGGCCAGTGGGCTTTCAGAAGGAAAAGCAGAAAGAAAAGCAGCACCTGAAGGAGTGTGCTTGGGGATTTTTTCTGCTCTCGTGGGGAGGCTGTCCTGAGCAAACATGGGATTGCAGGTTTTGTGCAAATTGGATGCATCCTGCACACACAGCCTACACAGAAGCATAGAAAGTTTGGGTTGGAAGGGAGCTTAAAGCCCATCTCATTCCAACCCTCCTGCCATGGGCAGAGACACCTTCCACTAGAGCAGGCTGCTCAGAGCTCCATCAAACCTTGTCCAGGGATGAGGTATCCACAGCTTCTCTGGGCAACCTGTGCCAGTGCCTCACCACCCTCACAGGAAACAATTTTTTTCTAATATCTAATCTAAACCCCATCTCTGTCAGTGTCAAGCCATCCCCCCTTGTCCTGTCACTACATGCTCTGGTACATTGTCCACTGGGGAAACCAAGTCTGCTTGATTGTGGCCAGGTAGTTTGACTCCTCTGCCCTCAATTTAAACCCTTCATTAGGTAAAACTGATTTATCTCAAGTACCTTCATGTAGACAATACTAAAGTTTAAGAGCTTAACCTCCAGTTTAACTCTACTGTAAAAGCTAACTGGGAAGAAAAGGAACAGAAAACATGTGAAAAATGTTTTTAGGGAAAAGATTCAATGCCCTCATGAAAAAAATGTCATCTAAGGTGAATTTGACACAGGCACTGTACCTGCATGGTAACTTTGCATAGCATTCCTTACCTTTCAAATCATTTTTACATCTCCTATGTTTCACCAAGTCCAAAAAAAGAAATATACAGCACTTTTAAATATATTATCACTTCTGGTAAAATTGTGTATTCTCCCTCTTTGATAACTGATATTCCCCAGGTAATGTTGGAACTAGAAGCAAAGCTTTTCCTTTTCTCAATATTCAGCTCTAACTACTGAGAAATGCTCACCTTCCATTAAGGAGCCAAGTTTCACACAGCACTGCTTTCCTCACCCTAGCCCCCTGTTTTTAAGAACTCTGCCTTCCAGAGGAAATCCTGCTGTAGTGACCTTTGACTATTTACCACTTTGACTATTTACCAAGTGGCATGAGGTAACTGAGGCTGCAGCCTAGCAGTAGAGAGAGGCTCTCTGTAGGAGCAGATTTGATAATTATACAGAATAAAAGGACTCGTTTCCATGCAATGTAAAATGTTCCACACCTGGCCTATCCTCACTCCATAGTATGCTAAACAGCATATGTGCTCTCTAAAGGATGTTTAAACACTGCTGTCAAAAAAAATGAAACAGAGAGGAGCTCTTATAATGCATCAGGGGGGAAAAAATCAGTAGATATAAATGGGGGAAAAGGCTGTGTCAGCCTTTGTGGAAATAACACATTTTCTTCCTAATCTCCTGCTATATAGAGCAGGCAGTTACTGGCTGGGAAATAAAAGGAGGCTGGAAAACAGGAGAGCCTGCTTGCTGTAATCTGCACAATACCTGAGCACTAGGAGTTTGTTTCAAAATGCAAAATGTGAAAAGCAGCAGCGTGTGCATGTCAGGGGGGGAAAGTGGTCAGCAAGGAGAGGAGAGGAGAGGTGGCACCAAGCTGGGCTGGTTCTACAAAAGGATTAAGAGCCAAGTGGGGCATTTCTACCAGGAGCTGCTGCACATTAATGCATAACTGGCCCAGGTGCAAATCTCCCTTACCACCACCTCAGTGACTAAAGAAGCCTTCCCCACCCCTTCCTTTACTCGTGGTGCTTTTTTGTCTTGTGATTTCAGACTCCTAAACCCAGTCAAAACACCTCTGTGGGAGATTTAGGAAAGAAAAAAAAAGAATGAGCAGAGAGATACCTGTTCTTCAAAAACCAGCTTTAAGCTGAAAGATTGCACAGTAGTTTATTACTGTTAATCTCAAGGCAACAGGTGGCATGGCAGGAACTGCAGTGGGATCTCTTTCAGGCAGTGTGATGTGTACATCCAAAATCTTTGCTTTGCACATTCGGTATTTTTGGGGTTTTTTTTCCTTCTTCATCTTCTTACCATTCCCTTTGGTAACTGCCTCATTCCTTTGGCTTATCAGGGTATTTTGGGATGCCTACCCAGCTTCATGGGCCATTTCCCAGGTAGCAAGTGGATTCTCCAGGGATGTTCTTGCCACTGCAGCAAGTTTAATAAGGGCTGCCTGGCCCTCTGGGAATTGAGGCAGCAGGAGATAGGAGGAGTGGGGCTGAAGGGGCAGTGATGTGGAGAATACCTGCAAATAGAGCAATGTATTGGCGTCCTTGTCAAGAAGAGCTGCTGGTAGGAGCTTGGATCAATGAATGTACTCAATAGCCACGATGAATCTTTTATGAGAGAGTCCCTGCAACTACCCAGTAGGTTTTTAGGCTACTGTTTCCCTTTTTCAGGGATCTAGGCTGTCCTGTCAGGTATGTCCCTTGCCCAGGGTGGATTTCTTGTGTGGAGCTGTAAAACAATAATCATACCAGCTCACCTGATTAGAGGATTTAGGGTCATGCTCTGTCTCACAGCAGGAACACGAGAGGAGGGGCAATGATAAGAGACAGAGGATCTCAGCCTCCCAGCAATGTAATTATCTGCTAAAAAGGACAAATTCTGCTCTCCTGGTTTTGGTACCGTTCCTGGGAGCTGCTGCCCTCCATTGAATGAATGCCCATGTTGGAATTTGCAGAGAATCCCATGTCCTGTGTGGCATGTGTGCATTTTCCTTTTATCCTGGAGGGGAGGTGAAAAATGTAACAGGTCTAGTCTGGAGTGTAATCAATGATTTATAAGTGGCCATGCATTTTTTATGCATATAAAGTAATAAGAGCTGTAGAGTAAAAGCAGAAATGTGACATTAAATGGTTGCTCTTGCCAGTTTTCCAAGAGATATGATCAAAGCACCATTTCAGCAGCAGGGCTGCAGGACTGCACCCTCTAACAGGGAGACAATGACTTGATCAGGCTCTGGTTGAGGCTAGGAGCATCCTCTGCTTGAGGGCCTTGAATAATATTAAAAAAAGCTCAGCTGGTCAGACTAAACAGCTAATCAAGAGATGTTTTGTGATGCATCCTTTCATTTCATTCCTGTCACCCACAACTTCAAAGCCGAGATTTAAAATAAATTTAAAAACATAATAATTAAAAAAAGGTGATTGTGATCAAATTGAAAAGGAAGTGTTAACAGGATGAATCTGTAACCCTCTGCTTGATAGAGAAGAAATCTTCTGCTCCTTCTCTTCCTATACATCTTCCAGTGTATTAATCTCTTTTTAGTGTTTTCTTTTTCCTGAGCATCCCACTTTCTCTTTTTGCAGTTAGCTGCCAGAGAGATGTATTTTCTCCTCCTGACTGCATCAGAATTTCCTAAGGTTATGGGAACTGGTGCTTCTGGGGAATTATTGAATTCGAGTTATTTGGTGATACTTCTTCCTGCTTCTGCAAGCCCTGCAGGACAGCCAAAGCATATATCATTTCATTTTCTGGAACATTTAGGTCACTGATTTGTCTGCTAGCCTGGCAGTGTTTTAGTTTCACATTGTATATGAACAAGTGTAAAGTTTTGTGAGTATAATAAAGTCAGTGTGAAAAGACACTAAGGTTCATCACAGGATTTCTTGCAAGTGAATTGTTGGAAGCACTGGCATGCAATCTGGCTTGCTTATCAAATTGATTTAAATGCTTGGAGCGAGAGGCAGTACTGTAGAGAACTTGGTCAGACTTGTCTGAAGAAAAGTTTGTTTTAGAAACATGACCAAAAGAAAAAAAAAAGTAAATGCAAGCAGCTGGTATCTTGCTGTTTTGTGACCTGCCTGAAATGCTCTGTGTGGAGAATCCTGCTGATGGGAAAGCTCTGGCATGTGATGCTTTGCTGAATGCTGCTTGATGCATCCCTTGTGGTGCCTTCTGTGCCCTAAAGGAAGTTTTGGTTCATAAGTTACACTTTGGGAAACAAATACTCATTATTTGATACCCCAAACACACAAAGCATTTTCTAATTTTTCACTGAATTCTATTTTTCTATCCTTTGCCTTGGTGTATTCGGTGATATGTGTTCTGGAGTGGCTGCAGTATCAAAATTGTTAATTTTCTGCCACTCAGCACGTGTGCTGCTATGCCCTCCAGCTTTTTCTCTTTGAAGCCCTGGCATCCTGCTTCACTCCATGTTTCCTGTGGGAGAAATGAGCCTGCCTGCGTGGCCCTGGCGTGTTCCTATTTGGCCTGAGAAGTTGATCTTCACAATTATTGTCACCAATTCAAGCCCATCCAAGTATCTGGCTTTGAGAATATTGGAGATACTGCTGCCACTGTTTCAGAGACCCAGATGTACTAGCTTGAAGCATTTATGCTATTAAAAGGGCTGTGAGAAATTTTGGATGAGGCTCATGTTGACTTTGCAGCCAAGATTTCACCCTTTCATTATAAGACTAGCTTTCAAACTTCTGATCAAACCACAGACTAACAGATTTATTTCCCCCACCCCCCGAAATCTAATTTGCAAATATAATCTTCAACCTGAGGCTGAGGCTGCAATTGCTGCTGATTGGAATAGTGTGAGGGAAATCAGGCTGAATGGGGCTGTATAATTCTTTATTTGATATCATTAAATGAAATGCCAGCATTAGTTAAAATATCCACCAAATGCCACAGGTTTATACCTTAAGTGCATTATTCTCTCCTTGTTCTTTGGCATTCCCCTGAGGGTGGAAAGGACTGTAGTTAGGGGAGAAGAAACAATGGTCTGATCAATCACAGACCTCTTGAATTGCAAATCAGAATCAGCAACCAGCTCCAAGAGCTCTGTGCTGGTCTGTTGAGCTTTCTGCAGCCCTCTCATGTCATTCTCATATGACTCTTTACATAATGCTGAAATCTTTCTCACTGTCTCAGTTTTGGGGGGCTTTTTACATTGCTTTTAGGCTTGTAGAGCCTCAACACTGCTGCCAGCACAGAGCCCATGGTGTGGGAGTCAGGGTGACAAATCCCTGACAGGAGCCCTAACAGAGCACCTCTATTGTACCTGAGCACAAGCAGTTATTGTGTTTTATATCCTGTGGAGAAATGGGTAGTGAGCTGAGAAATGGTGCCGAGCTGCTGGTGCAGTCAAGTGCCCCATGATTTTACTACTCTCTCATAAGAATGGGAATATTTCCCCTCATCTACTGCAAACACCAGTGTGGCTCCACTGGGATCTCAGTGCTTTGGAGCTATTGAGGCCTCTCTGCAGAGAGATGCTGCTGGCAACATCTGCAGCTCCCTGTGCTCTCCTCTTCCATTGCAGGGAATTCTCGGGCATTCCAGGCACAGAACAAAAATCAATGCCTTGGTCTCCCAGGGTTTTCTCTTTGCTGTCTGAGAAAATGTTTGACAAGTTTCTGCCGTGCACTTGGAACAGTTGTGAGTTGGGAATGTTCCCCCCTTTGCCTTGCTCTCATGATCACATTTGAGCCCCAATGCCTCCTTTGAAAATGTGCTCCAGAGAAACCAAAGCCACTGAAGTCCTACTTGGATTCCTGGTGGAAATGTAACACCGGGAGAGTTGCAAAGGGACAGGATAACCTAAGCTTTTCCTTCTGTCTGTAAGCTGAAAAACTTGATGGAACATTGTGTGAGCTCCTGAGGGAGGCAAGTTTTGTTTAGTGGTGTTTTTTAGTTAGAGATTGCGATTCTGTTGACATCTGGCTGTTGGAAAGGTCTAAAATGTTTTATTGCCCTGGTCTTGGATGAAGGCATGTCTACATAAAAAGTCATTTGAAAAAGAACTCTTCCCTGGCCTTTATATTTTGCTTAAAATGTTTGGCAAAATTGGATTTTATTCTTGACTCAGCAATAGATAAAGAGTATAATGCGAAAGCAGCAAGTTGTGTGTAAAGCAATTGGAGCTGCCTTGCCTTAAGAGTGTTTCTATTCAGGTGTCTGTTACCATAATTCAGTTGCACTGTGCTTCCCTATCAGGTTTTCCTGGAGATCTCTGCTGTGTGCAAACAAAAAGGAACTTGGAAGCCGCTGAGCTTTCTAAAATGTTAATGTAAACATGGTGCATATGTAGGACTAGTGAGAATTTCCTCAGCCAAACATATCAGGCTGTGATTAATTAGCTAATAATCGATTAAGTGATTAATTAGCTAATAATCGATTGCTATTGGTTTTGGGCAAGCCTGTGCCACGTGGGTTTGGGTTGTAGGGCTGGTTTGGCACAGCACTTCTACACACTGCATGGAGGTATCTCTGTCTGAACCAGGAGCTGCTGCTCTGTTTTCTCAAGTGGCCAAGAAGCACTTCTAAGGACCAATTTCCCTTGCTTGTTAATTGGCAATTATTGTAGAAAAATACTCCATGATCTAGTGGCACCTATCCATCCCTCCATAATGCCATCCCAGACTTCAAAGCCTGTGTGGATGAACTCTGCCCCTGAGCTCTGGTGAGGGGGCAGCAGTACAGGTAAGGGCAGAATGTACCCATTGGAAATACAAACATCAGGATCCCTTCTCTCCTGGGTGAATAATCTGAGATTTAATTTTAATGGCATTAATCTTTTGGCCAGAAGCACAGCAGATTGTGCCCAGAGAAGACTTCCATGGGAGTCCTGTTCCCAGGAAGGGTGGGCTTGAGGTGGAAGTACCAACGATGCTGGTGCCAAGAGGCCTGTTTGAGGCTGGGCTAACTTGCTTTTCCCCCTAGTTAATTCATTGCTGAATCTAGAAACAGGGATATCTGGGGTAGTTTGGGATAGTTTCACCTTTGTCCCTCTTATCCATGTAGCTCTAATGTCAAACTGTGCAGCAGTTCTTTGTTAGCAGGGCAAAAGCATCTGGTTGTGTTGTGTTCAGTAATTTCCTGACATTCATCTCCTCGCCAAGGAACATCATCAGTTCTCACAAGAAATCTCCACTGGTCTATACTCGCTCCCTCAGCTCACTTCAGTGCTGGGCTGAAGAAAACAAAGGGTAATATGCTATTTGAGAAATTGTGTGACCTGGCAGTTAATATTATTGCTTAATTAGGCTATCTCATGTCTTAAACTGAACACATCATTTAGGTTATATAGATAGCCAGATTTTTACTTTGAGTTTTATTTTAATGCCCCTTAACACTCCTGTGTAAATACAGCTCTTAACTGATCACAGCAAGAACCTATCGAAGGAGGACTGAAATTTCCTCATTAATATCCAATTTTCATGCCATACAGTGTGGTATTAATGTCACTTTTGGTCATGTATAGTTGTCAGGGCTCTGACATAGCTGGACAGAACAGCGTGACTTTCATAACCTCGTTATAAAAAGCAATTAGGGGCAACATCCAGCTCTGCAGTGACTAATCACGTGGAGATGTAAGGAGCTTCCCACAGCGAATTTAATTAGCAGGAAACACAGAGTAGTCTGTGACCTGCAGTGCAGATAACACAGTTCCTGTCCAGCAGTGTTGGTCCCTTGCTCTGAAAGGGCACCTAACCTGCTCTGGTGCCAGAGCCATGCATGACCTACAGGCTTCCAAGGGACTGGAGCTGGAAACTTCCAACCCAGAAGGCTGAATCAGGAAATGCAATGCTGGTAAATCCAGTCTTGGACCAAGCAATACCCTGGGCAGCTTTAGAATGCTGAGGAATAACCCAGGAGGAGCTAGGTGCTAATGCCAGCAGTACCTGGACATGTCTTAAGAATGTGTAGGACAGATTTTGGCAATCAGAGCTGCACTGCACAGAGTAATGAAATGAGTGGCTTCTTCATGTGTGTGAGTGCATATGGGTAAGGAGAGTTGTGATGTACAAATTTGTATGAAAAGGAGTTTTCAGGACTTGTGTTGGCTGTGATGCAGGAATTCCTTGTTTGTTATTGAGAAGAAATGTCCTTGAGTCTAATCTAAAACCTTCAAGATAGAGGTACAGAAGACAAAATTGAGCTATATGTGCCCAGAAACAAAGAGAACAGGATTTAAAATAGTTTATTAATAAATTATTATGTAATAAATAGGTAAGAAGTGGGTTCCCAAATTCTCATCTAAGCTGACTTTCATCAACCACCAAGAATAACTACCTCTCTGAAATGTAATTAATCTTAGTCACATCAGGGTTTTCAGATGTTTAGGGCCTGGCTCTGTCCAGCAGCCTAAGAGCAAAGCAGCTATGTTTGAGGCCATAGCCTGTTTTACAGCACTTCAGATCTATCTGTTCACTTCCATTCCTTTTATGCCATCTCAGGAACACAGAGCAATTCAAACCTTCCCAGTGCAATGCATGTGCAGGGTGTGAGACAGCCTTGCAGGCTGCTCCCAGCTCTGAACCTGAAGCTTGGGAATGACAGATAAATACAGGGAGAAGGACACCAGCAGGGCTGAGCAAGATTTCCTTGTCCTGGTGCAGCGGTGTTGAGTCAGTAATTTTATTTCTTTGAGTCACATCCACAGACAGAGGACTTCATCTGCTGAGGGTGACAGGGGTGAGTATTGCCATTTCAGAGCTCAGGGAGGATGTGACAGGGCCTGGCAGAGGAGAAACAGGCTTTTGTTGTTTGGTTTTAGCAGCTCCTGGCTGGACTGCTCCGTCTCCCAGTGGCAGGAGGTGTTTGCAAATACATATGTGTGTGAGGCTGGGATGAGGTGTGTCCTGCACCATCTGGGCTGTGCAGATGCACGTTGGCAGGTGTGAACTGGGTAGCTATATTTGTGAGCTCTCAGCCTGCTTCGGGAAGAGGAAAGAGGCTGCTGCTGAGAACTCTGGCTAGGTACTCACTTCTCTTGTAATATATTAGTTTAATTTAAATTCACTTTACAGTCAGTGCACATGAGAATTATTTTGAAGGTTTAATTTGCTAGCTGCTGAAAGCAATAAGGTGGCTATCAACAGAGAAGAAATAGCTTGGCTGTTTGTTAATGCTCTTGGGCTGTACTGTAAGTACTCCAGGCAGCTGTGATGGAGAGAGGCAAATCAACCATTGCTGCTTTCCAAATCGCCTGGTTTATTGTATCAATAGTTTTTTGTTTCTAGATATTTACCCGTGAGGTACTGTCTGGGACAGACAGCTGGGGGAATCTATGTAGAGTCTCAGAAACATTCAGAGGGAAAAGCTGTTTAACCATCTAGGAAACATAATGCTTGGTCTCTTATTAGTGGCAAAAACTTCATTAAATTTATTATGTTTGGATTGGTGCTAATTTTTTTGGCCATTCTGGTCAGCAGAAGCTGCACTGAATTGCCTGTATTTGTACTGGGAATTTTATTTCTTATGATGGCAGGATTTGATTTTATCTGCAACCATCTGGAGTAAGTTTATTTGTGTTACGTGGCTTGCATGTATTTATATTTCAGACTGAGATCCCTTAAATTGAATTCTCTGAATTTTTACATATCATATAAATGACATTTGCTTGCAACACAGTGGAGTGATTACAGTGAATACTAAAATGGCAACATTCTGCAGTAAAAAAAATTACAATGTAAAATGAACATTCATTTACAACAGAGTGTAAATTTATACTATTTAATGAAATGCGTTCACTGTGCAGTAAAATACTTCTTGTGCCTATTGAAATACAATTACAAAGCACTGAAACTTATAATATTTAAGAGACATTCTGTTTCACAGTAAAAATTGTGTCATGTTTGTTAAAATTATATTTGATAGAGTGAAATAAACACGGTCTGTGCATATGTTTATTTCTCCATATTGATAAAATTAAATAAACATTCTCATGACATCAATCTGCTGTAGACCAGAAGTCCTGTACCTGGGCTTATTCAGCATCACTTGTGTTCCACAGCTGTTTCCTTGTGGCTGAGAAGGTGCTGTCCTCAGGTGGAGCATGAGGGAACATGGCTTGATGGGGACTGTGACTGGCCATGGAGATTTCTGGAGGAGGTTTCAGGGCCAGGAGACATCAACACATCCCTTACAGGGGAAAGGGAGGCTGCCCAAAAGGGGTTTTTCCCAGCCAAGTGGTGCCCATGAAAACAGCCATGCCCAAGCTCCCTCTGAGCTGTGACACAGATCTGTGCACAGACATTCTGCCAGGATCTGAACAGAACATATTTGTGGTATTTGGCAGTCAAACTCTGTTGCCCACAGGCTGGACTTGTTTCAGGGAGGGATTCTTCCAGCTCTTGCAGCAGTGGCTGCAGCAAGGAATGGTTGTGGTGACATTACAGAGTTATTCACAGAGGTGCTGGAGATGACAGAAGCATAAAAAGAAAATGCAATTGTCTCAAATCCATTCGCTGCCACGAGAAGCCTGATGGCAAAAATGGATTTGTTCTCTCACAGCTCTGGTTCCTGCAGGCACAGGCTGAGAAAATGTGTATATTTTTGGACAGGGTCAAAAATGTTTTTAATAGTGTGAGCCTGGTAATTGCTCTGATTTTTAGGCCATAATTGTGCTAGGGAAATACAGGGCTTCCCAACAGGCCTTTTTGGGGTTGTTCTGGACAGCTATGAGCCATGCTATTGAAGGCAGTTCTTCCTTTGTCAGCCCTCAGCTGTCCTGTAAAGCATAGGGAAGGAACTCCTGGAGAGAGCTCCAGCCACCCAGCTCTGCTGGCACCTCAGCTGGGGTGAAGATCTGCCCTTTGGAACCTCTGGTGCCAAATTAACATTGCTATTGCTGTACCAGCGTGACAATCCTTACCTTTCCTCACCCTCCAGAGAACAAGCAGGCTCTCACTGCAAGAGAAAAGAATAAAATGCCCTAAATTATGGACATCAAATAGTGCAAGATGCCTTTTATCAGGGCAGATGCTGGCCTGCTTTCTCTTTTTGTAGCTGGTGTTAAATTGCTGGCTGAAGATAACCACTTCCCATGGTTTACATGCCCATTTCTACTCCAGAAATGTAAGGAGACTCGACTCTATTGGGCTAATAATGCTCTGTCCATTTCTGTCTTCAGCTCAGCTGAGGAAGCTGTTACATAAAATAAATGCTATAAAGATGAGGTTGGCCATTCTCTCTCTTCTTTGCAAAGGTCATCAGCTCATTACGTTACTGAAGAAAATGTTAAAATTTGATATTCTGAGATAACAAAATCTGATTTCCACTTGCCCTTTTTATTTCAAAAGAGGAAAACCTGCTATTTATTCCAACCAAAATATTGGTTCAAATTGAATGGGCAAGAGGTTCAAGAAGCAGCCTGGGTTACTTGTGGATTTGCTGCAATGGATAATTTCCAGGCTGGCTGTAGCACAGCTTGCCAAGGCTCCCCCACAGAGTTTTTAGGCCCAGATGCACACAGATATTTGCTCTCTGCTTTCAGTTCATTTTCCATCTCACCTCAGTCCCCAGCTTTTTTCCTGAGTGACTCTGGCACGTGTTTTTGCTGCATAGTCTCAATAATGCTGGTCTTAAGGCTCAGTGACATCCTGGGCTGTGTCCTTGCTTAGAAAAATGTGCAGAAAGAGAGAAGTCCAGGGCTCGGGGGAGGGAACTGGGATAGAGCTGATGGAAGGGGAAGGGGAAGGGGAAGGGGAAGGGGAAGGGGAAGGGGAAGGGGAAGGGGAAGAGGACATAGGGTACTAAAGGTGGGTGAAAGACCCAGAGAGGGCATGGGGTATATCCAGGGAATTGAGAGCTGCAAGGAGGAGAGGAAAAATGAAAAAACGAAACGCTGAAACTAAAACTAGTTTGAAGAAAGGCAAATTTATGTGGAAAGGAGGAAGATAAAATGATGGAGAGGTTTTGCATGGCTGTGGCATTTCCAAGCTGACTGCAGCTGGCAGAAACAAGGCTGCAGGAGGGCAGGGACATGATGAGACTTGCTCACAGCACACCACAAGAAGAGCAGAACCATTTTAGAGCCCCTCTCTGCTCCCCCAGTGGCTCTGCCATCCCCTCCCTGCCCCCACCCTGCCTCCCAGCTAAATTTATTCTGCTCCTAGTACTGTCTCTGTGCTGAGCAAGCCAGCTCTGTACAAATTAAGAGGACAAGATGTTCAGAAGTGGTAAATTCACACTTTTTTTTTTGTTTTCCTAGCACATAAAAGCGAATTTAGATTGGTGGTGGGGAGGGCAACCAAACTCAGGGGGTGGGGAAAACTGCACAAAAAAGCATTTCAGCACTCAGAGAGCTGAATGCCACATATCAAAGCAGCTTCTAAATGAATCTTTGCCTTCCCAAGGTGGATTGCAGCAGCACTGATGCTGATAATAAACGGTGAGCTTCTTCTCAGAGAGGCCTGAGCAAACTCATGCTTTGTCTTGGGTGCCTTTTCCATGAAGCTTCCCATTTCTGCAAATAAATTTCCTAGCTGTGCTTGACCACTGTAGCCTCAGTTTTCTCTGGGTCAGCTGGAATTTTCCATCCTCTGAATCCCTGTTGGTTTGGCCCCTGTGAAAGCACATTTGATGGTGTGGGGTGCAGTGGCTGCCCAAGAGGAGCTCAGAGGGTCAGCCTGGGCAAGGTGACAGCAGCTCAGGGGCTTCTCCTGAATCCAGGGACAGCCTTGGTGCAGTGAGGAGCTGCTGCTCCCTCATGAGCAGCTCTGTGCACATGGAGAACAGGAGAAAATCTGTTCTCTAAGCTCTCCCCAGACAAATTCCACTGAGGGCACATCTGGCCACCTTCTCCAAGGGCCCAAATTTGCAAAGTTATGCAGGAACCCAAACACACAGATTGGAAAATCCTCTCCAGGTTGAAGTACCTGCTTTCCTAATTCCTCAAGCCACAGGGACTCGTCCACCTAGCTGCTCCTGTAAATTCTGACTTTAAACCAGATTTCTGCAGCTGCAGAGGGGTCTGCTACCCCCCTTCCCTGCTCTGTGGCTCAGCAAGGATTACATTTTTTTAGTGCAAAGATTAGCAATTCAAACAGAGGAAAAGGAAGCCTCACTATGCTGCTGCCAATTGCTTGGTTTAATAAAAAAAAATTCTTTCGCCACATTTTTTCAAGAAAAAGTGGCTTTTCCAAAGGAAATGGTTCATTGTTCTTTGAAGGGGGAAGAAGGGAAGGGAAAGCCAAATCTATTTACCATGTCAAATCCAGTGAAGTTCACTGAAGTAGGGTAAAAAAATTGAAAGTTTCACATCAAGACTTAAAATTCAGCTTAGTTCAAACTGTCAGCAGTGCCTTTTTTCCCCATTCCAAACATGTGTGAGAGCTGACCTTGCCCTGCTGGGGTGTTGTGCTCTTGACTTTCTCTGTGCTCTCCAGTGACAACTCTGCTTTTATCAAAAAAGCAGCTCAGAAGAAAGGGGACCTGCTAGAAATCTGTAATTAGGATTTAAAGTCGCCTCCCCTTCAGGTTTTTCCCTTGCAAGTGCCAGGGTTTCTCCAGGGGAAGTGCTGAACAAAAGTGATGAACAAAATCTCTCCTGTCAATGCAGGAAATGCAGAGATGCAATAGGTTGACACAAATCCAGCCCAAGACTCTCTTGCAAAATAATTACACTTCAAGAGGATTTTAATCTCATGTTAACAAGACCCCCTACAATCTTTGTACTCTCAGTCGTATTAGAAACTGATTTATAATTAATGGCAACTGCAATGTCACTACCTTTCCATGAGAGAGATCTTTAGCTACCTTCTCTGAAGGGGGTGGAAAAAAGCAAAATATGAGAGAAAGGTTTAATGGCTGCTTTGTCATGTTAATAGTAAGTGGCTCTCACTCAGAAGTACCTGGAAGCATAGAATATATGGGGAAGAAAATAATCTTTGTGCATCAAGCATTTAAATTACAGTCAAAAAAACCTTATTTGAGTAAAACCAAGAATGTATTCCATGTGGCATCATATCCAATAACTGTATTTTGCCTCTAGAGAGGTACTGAAGTCAATAATGTGACCAGGATTTGACAGTTTGCAGAGTTCATACTCAAGACAGGGGTGTTGGTGGGATGGATGTTCTTAAGAAGTCTGTTCGATACGAGTTTGTTTAACACAGAAATTTTTTTGTTGCCATTCCTGTTGACTTCTCTTTTTATTTTCCCTCCAAGATTTACTCAGTAAATAGGTCCCTAATGTATCCACATTCTACAAAAGCATTAAAAAATCTGGGTCTGATTAATTAAAATCTCATTATCCATCATAATTGCAGTAGGTATGCAAAACTGTAAGATTTATTATTCAAGGAATTAATGCATTTCTAGAACTCTTTGGGGTTCATATGAGAGTTGGAAATGAGCACTGTATAATAATTTGTTTCAGGAGAGCTAATTAAGTCAGTTCATTTATTCAGTTATCTAAGCCTGGTCTAATCCCGCACACCACTAAAACCTTTTGATGCTCCCAACTTCATTACTGATTTGAATTAATGTGAGGGCACAAACAGAAAATGTTCTCCCATTTAGTCATGCATGGCAAGTGCCAAGCCTGAGGTCCACAGGGTAAATCTGTGTTTCTGCCCTTGTCTTCCAACCAAAGACTCCTTTTCATAGCAAATACCTCTGGTTCTGCTGGAGCCTCTCTGGATAAATCCAGCTGAAGGTGCCTCTGCTGCAGCCTGGCTCTGGTCCCTGAGGGCTCTGGGGGGAAGCAGGGAGTTCACCAGCCAGCTGTGATCACAACTGCTCTCACACTTGGCATTTGCTCTGCACAAAGAGGCTGTGCTGGAGGAAAAGATGAGAATGCTCCTTGTGGTCATCTTTATCCCTTGCCGCTGCTCTGCCCCATGCCAAACACTGCAGAGTACACACAGACAGAAGAGAGTCCACCTGACAGTAAATAAAGGGTGCTTATTTAGGAGGAGGGTTAATTCTGAGTTCTGACAGCTCTCTGTTTGAGGATGCTTACTGTGGGGCTGGGGGAAAGGCCATGAGACCTGTTGTCTGCTGTCTGCTGTGGAAAAGTCTGTTGGTTTAATGCTTTAAAAGCATTAAGCCAAAATATTTTTTAGAGACATGCTAAAACTAATTATTCTTTTTCCCATGTATATGAGTTTATTCTCTCATTATAGCCCCACTGTATTTTCACAGAAAACAGGGAATCAGTCTTGGTATGCTCTGTTTGGAGTTAATACCATTGGGATATCAGAGTTGAATTTTCATGAGGAAACCTCAGGAGACTTCAGTCCTTATGCAAACTGGAGTTATGGCAAACTGGCCATACTAGGCAGCCATTTAATTTCTTTTCATAAAACCTTGCTATGAAACTAATTCTTGGGTCTGAAGCTTCTGGAGTATTTTGTATCCTTAAGGAGATCAAAGAGGGAACCAAGTAGCAGTCTGGGAGAATTCAAATTAATGTATTGCAGGAGGGAAAAGAATTCTGCAGGAATCTTCTGGTTTGCCAAGAAGGACTGAGGAAGCATTTCAGTCCTTGCAGGAATAATTCTGTCTAGGATGGAATTATTTCTCAGCCAGCTGATGCAATAGATCACTGGGTGTTCTGACTTATAATTTGCTGGTTTGCATGTGAATTTGCAGATCTCCTTTCTGGAGAACTGAAGACATAGCTCTGTCAGAGAGATGAAGTGATGATGGCCTCTTAAAATTCTCAGCGTTTTTTTCTTGGCTGTGCACAAAAACCTCATAATTTTTACCTCCAGCTCAATTTTTTTGCAGCCCCACATGCCATAGCTTTCAATTAATCAGGGTTTGGATTTTCTCCTCCATTTTTTGAAGAATCTCCATTATCAGATGTGGACCCCGATTGATTATCCCACCTTATTGCACCTTCTGAGAACACACAGCCAATTAAACCCCTCTGCCTTCCTCAGGGTGAGCCAGCCCTGCAGACTCCTAACAGTCCCACCACAGCATGTTGTTCCTTTGTTACCAAGGCAGCAATTAACAAGTTTTTAATGGAACAAAAGCTCCCAGATACCACACGGCATGATAATAGGAAGGTGTCTCCTTTTCCTCTGCTCAGCATGGCAAGATTTTGTATAACCCTTCCTCCCTTGGGTTGAACAGCCCTGTCAAGGTGCTCAGTGTGGGATTTTTATTCCTTCTCTCCCTGCTGCAGTGCCTCTAAAAATAATGATATTTACATGTGTTCAATTATTAAAGGGTTCTAAAATGTAAATCTGAACCGCAGTCCTGCTTTAAGCAAGAGGTGTTTTAATGTCAGTAAATGGGAAAGATTATCTTTTCTTACCAAGATGATCTCTGTGGTGCCATTGAGTTCTGCACTGACAGGCTTTGCTGATGGAGTAATTATTTTTTAAAGCAATTCTTTCAGGTTTTAATGTCATATTTATGCAAATTAAAACACAGCACCAGAAAAGGAACCTTGTCATCTCTCCAAAATAATCTATAAGACTATTTTTTTAGACAAAAGTCTCAGTTGGGAAATAATTGCTTCTGTGCATGAGATTAATAATAATAACTAAGTAATTTGCTATTGTTTTTCATTAGGAGAGTTGCTTTTCAGCTGAGCTATTTAAAAATCTAAAAAGATGCTTCCTGAAATTCTGGTGATTTTTGAGGTGGATGAGATGTTATTGGCTATGGTATGTAATGCAAAAGACATTTCTTCCCCCAGTGAGCTTCAACCTGTCTGGGTTTAATTTTGTGCTCTGGTGCATGCTAGGTGATTTTAGAGGAAGGGAGAGAGGAAGGGAGAGAGGGAGAGAGGGAGGGAGGGAGGGAGGAAGGAAGGGAGGAAGGAAGGGAGGAAGGAAGGGAGGGAGGGAGGAAGGAAGGAAGGAAGGAAGGAAGGAAGGAAGGAAGGAAGGAAGGAAGGAAGGAAGGAAGGAAGGAAGGAAGGAAGGAAGGAAGGAGGAAGGAAGGAAGGAAGGAAGGAAGGAA
This sequence comes from Lichenostomus cassidix, assembly GCF_008360975.1. NCBI lineage: Eukaryota > Metazoa > Chordata > Aves > Passeriformes > Meliphagidae > Lichenostomus > Lichenostomus cassidix. Next base: position 2,171,473 of record NC_139483.1, read on the forward strand.
GGAAGGAAGGAAGGAAGGAAGGAAGGAAGGAAGGAAGGAAGGAAGGAAGGAAGGAAGGAAGGAAGGAAGGAAGGAAGGGCTGTTGCATCTGCATTACTGGGGAGCCTTAGTTTCCCAGACTACTCCTAAATGTCCCTTCTCCATGAGGACAGGATGGGCTGGGATAAAGTCTGGTGCAGGGATCTGTTCTCCAAAGTGAAGGAGGAAAGTGTTGGGCTTTCATTTTTAGGATTAAGGCGTCACAGGAGGTGCACGTGGGCGTTTCTGGTGTAGCCCAGAATCTGCATCCTTTGGAAAAGCCTGTCACTCTGAGACACCTGCACTAAAAGTGGAAACCACGTCGAGTGTGACTAATTTAGCCTCTGCTGTGAACTTCAAACGTCTTGGGAAGTTGTAAAGTGAATCTGTCCTGAGCTTGGAGAAAAGACTTCAAATTAAAGGTCTGCAGCAATGTGTGCTGAATTCATGTACCTCCACTTACACCTGGAGCTGTAAAGGTGCTGCTTTGGTTGTTTATGATTTATTTCTCAAGGAAATCCTGGAGGGAGTTGGTGCATTTCCTCAGTACTGGTGTACTCATGCTTTCTTTCCCCTCACCTATCTATCTATATCTATATCATCTATATCTATATCTATATCATCTATATCTATCTATATCTACATCTATATCTATATCTATCTATATCTATATCTATATCTATATCTATCTATATCATCTATATCTATAGCTATATCTATATCTATCATCTATCTATATAATCTATATCTATCTATATCTATATCTATATCTAATCTATATCGATCTATCTCTATCTATACCTATATTTATATCTATATTTTTATCTGTATCTATATCTATCTTTTCTATCTATCTATACACACACACATATCTATAGAACTAGAAATTAGTAATTGACTCTGAGGAATTTGGCCAAAACTCTGGCCTGGAAAGTTTGGCAAAATGTAGATTCACAATGGAACCTTGTGACTTGAAACTCGTTTCTTACAGTTCATTAAAAATGTAATGGGTGAGCTGGAATCTGTCAGTGCAATTAGTCCAGGCTGGGGGGAAAGCAGGAGCTCAAATCTTTTGGATAGTAGCATCCTCTGTGATGCAACCTTGTCTTTGTAAGCAAGTGGTTTATCACTATGTGGGAAAAAACAGTATGTAGGTCTTGCACTTCAGCTCTTGTCACTTCAGAGTGATGCTTGAAATGCTTTAGCAATCATGTAGCTGCAGCAAACAAAATGTTAGTACAGTGAGAGACTAGAAGCAAACACGTATAATCACACCCTTATAAAATAACTGATGATATGTCTTCATTGGGAACTCAAGCTCTATTATCTCCAAAATAGCACAGTACAACAGAGTGAGAGAGGATCTGGAGATGTGAATTTTAAATGGAAATTTTCTGCTTGTCTTTAGCCTTAGTGATGGCAAAGTCACTTTTAAGTTGGAGCTGTGTCAGGGTGTGTGTGAGAATATGAGTAACAGAGAAGGTGCACTCTGGCTGCCCTTGCTCATCAGGTATTAAGAGGGAGTCAATTACACTGGAGGACAACAAATTGAAATTGAGAGGAACTGTGTGCACCATTAACCAATGTGACTCTCCAGGACTGCGTATGCAAGTGCAGAGAAACTCTGCAGAGGAATAACCTCATCCATAGGTGAGCAGATTTATCTGGCAGCTTTGGTCCCTGGTGCTCTAGGACTGCAGGCAGTGATTCAGGCACTGGGGGACAATGAGAAAACTGCAGGAACCAACAAATCTGTGGCTCTGCACACCCATGTTTCTCACCCCTAAGGACTCTGCATCCCTGCAGGAGCTGCCTCGTTGTTCCTGCCCTGCTTTGCAGTGAGAAGCAGCAGAATAACCCCAGGCCAGCATGGTGACAGTGCAGTGAGAGCCTGTGATCTCTGTAGCTTGTGTGGCATGGATGGAAGTCAGGAAAGCTGATCTGCTCTGAGACATGCATGCAAATGTTCTGCAGCACCCCAACATGGGTTTTCCCTGCGCAAGGGGAATTGAATTTGAAGCATCATCAGATGCTTCCCTTGCAGTGACAGTCTTTGAGGTCATTTCAATAACTTGATATACCCATGCTTCTCTTAATATGCTGTTAAACCACTTCAGACTGTCCAAATCTCCCTGTGTACAATGGGATATACAAAATCATGGTAATGCCATTGCTGAGAGGAGCAAACTGCTGTCAGATCCCCCTCTCTATTCTGTACAACCACAAATCCATTGAACTGCACTCCATTATCTCTTATTAATGGGAAATTGTCCATAAATTGCTGAGGCGTGGCTGTGGCTTTTTCCCCAACACAGCTGCAGCCTCTTTATCCTGTGATATTCCAGCCTCTCAAAAATAAAAAGAGAAAGTGGTGTGTGGGGGTGGGGAGAGATGGGAGGAGGGGGGCTTGAAACCCCTCATGCAGCATCTTCCAGCAGCCCCTGGGAGAAGCAGGAGGAGCTTCTTCCTTGCTGGCTTCCCAGTGAAGGGGTGGAAAAGGAAGACAAGCAACTAGCAAGGATAACAAGAGTAGGAGCAGGGAAAAAGTACAGAATTTATCATGTCATGGTGAAGGTGAGGTTGTATGGAGAGAAAGAGTTCTGTTTACAGCATTACTGTGGAGTACCAACCCCTAATAGCTCTTCTCTCTGCAGAGGAGTGGTGGGTGGGGATGAGCTCAAAGAGCAGCCCAGCACTCACCAAGGGGCTGCAGAAACTTCCTTCTCACCTTTTCTACCAGATCTTGTAAGAGCAGGGAATGAGAAACCACTGGGATGGGTGGGTTTGCAATAGGACTCAGTGGTCCTTGGGGCAGAACAAAAATCTGCCACAAATAGCCTAGAAGGAGACACTAAAAACTGAAAGCTTCTGGATCTGGCCCAGGCCTGCTGTTATTGATGGCTCAAGTGGTGCTTGAAGGAGGAAGATCTTGGAAGGTACAGTAAAGGGGAGGCTGGGCTCTCAAAATAGGATGATGGCACCAGGTTATGTCAAAGCTGGGTCTTGCAGTGGTCAGCTTTGCAATCCTAGATCCTCCTTTCCATTTCAGAGCCCCATGAGTTATCTGCCTAGACTCTGGGCATCTCTACACAAATACTCTTGAGCAGCAGGAGCCATGGAGCAGGACAGAGGTCCAGGTGCATTTGGTCACTGACCCAAACACATGACCCCATTCCTCCTGTCACGTTAGCATCAGGAAATGAGCTATTCTGTGTGGCAAGTAACAAAAGGCCATCCAGTTTTCCTTGTGTTAATTGTACTACAGACCGTTTAATTCTGCAAATGAGCTGCTTGGCAGACTTTCAGAACAATTACACAACTGCCTGTCCTGCTCTCCCTGCGAGAGCTCAAGAGCAGCTCAGCTGTGAGGCTGCTGAGCCTCAGCACCATCCTCCCCATGGAGCAAATATCCTCCTGGTGGGTGTCTGGTGGGAGTGTCTGTCCTGCCAGCCTGCAAAGCAGGGACACCCCACGGTGTCCCTGAGCTTCTGCTCTGTGTTGGAGGCCCTGAAACCTGCAGAGGGGAGGGAGGCTGGGCAGTGGGAGCCACAGCCGAGCTAAAGAAGAAATAAGATGTGATTAATGGGATGCATGGGCTAGGAATTTTTAAAGCAAGATGTTTGAAGCATGCTCACCAAAGCCTTTGGAGAAAGTCTCTGTCACTACTGGGGACTTTGATTCTTTGAGGGACTCGAGTTCTGCATCTCCCTTAGTCATCAGCACGTAGCAGAGTCTGGGCAGTCAACTGCTTCTGGCTCAGCAGCTTCTTATGGGGAAAGGAAATAATGATCCCAGCCTCCAGCTTTGGGATCAGCTGTGGGAAGACCAGCAGGTATCATCAGCATGAAGGGGGGAGAAAGGACAGCAGCCTCAGGGTGTGACATGTGAGGGACCTCAGCTCTTGACCAGGCTCAATAGGGAGTGACCTCCCCTGAATAAAAACTGTGCTGTTGAAGGGTATGGCCAGCACAGCAAATCAGCATTTGTGTGATTGCCCAGTGAAGTGGGAGCAGCAGACTTCCCTCCACGTTCCCATGACGACTTTGCACCACAATAAATGTTACAGAACACAACGTACCTGTAAGCTCAGGGTTGCTCACCTGCTAATTACTGTGCTCTGAACTTCCTGCCTGAAGTCTGCCATGTACAACATCCTGGAAAAAATGCCTTTAATTCTTTTTTTAAGTGGCAAATACGGCTGTGTACACTGAGCACCAGCAGGTCTTTCTGCCAGCAATGCAATTTTCAAGTAAGCAAAACAGAATCATCCAAAGCACGGCTGAAAATGCTAGTCTTTTATGAGGATGCTGAATGACAATGAAAGGATTCTAGAATTTGTTGAAGAAAATTATGGCCTTGAAGAGAGTAGTGGCTTTTAGTCATTTGACATATAAGGATTTATAATGCAATGTAATAGAGACATTTTTCCCCCAAGGATATATGAATTCCATTATATCCTATTACTTGCCATAAATTTAATATTAGAAGGTTTTTTATTTAGAATGACATGTAGAGATAGACATGTATGAACCAGATTCTTGACTGATTTATATAATATTTATGTTATATTAATGTTATTTATATTTACATTGTTTTATATCCATATTGCATCAGCTGAAAGTTTGGCCCTTAAGTGTTATTGATTGATTTGTTATTTTTTTATTACTTCCCCCTCATTGTCTACTTTGTTTGGAGGGAGGGTGGTTTCACTTTACATAGGGGTTTGCCCTGTACTTCAAGCCTGGTTGGAAACTGATTGTGGGCCATATGAAATAATTTAGTGCCTGTGATTCCAGCAATGAGGGCTTGGGCTGAGCCCAGCCTTTCAAAGATGACTGTCACTTCCCGCTCGTGTTTTGTGACATATTATAGAATGCTGCTTCTCTGTGCAGCAATTTTGTCATTATACAAGATAGAAAGAAAAATGGGAAATCCATTACAAGCCAGACTTTGTTATGACACAAGAGAAGAATCCCCTGGGAAGTTAGATTAAATTCTCTTTGAAAATAAAATAAAAATGCCACCATGCTTGACAACATTAGATTTATTATATATTTATCTCAGAAGCTCTAGGTATGCTCCTGTCAAAGCTTCTTTAGATGCTGAGATATGTGAGACAAAGCAAATCATTCCTTGAGTCGTTGAAAGGGAAGTTTATTACAGAATTGGAATTAAAAGATTTGAATAAGAGCAGAAATTGGCAGTTCCATCACGAGTTGGAGGCTGATTGCTTGCTGCCTGTGTGAGCCACTTAAACCAGCTCAGCTGTGAAGTTTATCCATGCCATGAACTCATGTTTTACAGTGGTTTAAGCCAAGTTGTTTTATTCCACAGCAGAGTGAACTCCAAGAGCAGCTCAGTCAGCATGCAGGGCTCACCTAACACACCACAATGGCCACACCTTCCCAACTCAACTGCTCTGGATGCTTTCCTCCATCTCAAAGCAGAAAAATGCTTTGTATGATGAAATCCCAGGGACATTGTGCATGGTCAGAGATTTTTCTGCAGCCAGCCCCAGTCCTACAAGGAGCTGGGCTGATTAATTCATGCTGTACTGTTACACTCCCAGCCTGAGAAATTGAAATTAATGGTGAGACTGTTCTTTCCACAGCCGTGCATCATCCTAGAGAGTGGATCTCAGCAGAAGTGGCTGATTCATCTGGCATGGTTTGCTCCCAGAGGTCAGGGGTGTGCCTGGGAGGAGCTGGGGCTGCTGTCATCATGACTGGATTGTCCACAGAAAAGCTTGCAGAAGGAATGCAGAATGAATTCCAAATACCATCAGGTTACAAACAGGACAGAAGACAGTCAGGAGGAGGATGAACCATCTGGAGCAGCTCCATCCATGCTGATACCTAGCTTTTCCCTTGGTCCCAGGCGTGGTGGGGATGGATGTGCAGAAAGGAGCTCTCTGTAAAATAGACATGGAAAATGAGGTTGGAACAAGCAAGCAAATAAATGTTGAGTGCCAGGAGTGCCTTTGCAGTCAGCAGTATTAGAGCAGCTCATGTATTCAGATCTGTGGGAAGTCTTTGTGAGATTGACTTGCTCCAGGGCAGTAGTTAGTCGTGAGCCTCAGAAAGCAGGGGAGCAAGAAGGTTTTCCTTGCCTTTGTGGCATTTCCACTGTTCAGGAACAATAATGCCAGAAAATGAGACTGTCTTATTTCATGATTCCCAGATGTGTCAATAAAAGGCCTGTGGGGGCAAAACAGTGCATAAAAATACACAAGCAGAAAGCTCCAGGAGGCAACTTTGAACCAGGAGGAGAAAATTGTATGTTTTGTGTGGGAACTGGTGTATTGTCCAGAAGGGAAGAGGAGTGGGGTAAAAGGAGAAGAGCAAGCAAATAAAAGAGACACTTGAAGATGAGGAGAACTGAGGAGAGATGAAAGATGCTGCCTGTGAAAATCAAAAAAGAAATGAGACTTAAGACTTCGCAAATAAAATACTCTGATCCCCAAAGTTTTCCTTCTGTACATTAAAAAGCTGATGAAAAATTCTGGTTCTGACTGTGAATTTAGCTAGAAGTCCCCAACTCCAGCACTTTGAGAGAGCATTAAGATTCATTTAAAACCCTTTATTCCTTTTGATGCAATAAAACCTATATAGTACTTTCCTAAATGAGCACGCATTAAGGGGATAAAGCTATGAAAGAGTCATTTCCCACAAAATATGAAATCAAATAGGGTTTATTACCTCCCATTTCGTGAATGGCAGAAGCCTGTGAAGTAGATGAATAAGTTTCCAAGATGCTCAGCATGCAGTGCACCCAGCCCTTCCCTTCCCCCCCCAGGTCAAAGGCAGCGTCACATTTGTTTATGCACCATTTAACTTCCTTATCTCTTAGGCGACACTTTCACTTTGTCCTTTATCTCCTCGCCCCTGCTGGAAGGATAAATTCCACACACAGCTCGAGCCTGCAGTGCACTTGGCAGCCAAGCCTCCCTGCACTGTCCCTGGCTGCACAGGCACTCAAGGTGGGCAGCAAGGTATTTTTGAGCCACTGTTTTTCCCTAGTCAGCACCACTGATTGAAAAGCTCCTTCTTGTTTATATGGATTGCAGGAATTGCAGGATTGCAGTCTCCAAACTGTGATTTCCCTTCCATGGCGGGGGCCAGAGTTGTGAGAAACAGAGGGATCTCTGCTTTTGGTGGTGAAATTCCTGGTAGGATTTGCCAAAAGCGTGGATCAGGTAATTGCTGGCAGGCTTTTCTGTGGCTAGCACAGGTCTTTCCCATGAGAATTCTTCCTGCGTTTTATAAACAAAGATAAAGTTTGGATGTTGTTAAAAACAGTGTCTCGAGATTTGGACAGTTCAGGCCTGGCCAGTCAGGCCTAGGGGGAGGTTTCTGACTGACCAATCTGGGTGACCTCTGAAAAGTCTATATAAGTTGGAATCAAATAATAAAAGCTCTCTTTTCTATGCTACGCTGAGAATCCAAGTCTTTCTTCTCTGCTAGCGGCTCAACAGTGACACTTTTCCATCTTTGGAGAAGGGGAGGAGGCTTCTCCCCTGACCTGGAGCACTGCAAGAAGATACACATAGTGGAAGTGCTGCAAGCTCTGAGATACTTCTAGAGGCAGGGACAGCTGCACAAAATCCTTTTCGGGGCAAACCATTTCAAAACCAGTGTGTGGTGCAGCTAGTGAGTGTTTCCCATGGTGGCTGTGGGTTCAGAAAACCAATTATAAGTGAAGCTGGCACTTAGCACCCGGAGCTGTATTTCTGGAAACTAACCCCACTTTTGAGCTGCTTTTATGGTATTCAAAAGGGGGAAGTAGAATAGGATTGACTCTTTCCATCACCTTGGAAAATGAGATTAAGTGAAATTAAGAGCTGCTTTCTTTAGGGTGAAATTTATCCTTATCCTTTCAGGTCTCTCAAGTAGTGGCAGAGGAGAGGAAAGCTCCAAAACATGAAAAGGATATAACTTTTCATTTTAAAAGTCAGAAAACCTCTAGAGTTGGTGTTTCATCTAATATTTAAGGGATGGGGTTTGAAGTTGACATTCTTTGCTCCTATAAAGACTTCTGGCCAAAAGAGGGAGGAAAGACCACAGCCAACCTTTACCTCTGAAGCTCTTTGGCACTGACTGATTCTGATTTAAGTACAGAATTTGGAAGAAATCTGTTTCATGAAAGTTTCTGCTGGAGGAAAGGATTTGCCATTTTTCATCCAGAAGTCACATTTTGGAGGAAATTACATTTTCTCTGAAGGAGAGTTAATGCAGTTTTTTTAATATTTTGTAGCATATTAATATTCCACTTGCAAGCTGCAGCTCGGCACTTGCTGAGAGCTGCATGGCACAGAAAAGTTTGTCTCACTCGTAGAAAAGGGTTTGTCTCACCAATCCTGGAGGATGTCAGAGAGCAAGCAGACATTTAACACTGTACTTTTACTTCATGGAACTGTCTTTATTCTTGGGTTGTTGGGGTTTGGGGGTTTTTTTAAGTCTTTTATTCCTGGCTTTATTCTTTGATCTCTCCATGAAAAAAATATATTTTTTATGCAGCAATTCAGCACTCAGTCTCTGATCAGGGGAGAAGGATGGGCAGTCCATTCTCACCTTGACAGACCCCTGCAGAGAAACTCCTACTGCTGTTAATGGGAGCTTCTGGCACACATGAAAGAGAGAATTTATTCCCAGGTTGTTAAGGCTTTTTATTTATTTATTTATTTATTTATTTATTTATTTTAATTTGAATTGCTGTTGTCAGACAATGCAATAAGAGGATTTGCATGGCAATGTGATGGCTGATGGATTCCTTGCAATAAAACCCAACAAGCTGGTTTATGAGGTATTTTATATATTTCTTATTTGTATTATAGGAGCAGCAAGGAGCCTGGGGATATGTCTCTGCTGCGTGAAACTCTTTGCATATATGTTTCGAATAGTCGTGCTCTGTGTGTTTTCTGTCTGTTTGGGTTGGTTTTCTCTCTTTTCTCACTCACTGTGAAGTAAGCACATGCAAAGGCAACACATTTGTATGGATGTTATTCATCACTGCTTGTCCTGTGGTAATTTGACAAATAAACCCATATTGAAGATCCATGTGAGCACGTTCTCCTCCTGACAGGAAAGACACACAAAAATGGATGTCATGTCATAAATTGATGTGAAAAAGGAATCCGATTTGAATAATAAAATACATTTTTTTTTCCCCCTCAAAGCACACTAGTTTTCACACTAAGCCACATGTGCAAGGCTTCAGCCCTCATTCTTCTTGCCAGTGCCAGGGAAGGTGTGAGAATTTTGTCATCTGTGCTGCTTGGTTTCCCTGGGCGTTAGCTTTGCTCCCGAATTAGGCTGCACGCTATTAATGGCTCAAAAATAATGTGCTAAGTCAGTCCTCTTGCAATTTTGAGAGGCAGAAAAGCAAGGAAAAAACCCTGACAGATGTAAAGGTAGTCCTGATTCTCAGCTGTGCTCCGTTTAAAATTTGTTTTTCCCCTAGAAAATGGTGCATTTTCTCTGAAGACAATAGGTCTGCTCTGATTTACATCAGCTCAAGATCTGGCCCTACCTAACTCACATTTTGCTAGAAAGCAACGTCCACTTCATTTTGCTTTGAAATGTCAGCCCTGTGGAATTAAATGTGTGTATTTGGCCATGGGAAGAGGGGCAAGTCACAGTTAGGAGAGGGAAATGTGGATTTTGAAGCATGATCTGCTGTCTCCTGCTTTTCTTCCCCAAATATTTAACTTTTTGTGTATAATTACCTGGAAGGAAAGACTAACAACAGCTATGGAAGATTGTTTGATTATTCCAGTAGGAACCATTCAATTTATAGATGATTTATGGCATATAGAACTACATTTAGGAAAGTAAATTTTAGGGAATTATGAAGTTGAGTGGACCAGGTCCACTGGGAGGAAGCAGTGAAAATGAAAGAGGTTGGTAGAAGGCTGGAGGATGCTAACTGGAGCAGTAATTAAAGCAGAAAAGGTCTTAGTTCCTTTTGGAAAAATGGAAATTAGTAAGAGGGAAAAAAAGAAAATAAACCCTGAAGAAGAAAATCCCCAAGAGAGGAGAGCAGCATTTCACAGGGGAGTTCACAAGATTTGAAAGAGAGAGCAAGTGCTGGGAGCTGAGAAAGGCTGGCAGGGAAGCAGTGAAATAGGAAACTGAAGAAGTCAAAACACAGAGTGAAACGAGGGTGAGCAAAACAGGGAATTTCATAGTCATGCTCTCAGCTCAAACACCCCATCCCATACAGACCCTCTGTGCCCATCTGAAAACTCCAAAAATCTGATTTTGCTCTGTCTTCACTGCTTGAAGGAGATGGTGAAGAGGCTGTGCTGTTTCTCTTTGGGATGGAAAGTTGTGCTGGACTGGGAAATGGGGCAGGATAAAAGTAGCCTTCAATCCCCCCTTTTTTTAATGAAAAACCTTCATTAATGAAGCAAAAACTTAATAAAAACCAAGTTGATATTGATGTGGAATAACACAAATCAGGAGGTACTAAAAAGAACACAGAAGGAACAGAGAATATATACAAATTATTACTAAACTTCACCTAGAAAAGGGGAAAGGACTAATTTTTAGGGGAGATTCAGTGATAAAAAGGCAGCTGGAGTGACATGTCCCATACAATGTATATCCCCATACATACATACAATGTATATGTACCTCCACATGGACATAAATAACCTTCATTAGGTCAAGATTTTAGTAGCCTTCAATATTTGCTCTGAACTGTGCCACTTACTGAGAAAATCTTCCAAAATCAGTACTGGAAACAAAAATGTAGATCAGATTTTAGGTTCTGAGTGTGCTGCTTTCAACAAGATGCATCTGAGTAAAAAATATTTATTTGGAAAAGAAGAGAAGAGCTTGATGTGTATATAGTGTTTTAAAAAATACATAGAGGTAGGAGGATATACAAAAGTAGGTTTAAAGCTTTCCTATTAATCAAGCAAAGCCCTAATAAAACAACTGTGCAAGTAATTGTTCTTCTGCACATCCAACAGCGTTGAGCTTCTTTTGATGTTTACCTCAATTTCTTCTTCACCTTTTATTTGAGTCTGCAATTAACACTTGTATTGAAAAAGGAGATGACCTGCTGCTGAGAAATTCTGGTGTTAATTAAAATTATTAACAATGGGAGAAAAATAAGCAAGGAAAACGAGAAAAGGAGGAAATAAATAAAAATGTTTGGTTTTTTTTTTATAATTAAGGTGGAGTAAAGCACAGACACTGTGTTTCTAAAGTACTCCCTTGAAAATGAATTATGAAGAGAGATACAGTCAAATTCCCTCTTTTTAGAAGGATTCAAAAGAAGATACAGTCAAATTCCCTCTTTTTAGAAGGACTGTCATCCCCCATGTTCTCCTCAACAGCATTTAGGTTTGCCAAGGCCATTGTATAGGGCTGCATTTCATTTTTGAATGAATTACCCCAATCTACAGAAGAACAATAGGGGCAATGGGCTCTGGCAAGGATGGAGAAGGAATGGGAATGTGATTCCTCTCTGCAGGGTGAGCATTTGGGATGGGGTGGAAGTCTTCCTCTGAGAGGAATAATGCAGAAGGGCCCAGGGTACATTGTTCTACATATTATATATATATTATATATAATAATTATAATTATTATTGTTATGGTGGGCAGTTCACCCACCCAGCTGTGTCCCTGTGCTTGCTGAGAGGAACTACTCTGGAGCAGTATTTCCATATTCAATTCCTCATCAAAGTTATTACTTTTGCAATATTAGAGAGTATGACTAATTACTACCCCTCCAGAGAAGCTATTACTCAAGAAGGACCATTAGTTCCCTGCTCAGTGCAGATGCTCAGACATGGCATGAGAGGAAGATATTCAGTGGTTCCAAGCTTCCTCCCTGGATTTCAGGATGTTACCCACAATTAGACTTTCCACGGGAAATTCCATTTTTTAAAAAAATCCCATAAAGAAAATGTCCTCAAGCTGAACAAGGCTGGAGTTTGGAAGAGGCTGTCAGGAGCTCCCAAGAGGTTCCAGAGCTCTGATTTTCAGTGAGCTCTACAGATTGGAACCAGTCCAGCTGGTGATGGAAGCCACGGTGCTTTCCTAAGGAGGGCTCTGGGGCTGTGCTGGAGCTCCTTGGGGGCTGGAGATTGTTACCCAAAAGAGAAACCAGCCTGATGAAAACCACCTGACCCAAAATTAAATGGAAAAATCGATTGGAGAAATGAATCCCACAGATCTGTGACTTTATGGGGCTTTTTTTCCTTCCCTTTTCTCAGCCGCTGGGATTGTTTCTACTTTATATATCTACTTTATTTTTTCTTTTATGTTGACCCTTTACCCACCTTTTTTAAGCTCTTCTTTATGACAGATTTTCAGCTTGTTTTCCATCTACGTAACCAATTTCCTTCTTTTGGTGTCATGGCATCTTTCACTGAGGAATTAGATGTGACTGTTGAGAATTAAAACCCTAAATATCCTTCCCTTGAGACATATAACTTGGTATTGAGCGAATCGTTACTCAGTTGAAAAATTCCTCTTCAGGGAGAGTTCAGGTAAGGACAAGAAAAATCCTCTGAACTCGAACATTTCTCACATCAGCAACTAAATTAATCACCTAATCTTGCCAGATCTTGCTGATGAAGGAAGACATTACTGAAGGACTGAGAAGCCCATAATCCATAGTATCTTAAGCCTCACAGTTTGCAAGAGAAGTAGAAAGTTACTGGTTTTTCCTTTTAACTTCCCAGAGCCTCACTGATGTGCTTTGGGCCTCTTAGAGATCTGGCATTTAAATTTAGGATCATTAAACTTAAGGTCAAGGTCAGTCCCACTGCTCCATTCATCTTTTAAGATAAGACATTTGAAGCTGAAGTATTACCTAGTAAGTACTGCTGTGGAAAAAGGGGAAAAAAAAAGGAAAAAAAAGGGAAAAAAAGTCTTTTCTATGAGATTTTAGAGCTGAGTAATTACAGAGGAGGGAAGAAACTAGGAAAATGCAGACTTTAGTGGTGGATTTTTCTCCCTAGCCTGCCACAGTGCAAATGTAACCCCAGAAAAGCCACCCTGGGTCACTCTGAGTGTGAAATACAGTGTTTTGCATCTGTAACTGCATGCAAGTCCTTGATATGCTTGAGGTAGGCACTGATTTAACCCAACACAAGTACAGAGTGATAAAGAAGGAGCTGCAGAGGAAAGGGGAGATTTGGGGGGTTGGTGGTGCTGGTGACAGCCAAGCTGAAGAGCAAATCTACATTTCTCCCACCCTGATTTACAGGCCTTTCTAAGCCCTTTCTCCAGAGGAGGATTTCTGCTTCATCACAGGTGGAACCAAGGAGGCTTCAGCCAAAATAAATGGAGAGGGGAATGCCTGTCAAGCTGATACCCTTGTGCATTATCAGGGATGGACTGGCAGATGCTGTGAGGGAAAACCACCTCAGCTGATAGAATTTGGGTGGGTTCAGCTAAGGGAAGTGTGGAAGCCCAAACAGACTCAGTAAAACATTAATAATAATAATAATAATAATAATAATAATAATAATTGAAGGAGCCACGGGGTAAGAGCTGCACACTGCAGGCTGCACTGCACCCTCGACAGATTTTCTATCTACTCATATTCAAGGACCAGGTCAGGTCATCCTTGATCAGTTTTGATTGAAGTATCATTCAAGTAAAAATTGCTTTTCATGGGTCAGGAGATACTCTTCAGAATCTGACGCCCTGCTTGAGATGGGAATGTCTGATTTATTTAGAAGTGTCCTGGAAACTCAAGAGGTTGTGACAGAGCTAAGGGGAGAGCCCCTCAGCTGACCTCTGCCCTTGCAAAGCCATCATAGACAAAATTGATATTGGCTCAAGGGATCTGTGCATTTGTGAAATGTAACATCAGTTCAGATTTCATCACGTCATGCCATAGGAAATAATCATTAACTTACTCAGATTAGAAAAACAAACAAACAAATAAACAAAAAAATCCCAAACAAGTTGCAGAGAGCCATTGAGACATGAGCCCCCTGGAAGGGAGAGAACATAACACAGGTATTGGTTGCTTTCAATCTCCAGAACAGCTTCACTCTTCTATTTCTGCACTTTGCCTCTGCACTTTGTCTCTGCACTTTGCTCCTTTTGGAATAGCAATTACAGCATGTCTAGTAAGAATTCATGACAGCTTAGGACCTCACTTTAAAGGTAGGAATTTTTTATTTGTTTGTTTGGTTTTTTATCGAGGAGGCAAGAAAAAGACATCAATACAACTTCAGATCTCTACCAAATCCCAGCAGAGATCCTAGCTATTAATGCAGACACGTGTGGAAGACACAATACACTGGTCTGAATGTGTTGTTATCAGAAGGGCTCACAGTGATGCCTGGAGCTGTCTGACACTCTCCATCCCTTGCTGTTTATCTTGTAACAAGTCTGCTGTTCCAGCAGAAATTTCAATTCCAAGTGGTTGCTGCAGGTGGTTGGGTCATTTTGGAGGAGTGAGGAGGTGGAGAAAAACTCAGCAAGGATAGTCTGGTGGCTCACAGAAATAGAGATCCCCACTGGTGAGGTTGGATTAAAGTCAGAGACCTGGCACTGGTCCTGGTGGGCAGTGTTGGGGTTCCTGCAGAAACTGAGGATTCTGTTCAAAAATTAAGTATCTGGGAGTCAGAAGGGCAGTCAGATCTGGGGAGCAGGGCAGGGAGGGTCAGGTTTGCACCTTGCCACAGGAGTATTGTATTGTTGGCTCATCTCAGATCTGTGGTTGTTTTGAGTCCCTCATTTGGCTGAACTTCTGAACAGAAAAAATGCAAAAGCTTACAGAGGCTAAAGGGGGTTTAACAGTTTTTCGTTTCCCCTTCTTTTTGTAATTTCAAGGCTGAACTGTTTTAACAAGCCCTGGAAGCTCTGAGCACTTACTCTCAGCTTGTTTTTCTAATTTGATGCCACACCTGTGAAAAATCAGATGCCTTTTATGTACTGAGATGTACAATTGTAAGTCCCAGGAAGAGATTAGTGATGCCCCAAACACAAGTTTTTGGGGTTCTGAACAGACTGTAAACCTACAAATGGGGCCAGTTTGGTTTTAATCATTAGTACAGGGGGTTCTTCCATCCGAGGACTTGAAAGTTGTTACCCTATGAGCTGGCTGAGTGTACCTCCCACTATCAGGCTGAAATGTAATTTCCCATAGCCTGTGAAATGTGCTCCCTGCAGCACAGAGCACTGAGCAGCACTGCAGGAGGGCTTGTGGCACAGAGCAAGCAAAGACTGTGTTCATACCCTCTGGAAAAATCCATGTGAATCTGCAGGAGCAGAACAGGCAAAATAAATCCCTTGTCTGGCTCCATCTAGCAGAATTACCTCAGTGTTTCATAAACTGACAGAATTCCAGTTTGACCAGGGCACTGAGTCCCAAATCTCACTGTTCACCATATCTGGCTGCTAACTGAGCAATCCCTGCTCCAGACCAACTCTGCAGAGCCTGGAAAGTCTTGGGAGCCTCTGAGAATAGCCTGAACAATTAGAAAAAGTGGCAGTGCTTAATTAAATTCCCTGTGCTTTTAGAAACTGTAGGGAACCAAAGCCATGATAATCCCCTTCCTCAGAAAAGCAGCTTTGGGTGGGATTCCTCATTTCTAAGAGCCAACTTAATTTTCACGTTCTCCCCAACAGATTGTCCCCTGAAAGAAGTCTTTCCCTACCATTTTTCTGGCCCTCTCATCTCTCCATTTCCTTGCTGTCCCAGCATTCCTGACTTTGCCTCTTCTAGTTTCCATGGGGGAGTTTTTCCACCCTCTTTGCTGGCAGTGGTGCTGATTTCTGAAAATACCTACTATCTCCATAACCTCAGACAACCAATTTCCTGGGATGTCTCTCCCCATCCTTTTGAGAAGCAATTACTGGCAGCAGAGTTGGTATTTCAGTGGGTGCCCCACAACCTGCTCTCACATTCCACAGCTCAGCAGGATTACCTGCAATGCTTAAAAATTGCAGATAATTTCTATTTGGCTTTCCTAAGCCAAATTTTCCAGCTGTCCTGTGAGGGATAAAGGACTCCCAGCAACCTTCCTCTGAGAGCTGGGTGTCTGCTTTGCTGACAACAGATTTTCCAGAGCAGAAACATAGTGAGACAACTTCGACCTGAAACTGTCAGTGAAAGATCCAGTGAAACTTCTGTTGGATGTGTTATCAGGAAAGACAGTAATTTATTAGGGCAAGAGCCTACATTCCACATGGAAGGGAAAAGAAAATCACCCATATCTCTAAGTGATAAAAACCCACTCTTCTCTTCCAAGAAGGCAGGTGCAGTGACTTCACAGGGGACACTTTTCTGCCCTCCCAGACCTCTGCAGCAGGTGAGCCATGAGCAGCATTACAGGAGAAGGGGGGGTGATATTCTCCTTTCTTGTCATTACTATCTGCAGCTGGGCCATTTTGCTGTTCTCCTGGATGTTATCCCACAAAGCTTAGCAGGGCTTTTTGGGTTTTGGGGGTTTTTGTTTGTTTGTTTGGGTTTTTTTGGGGGTGGTGGTTTTTTGGTTGTTGTTTGGGGTTTTTTGTTTGTTTGTTTGTTTTTGGGGTTTTTTGGGGGGCTTGTTGGGCTTGGGGTTTTTTTTTTGTTTTTTGTTTTTTGTTGGTTGGTTGGTAGTTGTTGTTGTTGGGGTGGTTTTGGGCTTTTTGTTTGTTTGCTTTCTTTTTCCCCATGCTTTTAAAGATGCAGGTGAGATGGGTGTGGGGAGAAGGGTCCCTGGATAAGCTCATACTTTCTGACCCCACTGGTGCATTTCAGCACAGAAATGGCTGCAAGGACTGCCTGTTTTCCACTTGTTCATTTGGAGGCAACATGGATTTTCCTGTGGTTTTTTTCTCCACCTGCTCTGTCTGACATCAGGGTAGCACTGCCATCTCTATGTCTCTCCATCTCATGGTGTCTCTGTCACTTGATATCCTCATGTCTCAGGAATATTTTAGGCAGTACAGAGCAGGGAAGCCTCATAAAGTTTCCAGGTACCTCCCAAGAACAAAACTTTCCTCTTCCCCTTGCACATTTGCCCTCTCTCAATAGGCTCAGAGCTTTCAAGTCACAGGTGGCTGAAATAAACACATTTCTCTTATCTGTATCTCAGCCAGGCTGCTTGTCACCACAGCCCAGGATCCTCATGAACCCCAGGCAGCTACAAAATCTTTTGATCGTCAGGCACAGGAAAGCTCTCCTGTGAGAGTCAGCCCTGTCCTTCCCTGTAACTGAATGAACAGCTGGGAAAGCAAGGAGCTGCTAGGGAGGGAATCCCAGCCCTACCTGCCTGCTTTCCCACCCGAAACAGCAGCAGTGACATGATCCCTGCAAAGCCAGCAGTGATGGAGAACTGGAGCTGACTCACACAGGGTCACAAGAGGCTCCCAGCTCCTGTCCTTCAAATCCAGAAATCCATCCAACCCCATCATTCCATGTGAAGGGAGAGAAGTGTGCAAACAAGAGGCAGGGAGCCCCTTTATCTCCCCCTCTGTCGCTGAAGTAGCAATTAGTGCTCTCTTTGAGCTGCCAAGAGGCTGCACTGAGAGCAGCCCAGATGTAAACAGTGCAGAAGGGAAGCAGAACGTGAAAGGGAAAGATCTGCAGGTCATATTTGCCTGCAAATGGGAGCAGCTCTAGTGCCTGTTGACTACACCAAGTGTGATGGATGTGAGCACAGTGATGGCTTTGAGTGAGATTTGTTCCTGAATGTGTTTGTGTATTGGTGGACTTTGGAAAGTTTATTTTAGTGGATATACCAGTAATGTGTTTCAAACACATCTCCTCCTCTGTTAAACAAAGGACAAACATTTCACCCCCTTTTAAGGGAATATGACCAGTTTCTCTTTTTTTTTTCCTTGGGAATCACTGTTTCTCACACATGGAAACTACTTTGTAGTCATGTAGAAACTCAGCTCATTTCTACCTTGAGAACTTGCTGAGGTGCAGGAAGAGGAATTCCTTGCCCTAACAGAAAAGATACAAAGCACAAAGCATCACATAACTGAGCGATTCAAAGGCAAGGGCAGTGCAGACAGTAAAATGCCTGTGTGTAATGAGGGCAGAACGAGACACAAAGCCAGTCTTACATGCAGAAGAGCAGGAGCCCTGCAGTCAGGGAATACAGCATCAACTCAGTGCTATCATCTGCTCACCACAGTTTCACTCGACAAAAAGCTGGGATTTTGTCAACAAAATGCTGTGTGTGCTCGTTGCTGTTGAACTGTCAGCACACTGCACGTCACCCTGGCAGCTGACAGAGCCCTCTGGGGCTCCTGGAGTTTGCTGATTTGCCTCCTAAATGCCGTGGAAACAAAATCCAGCAGTTCACGGGACATTCAAAGTCGTGGTCTGTAAGCTACAAATAAGTGCTCAAGGTCTGCTGGATTTGATTTATGGCTTGTAAATGTGATTCTGCTGACCTAAATACTACTTATCTGCAGCTTGTCTTCTATGAGAATCGGTAGAAATAGGGAGCCAAGTTTGCTCCTGCTTTTGAGAGAGTCAGCTAAAAAGGACACGGTGCTCTCTAGTTAAGAGAAGCCTTTATTTCCTGCCTCCCTAATCCTTGGAGAAAAGGCAGGCAAAGCCAGTGTCCCAGGAGAATCACCCATTGCTCAGCCCCTTCCTGCCTCAGGGCTAGGGGAGGGAGTAGGGAAGCTGCAAACTGCCCCCCGTGGGACCCTGACAGTGACTGACCATGGATGACCAGCCCCAAAACCTGTGCCCCACAGCCTGCTGGCCCCCAGCCACACTAAATAAATACAGAAATAGCTCTGTGCTACACAGAACTGAAGTCAAAACCTGAGACTGATTTGGGCAAACCAGCGGGATTGGAGATTTCTGTTAAAATAAGAGCCCCTAATGAAGGGCACTAATCCGTTCTCAGTGCTTCTCAAGGGCTCATGTCTGAAAGGGCTGAGGAGGATTTTGTATTTACTGCTTTATTGCTGAATCAGGCTGTTGAAAATTAACCTCCCACCTCAGAGCCATGGCTCTCACAGGCTCCTAAGCAAGCTGGATTCCTCTGCACAGGGAAGGTGCAGCTCTTCCCTAGGCCATGAATTTTATTGAGCTTAAATCCGTTTCAGGAAGGTCTGAATCAATTATTATTGCTCTGGAAGAAATAAGCACAGGCCTATTTCAAAAGGGGTTTAGCTTTTTCCAAAAACCAACACAGCCAAGCATTGGTTTGCTGGTTAATCTGCCCATGTGTGCTGGGGGTTATGCCCAAGTGCCTCATCACAATTTTCACCTCTACCTGTTTAAATTTACCAGGAGGATCCTATTCAGCACCATCCAAATGGCAGTGCTGGACAGGAGCTGTGAAATGTGGAAGCTGCCCAGGAGCCAGCAGCACTGAGCTGCACAGAGTGGGCAGTGCCAGGGCAGGCAGGTGAATGCAGCATGTCTGTGCAGGTGATGTGGAGGGGAAAGGGAGCTGGGAAGAAGGTCTGTGTATAAAAGTTGCTGATGCATAGCTAATGTTTTGTTTGGGGCAGTGTGGGGCTGGCAGGCTCTGCTCTGCTCTACTCTGCTCTGCTCTGCTCTCCTTGGGTGATCTGCCTGCAGGCAGCGAAGCAGAAATGTATTTGGCCAGGAACAGAAGGCTGTGTATGCAGGAAAAACCACCGGGTGTCCGAAAAAATGCTTCATGTAATAGGGTCTGCTGATGGAACACAAAGTCAGATATTGTTAAAAGCAAAATTGCTAAAGTGGTGAACTGAATACACCAATTCTTCTTTCTTCTTTTCTGGGTGCAGCATAATGAGTGAAAATATAGCTGATGAGTGCCTTTTCTGTCATTATTGGTGGTGCTCTTCCTTTTATCTGTGGATGAGGTCTCTATATTTCACCCTAACAACTCTCCAAGGCATTGATCTGCTGCTCTTAAACCACTCCTTCCTACAATTAAGTCTGCACAGCAAATCTATGTGGCTGCAGGTACCAAACACTGAGGAGCTTTTAGCTGACCCAGCCTAACAAACTGTAGTATTCACCTATTTGAGAAGAGAGAATCAGGAAATGGGGAGGGGGGAAGGTGTATGTAAGCAGAAGAGAAATAGCAAAAAAGGAAGAATTGTGTAATGGTCATAATGGGGTACATATATCCTTACCCAGGTCATTGTTTGCCAACAATTGCCCCATCACTGCACTCACCAGGCTCCTCTGCTAATAGGCTCTGATTTCTCATGAGCCACAGCTACCTAATTACATCCAGGGATGGGACTTACATCCCACTCTTCTCATCAGTGTGCCTTAGTAGCTGCCATTGCTGCTGCCTTCTGTGGCTTTGCTCCAACACTTCCATCAGGGCTATGAAAATTAGCAGGCACTGGAAATTAGGTATTTCAACAGCTGCCTCTCTTGTGGATCCACTCCTAAAGGATTCATGGACAATCTTTCATATGAAATGTATAGTAAGCCTTAGCCAAACAGGGTCTTCAGCATAATGCAAGGGAAACTGCAGGACTGATTTCATGAGAAGAAGAAAAAAGAAAAGGCAAGGCAAGCCAAGGCCCCCTTGAGCAGCAGTATCAATGATATTTATACTGACCAATATCTAATATGATCTGTCAGCAATGGAAATCTGTCCTCAGTCAGGGCTGAGGTGGTTTGTGGGCAAATTTTTCCTGGGCCATCACTGCTGGAAGGAGAGCACATGCTAGTTGCAAGCATGTAGGAAAACACAATACACAGATAAAAACACAGCCGCCTTTTGGTTAGAAGCGCGAGCTGCTCTGTCACCTAAAATTACAATAATATAAAATTTACGTCAAAAAAATGTCACACTGTCAAAATGCAAACCTGAAGGGTTTATTGTTTCTGTTGAAATTTCACTTTGAGGAAATGGAATAAGGAAAGGAATTTTTTTTTTGTCTTGTTACCATCACAATGCATTATTTTAGCTAAGAACAAAGATTTGGGATATTTTTCACAGTTGTTTGATAGAAGATTCCCGTTGTGCTGCAGGAACATCCCAGGGGTGAGTGTGGAAATGCTGGAGGAGGTCCTACCCTGGGGCACATCTACAAAGAGAACCACTGTGCCAGTGAAGCAGCCTCCCCTTCCCACCTGTGTTCAGTGTTTGTCACAGTGAAGGTCATGGCAGTGCAGCCCTGCTTTGAGTGATTATTTTGTTACTTTCTGGGTTAAACTGAAATAGGACTCAGCTCATTCCCAGGAAACCTCCCTATGGAGATACCTGCCACAGTAATGAGATGAGAACTCGAGCTAATTGTGTTGTTTTGCTTCCAGAGTATGTGTAGGCAGATCTCCTTCTTAGGAAGTATTTCTACATGTTAAAAAAAGCAGAAAAAAAAATTAGGAATTGATCCTTCTTCCATAGAAACTAGGATCTGTTGTGTAATGGGTTTAAATTTAGAAAGGCTTATGAGTTAAAGAATAATTCTTTGCTGGTTTTAGAGAAGAGACAGAGGACCTTAGAGGATCTTCAAGTCTCTGATTTTTTTGTACAGATATTGCCTATGTCTGTATCTCTTCTGTAGGGGGTTGCAGCTGTTTCTGTACTTCTATATTATCCTTCTATAAGCTTATAAGAATAAGCTCCATTTGCAGTGGTAATGAACTAATTAAGAAACTAAAATCAGCCAGCTTTCTTTTAAAAGAAATCAATTTAATTTAAATTTTTAAAGTATACTACCACTCTCCAGATATTGAAATTGCACTCTTTTGTGTTTTTAATACGTTTCAACAAGATCAAGTAGCAGGAACAAAATATTCCATTTCCATGGAAATCAGTGTAGCTTTCTTTGACTCTAATCAGACCACTTTGCTGAAAGCTAAACTGTTTATTTTTAACCTCTCAGAAGATGAAAGCTTGGCACACATTCTGTGTCAGGAGTGTAGCTGTTCTTCTCTGCTTCATTAGGTCCTTTGGCTTCAGCCTCACCTGCAGCTGAGAGCAGTGAGACAGATGTGCAGGTGACGCTGATGTCTCTGCCCTCCTCCCTTTGCTCTGCTGGTACTTTCCAGCCCAGGGCAGTGGGAGTCAGCATCCCCCTGACTCTGGGAGGAAATGGCATCAACAGGAAAGCACACTTTAGGAATGAACACTCCAGCATGGTGAAAGCTCTCTTTGTGCCATACTTGTAGGTAGGTCACTTATTTTTATTTTTTCCAGAAATAAGCTGCTGACTTAGAGCTTTGTGCCAAACCAGAAGCCATTAAATTGTCTTGGGTGGGTTTGTTTACGTTTTTTGGAGAAGCTCAGTTGTTGTAACCAAGCTGATACTTATTTGCACTGCTAGAAGACCACAGGGCAGCAGATCTCATTGATGCACGGGTGTGGTGAGGGGGTCCAGCTCGATATTTGGATGTAAACATGTTTTTTTGGTTTAGAGGTATTTACATTTAAGGTCACCACCTCCTCTGTGCAGACTCAGCACTGCACCAAAGCACTTTCGTGGTGACTGATGTAGGAAGGACCTAATGCAGAAAACAGAATCCAGGTGGGAAAGAAGCCCTGGAGTTAGAGGAATGGCCAGAGGGAAAGGACTAGCAGGTGGTGGCATAAATAGGGTGCAGGGCAAGGCAGCAGGAGGGGAGGAAAGTTGACAGGAAATTCTGAAGTCCATCCCATTCCTGTCTACACTCCCCACCAAGTCTCCTCCTTGTGCCAGGTGTGTTACCTCAGTGCAGAGCAGCAGTGCCTGGCTGGCACCTCTGGGGACATAGTTCTGCTGGTTTGGGTTTCTTGGTGGCATTCTGAAGTCAGTGGTGTTTGCAGACCTTCTCCAGGCTGAGCCCAGGAGTTTCCCTGCCAACAGAATGCACCCCATGGATCTCACCAAGATTGGCTGTATCGATCTGATAGCACTGATTTATTGGTTTGGGGTTTTTTTCTCCTTCTTGCCCTCAGTAGAGTTTAACTTATCGACTATCTGTTTGGCCTTGATTTTGCTGAAGGTTGTGTACCTGAGCACAGTCTAAAGTCAGCTGCAGTGCTTTTGCTTTCCTTGTTTTACATTCCTGTTGGCCTGACAGTGCCAAAGCCATGCAGGGATTGGGGACAATGCTGGGCCTGAGCCTTCAAGGGCAGGAACAGATAATCAGCCTGTGATTAAAAAAAGGCCTCTGCAGATCCCCCTAATTACTCTCTGGCTCACCCAGCAGAGATGCAGAGATGTTATTTACCTCTGCTGATGGCACAAAGAAGGGAATGATCTCCTGCTCCCTCTTTAATAGCTCCATGCTTCTGCACAAACAACAGCAGCCAGCAGTAAAATTGTCTCCTTGCCAGTAAGGTCAGTAGCTGCAGCGCCTGATTCACAGGGGAAAACCTGCAGGAAAATACCATTTTTGTGAGGCCACTCTTCACCCTGGAAGTGGCATTGAGCTGCCTGCGTGGGGTCTCTGCCAGGTGGGGAGGGAGAGAGGCTCTCTCATGATGCCAAACATTTACTCCAGCCTTTTCACCAAGTATTTGAGTAACACCAGGGTTGAACTGGGAAGACAGCAGGAGGATAATCAGAATGACCTGATATGAAATAATCTCCTCTGCTTTACCTGGGTTTTGTTTTGTTTTTTGTTGGCTTTCAGATAAGACTTTAAGGTTTTCATTTATTACCTATTGATGTTTGATATTTACCCATGGTCTTTTTTTTTGATTGATTTGATCTTGCTCGACAGGAATTAAACACGCAATTAGTTTTAAGTTAGCTGAAACTGAATAGTTCAGTTAATGAATGATTTGCTGACAATACTAATTGCTCAGGGTGCTGATAGGCTCCAGGAACCACAGCAAGACAAACTGATATATAATAGCAGGTGTCTGAAACTGGCAGATGTTTAGGGAGAAGAAGCAGATAAGCAGGTTCAGGGAATTCCAGAAAAAGTGAACCTTTTTCCTTTCTGGGCCACACAGGCCACACCTGAGGCATCATTGCTAGAAAAATGAGGCCACTGTAAGATTTGTTGGCTCAGCACAGCAGTTGTTTAGTCACAGAAGACAGGGAGGTGAGCATGTGCAGCCTGGAGTGTTTGATTGCCTCTGAGCCAGGGCTCCCATGCCCTGTGGGAAGCACTTCCCCAGATGTATCAAGTGTGTCTTTCCCAATAAATATCACAGGGAGGATGGAGCAGGAGCAGGACTGCAGCACACCATGGAGTGTGCAAGGAAAGGGGCAGAGGAGCACAGCTTTGCTTCTCATTTTCTCCCCACGCAAAAACACCTCCTGGGATCATCTTTTGTGGTGACTCCATCCTGTGGAGCAGCAGCAAAACAAGCTACGTGCTTGCCAGAATGTGCAAGTCAGCCAGGATCAGGAAGAAAAGGGGCTGAGGGGATGTGTGTGCAAGAGAAGAAGACAAAAGTTTCAGTTGTTTCAGTCCCAGGTGATTTCCCTTAAAAAAACCAAAAAAATCACAACTTCTATTCTCTTTTTCCTGCCTGTTTTCCCTAGAGAGAGTTATCTTTTCTTTCCCAGTTTTCCCTCTTTACAGGCTCACATTTTTCTTTTTGGCACTGCGAGAAGAGGAAGAAAAGAAAGTATGCCAGAGGAAATGAAGAAGAAATGGATAAGCACAACCTGAAAAAGCTTTTAATTTCTTTCTCACTGCCTAAAAAACAGAATATGGTTTTAAAGTAACCAGTAAAGTTTAAAGTAATATACAAGTCATTCAAAGTAATTTTTTTAAAATGCCTACCAAGTCTAGCAATTGTGTCTGTTGTGCAAGGGAATGAGTAACAAAAAAAAACCTGGCTGCTCTCATAGTTAAAAAAAAAACAACACAAACCAAAGTTGGTCACATCACTTTTTGCTTTTGTACATGTTGCTTTCTCACTATGATGCTGGACACCAGCTTTATTGCTGCCTTCTGCATGTTGAGTTGAGATGAGATGGGATTGGGTTGGATTGGATGTGGCTCTGAGCAGTCTGGTCTGATGCAAGGTGTCCCTGCCCCTGGCAGGGGGTTGGAACCAGATGAGCTTTAGGTTCCCTTCCAACCCAAACAATTCTATCATTCTGTGATTAAAGCATTTGGCCCTGAGCACTGAGCCAGGGAGCAGAAGGGGCTGCCTAACCCCACAAGGAAGCAGCACCTGTTGAGGGAGGCAGCCAAACCATCACCCAGCATCCTTCCCCTCCAAGGGGAAAAACAGACAAGGGCTGGGATTTCATGTGGTTTGAGCCTTTTCTTTTTTTATGTCCATGAGACTGGTGAGGCTGGAGGAAGCGAGCAGGTAGGGATGCCAAGGGTGAGCTTCATCTGCCACGGGAGAGAGAAATTGGGACCACGGCCAAAGGAAAAGTGAAGCTCCGCCAGGAGGGTTTCTGAGGATACCTTTCTCCAAATGGAAAGGCACATCATTGCAATAGTCAGAAAGGATCTGGTTTAAGGGCTAAAATGAAAAGCTGTGTATTGCTGAAAATGCAGAGTCTCAATTTTCCTGTGACATGCAGGATTCATTTCTGGGCCTTGCGGTTCATGAGATAATGGACTGTGTAAGTGTTCCTCATCTCTGTGACTAACAGCCCCTCTTTGGCACACGTCCTGGAGCTCAAAGCAGTGTAATTTTTATTTCTGGATATCACAACTAATTATTCTATTTCAACTAGCTGTAATGTTACAACTAACATTATTCATCTGAGCCCTGGTTATCCTTTCCCTTCTATAAATCCTACTTCTGCACAGATTAAATTTTGAGGCTATTAACACTCTGATTACGGTCTAGTCATATTAAATTATCCCTTGGTAGCAAGGTTGTCCTGTCAGCTGCTATGATATCCACAATTAATTGAAAAGATAACTGGTGGTTTGATGCAAAGGCTGATCTGGAGTAGGGTAGCAACCCCCAGGGAGCCTGGTGCAGGCTCAGGTGTGCCCTCCCTCCTTCCTTGCAATGAAGCTGGAGACAGAGTGGAGTTAGGCTATAAATGGGAACAGCATTTACACCCAGGTGGGTGGATGCATGCTGAAGCATAATTAGCTTTTTAAGGCCTCTAGGGTGGCACAGGAGGGAGGAAATGTGAAAAATAGGAAATTGAGTTACTACCAGATATTCTCCTTAAAACTAGGTCCTCATCCCTACATGCTCAAAGGGCCTTGGGGAAACACCACAGCTCCAGGAACAAAAACCATGGTGTTTGACTCTTCAGCCCTGGCACTGCCCACCCATCCGTGGGGCCTTTCAGGTTGCTTTTTCCCAGGGTATTTCAGGGTCCCTGAGACGTGTGTGTTACAGAGACTCCTCTTCCCAGCAGAAGGGCTTTGGGGAAGTTTCCAAACATACATCATGCCTGTATTGAACAGCCCCACGGGGAACATCTCCATGGATAATTGCCTTTTTGGCAGCTGTTGCCTATGGCTGGGAGCTGCCATGGAAGGGCTGCTCGCCCCAGGCCTGCTTTGTTTATCTGCCCACACCGGGATAGACAATGAGCCACGATTTTCCTTTCCATAGTTATTGATGGAGTGGCTGGTAAATGCTTCCTCCTCTCCAGTCCCAAAGGTTAGCTTGCTAACGAGGAGGTTTTCAGACACTCACCACCCGTGTTCCCTTCGGGGCCGAGCGGGGTGTCTTTAATGGCTGTTTGATGCTGCTCACATGGGCAGGCAGCACGATAACAAGGCAAATGATTGTCTGCTCTGCTGATCAGAGGCTGTAATAATGCTACACGGTCAATTCCTGACAAACCAAAAGGCATTTGCCATTTGGGCTGATGCTATTTTTACCACCAGTTGGGTATGGGTTTGTTGCGTCTAATTGCAAACGATCGTTGATGACTTTTTTCCCTCTGCCTATCTCCAGAGGCATACCTTTTGGAGTGCCAGCAGCAGGCAACACAATTTCAAAACATTTGGGAATGCCAATTAGGGCTTATTTATGTGATGATTGAGCTGCCTGAGAGCTCGGTGCCCACCAGAATGCACCATGGCCTTCGACAAAGGGAATTTTCTTGCATGCCTACATCTGATGAGGAGGAATACTTGTGTGATGATGGCTTCTGCTCTCTGTAGTTGAACACCTCAGCTCAGTTTGGCACCTGCAAAAAGCAGTGTGTCCATCCTTATATGGAGGCTGGTGCACTGTCACCTGGGTTTTGTCTGTGCTAATTTATGTTACTGCACACAGAATACAAAAAGAAATTAGAAGTAGCTCTAAAAGAAGAAACTTTTCCTTTTTTTTTACTAATCTCCAAGAGTAAACTGGGTTTATAATAAATGTAGTAAACACAGGTTTATGGGTAAATAGTAAACTCAATTTCTGCTGATTTATTGGTTGGTTCCACTAAACCAGTTGGGCAAAATTGTTTTGTGATGTGGGTGCTGGTTTTGTTGGGTGGTTGTTGATTTTTTTACTATTTGAACACAGGTGGAGTTTTATTTGACTTAGGACTTCAGGCTGTGTTTCCAACACTGAATATCCTGTATCTCAGATATAGGCTCTGCTGTTCTGCCCTGGCATCTCCTAGCCCTTGAGCAAAGCAGGAATGCAGACCCTTCCAAGTTACACCATCCTTGCAAGGGGCTGGAGGATGACTTCCACTGCTGACATGGTGGGATCTTCCCTCTGCTCTCCTTCCTTCCTCCCTCCCACTCTTGTTAGCTGTTACAGCTTCCAGAAATATTCCTGAATCCAGGTTCCCTGGGAGCTGTTTCCCTCTCCTGTGGCAGCAGGGCAGAGCAAGCCTTGGCTCTCGGAGCTTGGGAGAACCACTGGGAGAACCACTGGGAGCTTGGGAGAACCACTGGGACTCTGCCCGATGGATGTGGAGCTCACACCTTCTATAAATAACCAGAGTGCATGTGTCAGGGCACAGAAGGAGGAGGACAATGTCAGAAGACATTTACTGTTTGCCTGAGGAGCAGTCAGTTGAGATGAGGGCTTTGTGGCCAGACTTCCCCAAAGAGCTCA
Organism: Lichenostomus cassidix; assembly: GCF_008360975.1. NCBI lineage: Eukaryota > Metazoa > Chordata > Aves > Passeriformes > Meliphagidae > Lichenostomus > Lichenostomus cassidix. The sequence continues at coordinate 2,199,320 of NC_139483.1, forward strand.
CTTGCATGATTGAGAGCAGCTCTCCTTTAGCCACTAAAATTAGCAGTGGAGCTTCTAGGCCAGCTGACTATTTCAGGTGCTAAACAGCTTTGACAATCCAGCCAGACACATCCCAGAAAGCTAAAGATGCTGAGAGCTAAAAAAGAAAAGTATAAAAATCTATTGGTTATGGAGTTTCTCCAAGCCAAGTGGACCTCCTCTGGAAACCTGTCCCTCATGCTGCCTGCTGAGGTCTTCCAAATCTACCACTCTCCTCTAGTTCTGCCCAGGAATGAGAAGGGTGGCATTTAAAAACAAACAAAAAGACCCCCAGCAAACCCAAACAAACGGAAAAAAACAGAATAGCAAACTTTTTCATTCTCGCTCCCGTTTTTGGTGTTGTCCTTTGTCTTCTGGTTTTAGCATTAAAAGCTTGAAGTTTTCCCCACGGTGACTTGGGTGAGATGTATTTTTAGAAGACAATAAGGATCTCATGAGGCTGGACCTGGGTCTAATGAAGAAAAGACTAATTGGGGCAGGGCAAGAACCAAATGGTAATACTTCACTTGTTATTATGGACATTACCCATGAATAGGAAGAGGAAACAGCTGGAATTAATATTGTTTCACTTGCATTGTGACTTTTTGAAGTCAAACAGAACAAGAAATATTTGCTAAGAAAAGAGAAATTGAAATACTATTTTTTGAGTTTTTCATGCAAAACTCTTTAATTCAGTACGGGAAATATCCATAAATGTTTTTCCATATGTCCTGCAGAAAGCTGGTCCTTTAAAAAATGCCTAAATTCTCTTTCTGTATCTGTGCCAGGTACTTTACACTTAATGTAGAAATCACAAAATTTGTTAATAGATAGGGCAGCAAATGAAGCAGAACTTTGGGTGGAAAGGCCCCTGGAAGGCTATTGACTGTATCTTCAGGTTCATTAATCACCTGTGGATAGGAGTTTTCTTTTTTTTTCCCCATGAGCCAGAAGATATATTTTTAATTAAGACAAATGAAAAAAAGGTGGTTCTACAACTCACTTTATGACAGTTAATGAAAAGTCAGAACTTTATTTCAATTGAATACCCACCATCTGTTGGGAGCTGGGGCGGAACTGAGTGATAAGGCCATGGCCTTTGATCAGCTCTCAAAATGAAACCTCACTGAACAACCTCTCTGGGTGAAATTCAGCCCTTGGATATGCAGGTATTTTTTATTAAAGACATGCATCTGAGAGCTAAGCACAGCTACAGGAGCCCTGGCCAAATAAATCTGATCAGGTTATGAAAGTGAGTTTTCAGTGGTTATATGTAGGGAGTGGTATTGGATAACTGAATGAGGTCTTACAGAGCTCTGATAAAAATTATCTTCATGGAAACTATTAAATTGGGTTTGGCCATCTTGGGTCATTTTATTGTTATTATATCTTTGTCAGCGATCACCTAGAACAAAGTTTTCAGACTTTCCAGGAAATTAACTGAAGATCAGTTACTGTGCTGTCTTCCAAATTTATGGCTCTGCAGCTGACTGCAGACCCAGACACACAGACATAAATAACCTCTCGTGTCTTCCAGCCCATCAAATTGAAATCTGCTTCCTTGGGAGGAGGCAAAATGAAATTGGTGAGTTACAAACAAATTTATTAAAAGGTGTGTTGAATCTTTCATGAAGCATGAGGAATCATCAGTGCTTAGTAGGGGATGAGATTTTTTTCTTTTCTTTTTTTTTTTTTTTAATGAGTATGACTGTATATGAGAAACTCAATAAGAGGACCAGCATGGAGTAAGTTTACCTTCTGAATGTCAAAAGCAAAGGCCAGACCTGGAGCTGATTAATGGCTGCATAATCTATCAGTTCAGAATCAAGGAGCTGTGGGTAGAGGCTAAATCATTTGTAAGGTAATTTAGCTTGACCTTAATGAGGGCCAAGGTCCCTCAGAGCGTGGCAAAGTCTATCAATCTCCCTGGCTCTGGAAGCACTTGGGAGGTTCTTACTGTATCATCGTAAGTGCATTTGTTGTTTGTGAAATATTACAGCAGGGAAGATTTTGTTAAACTCTTTAAAAAGTAAGACAATAGCAGTGGTGGTAGTGCCTCTGGGATAACAGATTATTATTAGAAGGGGGGAAACTGCAGCAGCAGGATACAGTGGTGAATTCCCAGATGCAGAAAATCCTTCTACCCTCTTCCGTCTGCAATATGAATAATTGAGTTTCTCCCTTGGTACAAACCTTTTGTTTAGCAAGTCCCTTGTGTGTCAGACCTTCCTTGCAGCAGATAAGGAGTACAGGTGCTGTGATGGGGTGAGAGAAACTCCTGCTGAGCACAGATAGGAGGTGGCTGGGGAAGGTAACTCATCTGAAGTGTTTTGCTTGTGCATTTAGACCAAAGCAGGGATGTTTTGCTAACTGGTGGTTTACAGCTTTCCATCCTTCACCAGCACAGCTCAGCACCAGTCCTTCAGCAGCCAGACTCTGGGGTTTGATCAGATCTCCTTGATTTGATCTCCTGCCAGCAGTTGCCAAGGAGCTCCTCTCTCCAGAGCCTGTTCTGTCCTGCTGTGTGCTGGAGATGCAACAAAAGCAAAATGCCTCCCCTGCCACCACAGTGCTGGAGAGATCCTGCTACCTGGACTTCTCTGATGTTTCCCATCTTTGCAACAATTCTTATTGCTTGCAAAGGCATTGATTCCAACTCTCAGTTTCCCAGCTACAGCATAAGTTTAGGCTGGTTTTCCTCACATGAATAAACAGGGTGGTTACTAGGCATGAATGAAGCGTCTGAAATTCTGCTTCATGGATTATTTTTGCATCAAGATAGCATAAGAGCAGCCCATGGCTGTTTGCAGACCAGATTTGTCCCACAGTTATTTGCTCAGGAAGGGCTGAGAGCCTGGTACAGAGTCTATTTAAGACACTGTAAAAGCTTCCAGTGGTTTCCTAGTTGAAATTGTTTTTGTCAATAGTCTTTTTTACTTTCCTTCAATGAAAATGCTCTATTTTTAAATATGGAGAATTATCTGTGTTCGTTCACTGTAGCTCTGCCTGTTTATACTGTTGCTTTACTTACACTGTTTTCTTACCAATATATAGTTTGTTCATATTCCATTAAATTCCTCCAGGACCTGCTCTTTTGGGATTAGTTTTCAGTCTGCTTTTGTATTCCTTTTCTCACCCAGCAAATATGGTTGCTGTATTTTTTTTCCCAGTGCATTATTCAGCCTCATGCTATTTCCCAGGTTTTCTTCATCGTTCTCTCCCTTCCTCCTCCTTCCATGCAGAGGAGCATTCTGTGCTGTGCCTTTTTTCCTTCTCCTTTTCTGCTTTCTTCATCATTTCCTCGTGATATCTCCCTGTAAAGGAAATAAGCAGGGAGGGAGCCAAGGAAGGAGGCAGGACAGCCACACTTACAGAAGCAGCAATGCCAAGGTATGGAGTGATGGATGGTAGTTCAATATAGTGTCAGAGCTGTCTTCACCTGTTCTGTTGCTTTTTGCAAAGCAGAACTGCCACACTCTCTCAATTTAAAAGATGGATTAAAGGGTTCAAACAGCAAAAACAGCCAGTTCATTCTTTTATGTTTGCAAAGCAAGGCTTCAAAATGTAGCTCAAAGCTGTCTCTGGATGGTGCAGGCTAAATGTGGCAGCAGTGGCAAGCTCCTGGGCTTTCCTACAAGGGTACCAGAGGAATTTTGGGGCTCCTGTCCCAGAAACAGCTAGCTGATAAACAAGGCTCAAAGTCAGGATTTGCATTCACTCATTTACTTCAGTGACTTGTAATTCAATAATAGGGTTTTATGTTTTATAATGATGTTTTGAATTTTCTTTTAACAGTAGTGTCATTACTTACTCTGGAAGCATATTTCAGTTGTTTAGACACCTCAGTATTCCAGGGAGATCTCTCTTTTCAGAAGGAAATTAATTCAGTGTTTAACTTGTAGCAATCTCTTCAGCAACTTGTTTTTAATGGGCGAAGCAAAGATAAATTCAATACAGCGCAAATCATAAGAATAATGTGTTCTGTGTCTTCCTTCCTCCTTTCTTGGGGCAGACCTGCCAGCCAGCATTCCAGAGAGCTCTCTGGTGGGAAAAGGAGATGCAGAAAGTGCTGCCATCAGTCTTCGCCCGCACTTAGCTAAACCCGTTGACATTCACGGACTGTAATGGCAGAAAAGCTTTCCAAAGCCATTTGACTGCAGAAATTTGAGTTATCATCATTGTCATATCTCAGTCTGACAGGGAAAATGATTTGTCGGTCAAAACGTCTCGTAAACACAGACATTTGATCCAATTTAATCAGAGGCAGCGCCTGGCGCGGATTGTGGGAGGCTCATCCGCGAGGGAAGGGGAAGGGAAGAGCAGGGAATTCTCTCACTCTTGTGCTGCAGTCCTGCTGGCTCTGGGGAGCAGGGAAGGGAAGAGCAGGGAATTCTCTCACTCCTGCACTGCAGTCCTGCTGGCTCTGGGGAGCAGGGAAGGGAAGAGCAGGGAATTCTGTCACTCCTGCACTGCAGTCCTGCTGGCTCTGGGGAGCAGGGAATGCTGAGTGCTTGGGGAAAGGGAAGCTCTCCTGGGCTCCAAAGGGAGCAGGTCCTGGAGGAATTTAATGGAATATGAACAAGCAGGCTCCCCATTTTTGGCTCAGAGCATCCATCCAGGCATGGGCTGGGCTGAGCTGGGGCTGAGGTTTGTGTCTGTCCTGGGCTGTGCTGGGCTCAGCCAGAGACCTGCTGGGAAGGGGGAAAATCCAGGAGTCCCTTTGTGCCTGTCTGACACCAGGGAGGGATGGGGCTGGCCCAGTGCCACCCATGATCTCCTGCAGGCACTCATGGGCCTGGCTAAATCTCCTTGTGCCTTGTTAAGATCAACCCTGTGTGAGTTACAAATCTGCACAAAGAGAAATTAGAGCCCAGATTAGATTAGGGGCTGAAGGCTGGGAGCCCACAGCTGTTTGCCAAATTGCACGCTGAATTTCATTTTTGCATAGACTTTTACTGATGGCAATTTGAAGGCAGTCATTAGAGCCATCAGCCTTTGAATGAGAAATTTCAAGGGACACTTCAGGATAAATCTGCTCTTCTTCTCTAAGAAATTATTCCTGATTTGCTTTGGGCTATGGAAACCAATTACATGAATTTTGCACAATAACCTGTTTCTCCCAAACAGGGGTGGCACTCCTGGCCATAAAGGCATATTTTTCTTCCAATTAACTGTGTGGGTGTGTAAACATAAGGAAAACTGCTTTTTCAACATTAATTTAATAACCAGGAAACAATGGGAGGAAGGACTCATCATTTACAGCTAGAATTTGAAACTCTGGCCATCCTTATTCCCTTCTTCTGCAAGCCAGCTGGATTTGTGGAAACAGACAAACCCTTTCCCATTAAATCATAAATACTGCAGGTTTTATTTCTTACTGACTCCTAGGCTCCAAGATTTAGGAAAGGGCAGGATATTAATTTCCAGAGCTAAACTTGACATAAGTCACAGTGCTCTAGTTTTCATTTAAGCTTCAGGTGTGTTTTTCTTCTATTCCAGATACTCCAGAGCTGCCCTGTAATCCCTGAATCCTACTGAATTCACACCCTGGTGATATATCAATGTCAAAGGGATGAAACTGGTAATTCTGCCTGGCTGTTAAACTGCCTCGTGTCACCCTATTTCCAATGGCTGCTGTCAAGGTACGTGTTTTACCTGCTTCCAAGTGCTTTAATCTTATTATTAGTATAAAAATAAGCCATTATTAATGCTTAAAGCAATTGTTATCTTCTCTCCCTGCCAGCCTGTTCTATGTTAATATTAGTATTTCTAAACTGAGGCTTTGTACGAGTGACTCAGGCCTCCCATGTCATTAGTCTGAAAACCCTGAGAGCATTTTCTTACAACAAAAATTGCACAGGGAAGGAAGAGGGTCTTTTTATTTACCTTCAGATTTCCATCCTTGAGGATTCTGTTGCTGGGTGTTCTCAGGTCGCATGTGCAATTAGAAGCCTTAATTGGTTTTATACCAACCTTGGGATTCCTTCATTCCCCAGGAGCTGTAGGTTTCATTAAAACCACCACCCAATGTCATGAGACACGCAATTAAATTCTCGAGCTGCCAACAGAGTTGCAGAAATGGTTTGTGTAGCCAGGAGAGATAAATATGTTTGGGGAGAAGGGGCTCTGGAGTGTCTGCCAGGTTGGGATGTGCACTCCTATCCAACCAGCAGCAAAGAAATGAGGATATGGTGAGGAGAGGAGAGAGATTTTCCTTTGTTAACTGCTTTTGCATCTTGCACTGAGAAGAGGATCAATTTTTAAAAAGAGCAGCCTAGCAGAACAGTGCTGCATGCAAGAGCCATGAGTCCAGGTGTATCTTCACCTGATGTGCTCCTGAAGGCTTGAAGCACAACCAGAAGTTCCTATGAATTTGTGGAAGTCATAAGTGAGGAGCACTGGTAAGTCAGGAGGAAGAGACATGAAGAATCAAACTCACTATTTTGGACTTTCTTCTCCACCAGTATCTTAAAAAAAAAAAAAAAAAAAAGAGTGCATTGTGGAACCAAAACTCATCTAGCCACCACAAAATTCCCTTCCCTTCACAATTAGGAAAAAAAAAATCCTTCCAGGTATTGAAGAAGAGAAATCTGTGCTCCTGTCTTCCCATGGCAGGTCCTTGTGGCCTTGCACACAGAAATTTCAGGAAAGTAGGTGTCTGCCATCCAAGTAGTTGCTATTTTATTAACCCTTTTAGGCACTGGAGAGAGGTGGTCTTTTCTAAACAAGACCAATATTTGGAATAATTTCTGATTTCAATTGTAAACAAGCTTGCTGTGATTATGTAGCAGCAGCTGCTGGGAAACATGACGTAGTTTATCTGACAGGTCTTATCCCTCTCTAGGTCTAGCAGGCCAAGAGACCAAGCTTTCCTGGGGAGACCCACCACTGGAATAGCAGCCAGCTTTTCACTTTTCCTTTTTGTCCTTTCTTGTCCCCCAGCAGTGGTGCTACTTTCCTAACTAAAAGAAAAGCTGGGCATTACGGGATGCACAAGGCATGCCTGGCAGAGGTGGGAAACCTGAGATGTCCTTGCTTGACATCCTGAAGTGGAGCTAAGGAACCAAATTCCTTACATTATTGATGCCTCATTTGCTCATTAATGCCACGAAGATTTATGTGCAGGGACTTGCAGAGTGCTAATGGAATTAGCCACCTCAATCTCCCCCGTGCCATGGCAGGGAACGCTCCGGCGCTCTGCCCTCGCCTTAGTGCTGGGTGACTAATTGAGTTATTTGTGAGCTAGCAAAACTAAAAGTCCTTCATTTCTGTTGGTGGTGTTGAGGGCTTTCCAGCACCTGTCTTTTAATACCTTTACTTAAGCTGGAGTTGTAATTTGAAATACAAGATGAAAATGCTTTGATTATTTTTCCCATTCCAGTGATGGTGAGGGTCAGTGGTTTGTCAGTAAACTCTGCTGGGGTTTTTTTTTTTTTAATTAACAAAATGCCATCCTGCAGCATTCCACTTACCTCTGTTTAGTGCACAAAATCTATCTAAAAGAGCATTTTTAAAATAGATATTCTCTACGTAATAGAGAATAGCAATTGCTGGTGAAGTCCCAAATCTGCTGTTCCTGTGTATGATGTGCATCACTAGTCCAAGGCAAGGAAAATGTTCCCTCCTGTGCCTAGGAAATGAGCTGTGCTCCTCTCAAAGTGCAAGCTAAGAGAAGCCCAGGAATCTCAGCTTTTAGGGTCAGGCAGACACAGTTTTTTGAGGCTGTGGCAAAGATGGAGTGTGGAAGGACCCTCTGAAGGGGACATGAGCCTCGGGCAGAGGCTGCACTGAATGGAACCCCACAGGGGCTGGAAATTTCCATACAGAGCACAGAACAGCACTGGCTGAGCTTGGGGAGGATGAAAAGAGCAGCACAATTACTTGTGTGAAGCAGGAGCAACTTCTGGCCTGGTAGAAATGCCCAAAAGCGTAGGAAAATTCTGGAAATCACTCTGAAACCAAGATACAGCTGGGGCTGGGCAGCCTCTTGTGTGAAACCACTTCCAGGAACTGTGTTCAGGTCTGTACACAGATGCCTGGGAATGATTTATTCCCTGTGATGGGCCAGGAAAGGTGACCAGGTCAGCTGCTCCAAGCAGTATGAGGACAGCTTGTGCTTATAAGGAGAAATACAAATTCAGGACACTGGAAGTATGAGAGTCCGGAGATTAATGACAGAAAACTCTCATGTGTTTGAGAAGAGGAAAGTAAGCAGGAAAAAGGAGCCTAAATTAGGCTGCAGTTCCCTGGGCAGAACACTCAGGTTATAAATATTCTGGCAGCATTTGGAGCAGGGCTGGCTGTGCTGGTGTCTCTGTGCTGTCCTTGACAGTATCTGTGTTGCTCACACTGCTGTGCTGTGCTGACAAAGGCACCCCGGTGGTCTGGGGGCTGTGGGAGGAGGCTGTGCAGGGGTTTGGCAGCAGGACTGACTGCTGGCTCTGCTGGAGAGCTCAGGGGCTGTGCAGGATGTGAGTGCTGCCTTGGACTGAGCATTTCACTGCTCAGCTGATGCCAGGGACCTTGGGTTGAGAGAGCATCTTCCCAAAGGAGCCAAACCTTTCCACACCACCTCTGAGTCACCCTGATCTCTGGGATCAAGCTGGTGCAGGGGCTTGAGGAGAGTCATCACCATCATCCCCAGCCCCAAAGCTGAAGGGGAAGTGAGGCATGAAGAGGATAATGTGGGGTGCTGCTGTCCCAGCTGGGTGGAAGAGCAGCTCATTGTCAGGGTTAAGTCCCAGCAGATTTCAGCCTTCCAAACCCACAGCAATTGTTTTAGGGGAGCAAAGCAGTCATTGCTGTGAGGAGCTGGCACTGCAGTGAGCTCCACTCTCCCTCCCTTTGCAGAACCTTTCCGGGGGGGCTGAGGGGCGAGGGGAGGGCAGCAGTGTGTGCTGAACCAGGTCAGGCACTGGGCAGTGCTTGCTGGCCTGCACTTCATGGGGTCACTGGGAATTTCACTCACCAGCACAGCACTGCTCCTGAAGGATCCCAGCCAGCTGCTCCTGCCTGCCGTGGCGTGGGGAAATGAAAAGTGCAATCCAGCCTCTGGTTCCGATGGCAATTCTCTCTAATCTGGAATAGCTCTACCCTGGGAGGTGCCTTTAATATGATAGCAGAGCTGCTATGCCAGGGAGAATGCTTTTTTATTTGTAATGAAAAGAACTTTATTTCTGTCATAAAACATTTTAGTGCAGAGAGTTAACTGAGGTAATGTTTTTAGAAGCTGAAAATATCAGGAACACAAATAAAAGGCAACAGTGATTTCTTCTTCTTTTTTTTCTTTTTTTTTTTTTTTTATAATTTGTCTTCTCCTTTAAAGCTCCTGACAGTTCATTTCCTGGTGTCATTGTCACAACTGCAAATCTGAGTAATTCATTGGTATTTGTGTCAATCCCACGTATGCTTTCGTAAGTATTGCATGCAGTTCAGACCAAAGGAACAGTTAAACTAAAGCTGTGCTGAGCAAATCAGGCTGCAGACTGTGTGTATAGGCAGGAATAGAACCCTTTGCAAGAGCTCCACTGTGCCATCAGGTGCTCTCTGCTGGATGCAGTGTTTTTCTTGGATCATTTCTACAAAAGGCCATTTTGGGTTTTCTTTCCATATCAAACACACTATGAGACCACTGCTGATGTCCCCACAGTGTCAGTTTTTTTAATTTTAAGGAAATTTTCCAGGCCCCTCTGTCTGCTCATTCCTTGTCATGCTGATGTCACTGATGTGAATAAAATCACAATACTGAGCAGGTAACCCTAATGTCATTCAGAACTAAGATTCTTCATGTTAAACTCGAGGTTTTGGCTTAATAAATCAATAGCCTCTGAACCAACCCCATTGTTTAACCAACCAGGCTATTTCAGTGAAGGAGCCAGTGGGTTTTGGACATATCTCTTTGCAAGATGATACAGCAGTTACTGTATCATCTTATGTTATGATTATTTTTCAGGTTGGGATTCGTGCTGGGAGAGCAAGGAAAGGGCTAAAGTGTGGTGGAGTTGGGCTGGGGAGGGATTCCCAAGGGAAGTGTGGGCTGCCAAGGGACCTGAGTTGTCAGCAACTTTGGGGTCAGTGTGTTACAGTTGGGAAAAAAACAAAACCCAAAAGGATACATTGCTTATCTCTCACTCCCTCTCAACCACAGTTGCATTTGGGGCAGATGCATCCCTTTCCTGGAGCATAATTTCCAGCTCCAAGGAAACCATTAGCCATTTTCCTTAGAATATACTTTGAAATGTACAATCTATTCATTATTATTTTATCTTGAAGGAAATGGGCCATTCGTGATTTTGAAATCACAGACTTTAATGATTCCTCTCTCCATGAGAATTCATCAGGATTTATTTCATCAACTACCTAATGCACACTGTAGTCTTTGCAAACAGCAGCTGCAGTTGCATAACAGGGAAAACAGACTCCATGGACATGAAGAAAAAACCACCCTGAGTAGCAGTCTAGTCTGCAAAATCAAAAAACAGATACCAAGAGTTTAGGTAAATTGAAGCTGAAAGAAAACAAATCACTCTGCAGACCCAGGATGAATGAAAAGCCAATCTGAATATCAAATTGACCTTGCTCCAGGCAGGAATACTTTGGTATGATGTATATGCTGCCTCTGAATGTGTTGCTTACAGACAAACTAAGTGGTTTTCCTGGAACAAGAAGAAAAGGAGGTGAACACAAAGGAAATTCACGTGGAAATAAGAGCCTTAATCCCAGTGCAACCCTGATATCATTTTGGAGCCAAAACACTTCTGAGGGAAAGCAGCATTGCTTTAAGGGAAAGATGTAAGGTTTTTCTTGCTAGGAGTACTCCTTTATGCTTGCCTTCCACAGCTGCTGACACCAGTGCTAGCAAAGCTCAGGGACAGCATTAATGAACACGGGATGAGTGGGAATGAGTGTATGAGGAGTGGAGAAAAAGCATGCTGTAGGGGGACTGGGGGAGTGGGTATTGAGAGGCATATCCTGGCCTCAGTGGAGGTACCAGAAACTTTGTTATGAATGTCCACAATACTAGTGATTTCTTTCTTTCTTTTGCTCTTTCTTTGGCTCTTTCTCCCTTCCCTTCCCTTCCCTTCCCTTCCCTTCCCTTCCCTTCCCTTCCCTTCCCTTCCCTTCCCTTCCCTTCCCTTCCCTTCCCTTCCCTTCCCTTCCCTTCTTCCTTTCTTTCCTTCCTTCTTTCCTTCCTTCTTTCCTTCCTTCTTTCTTTCTTTCTTTGTTTTTTGTTTGTTTTTGTTGTTGTTTTTGTTGTTTGTTTTGGGTTTTTTTTCAACAGTGGTCCTGTTAAAGAGCTTCTGTGGCCAAGCAGCCCTCCCGAAATGCTCAGAGTGACTTGGTGTGTCACTAAACCACCCTGAGAGCCAGAACAGGAGGGAAGTCTCTTTCACCCCTAAAGTCTCATTGCCAGGTCTCATTAGTGAACTAAGTGTTCTCTTTTCTCCTAATTACACTCTGCAGACACCCCTGCAGGGTGAAGGTGCTGCTCATGGCCCCGTCAAGCTAAGTGCAGCTCCATGAAAAGCCAGCCTAGGAACAGACCTGCTGGGTGGGTGCAGAGCATAAACACCAGGGTTAAGTGAGAAAGTGGGCTGGCAGGAGCAAGAGTGGGAAGATTGTGCCTGTTAGTTACTGTTTGGTCTCAGGGGAGTTTTGCCACCAAATTCCATTAAAATGGGAGTTTCAGCCTTTAAAAGCACCAAGCATTCAGGGGCTTGTTTTGTTAAATAAGCTAGCAAAGATTGTATATTAGTCTCTGACAAGGCTACATTTGGGTGAAAACCACGCTGAATTATTTATTTTGTCATTAATGTCACAGAAACCACAGTAAGGAGAATTATATGGGCTGCAAAAGTGAGCGGCTCTAAGTCAGGTTCAAACAAATGAATTTATTCTTCAATACCAGTGGCAAGCTGCAGCTGCCTAATGCATCCAGGAGAGGATGAGAAGTGAATGGTAAATCAATGGAAAGGTTCACACCTGACTGACAGCCTTTAAATAATGTAAAGGGTCCCTGGGCACACGGCAGAGTTACACAATACATTTGAGACCAGTGGAGACACATGCAAGGAAGTGTTTGGGAAGTTTTGCTCTCACAGCTGCAAAGCTTAAAGAGCTGGAGAGGAGAGCAGCTGGAAAATGGGGTGGAAAGTGTGCTCAAAGTGTGCTTGGGCAATGAGAAAACAGAAATTTTAACATGGCCAGACTGAATTGGGTTGGCATTGGCCTTTGGTAAGGCCAGAAGGGGTCTTGTGGTGCAGAGGGCAGAGGACTCCAGGGAATGGCGCTCTCTTGAATAGCTGGGGCCAAGAGGTGAACCCAAGGCCATTTCAGGAGTGCAGGCTCAGCCCTCTCTTGAGCCACACAAGTGACACCTCTAAGCCACACCTTCAGAGTTTCCACAGCTCTGATGCTCTGCCCACCTCTTGCCAGCTGTGGAAAGACCATTCAGGGCATCCTGGAGGTTTACAGCTGTGTTTCCTCTTCCATAAAATAATCTGTGTTTTCCTGAAAAAACATCAGAAGGAGGAGGATGAGCAGAATTGGAAGTTGTATCCAGCAGATACTGCAGGTTACAGTGTGGTTCTGGAGGTCTGTGTGTTATTACAAATCCTCTCTGGACACGTGTTCAAGCTGGCTGGTACATGTGTGTGCTCTCTCTGAATTCTGAAAGGGCTGGACTTTGCATTTCTGACCCCAGAAATGCCCCTTTGATTTGTGGCTGTTTGGGGTGCTCAGAAAAGGGAAAGAGTATCAATGCCTGTGATCGGATAGATGGATGTACCTTTGTGTTGTGGTTAGTTTATGGCCATAAATTAAAACACAAGAAGTTCCACCTCAGCATCAGGGAGATCTGCCTTACCCTGAGGGTGGCAGAGCACAGGAACAGCTGCCCAGGGAAGCTGTGGAGTCTCCCTCTCTGGAGACATCCCAAACCCACCTGGATGTGTTCCTGTGTCACCTGCTCCAAGTGACCCTGCCTGGGCAGGGGGTTGGACTGGGTGATCTCCAGAGGTCCCTTCCCAAACCTAATGATTCTGTGTGTCTGTGGTTTCCCACCACACATGAGGCTGGGAGAAAGTGAGGCTTGGCAGGGCTGGTATTTGATTTGTGATTCAGCAGCAGACTTTTGGTGGGACATTAGGTGTATAGTGATTTACATGAGCTATGCAGCTTTCTGCTTTGTCATCTATGAAATTGGGAGAAGTGGCCTGAAAATTATGTAGTGATGAGAAATGTCTTAGTGGCTCTATGGTGCTGAGGAACAACTGTAATGAGGTAACAAGACTATGAAACTCTGGTTTATTGAATTCTTTCCAATGTTAATGGTTAAAATCTATGGCAACAGTATCAGAAATCCATATGGGCTTTTAAGAAGCTGAGGCACCATTTGTTCTGCAGTGAGAAATGACACCCAGTAGGAAGACAAAAAATAACTTTCCATGTAACTTTAGTGAGGATGTGCCTATCAGTTAATGAAGGTTGAGAGTTTGGTTTTGCATGTCAGGTAGTCCACAGCAGATTAGGAGGTTTATATAGAAGATTTCATGGAATAAACTGTGTATTGGAATGGTTGGGTGGAGCCTTTAAACAGGGACATCCACCAGAAGGAACTTCTGACAGCCAGGAATGGACTACTGAAATTATTGCAAACATTTTCTCAGCAATAGAAAAAGTTGAAAGTAATCATACTTCTCATTTAATGATGGGGAAAATCCTGCTTTATTTTGTTGATGAATACTAATTTTAAAAAACCCTAATTTGGTAACACCATTTGCTTCAGTGTCCTTAGACACCCCTCTGACCTTCTGAGGGAGCTATGAAAAGTCTCTCCTCTCTTCCTGGGATTTCTCCTCTTTTACCTACCACCCACCAGTCTCCTCACTTGATCTCCTTTGGCTGGCTGGCTGCTCTGAAGTTCTCCCTTGGTTTTGGTGCCTCCAGGCCATGGGGTAGGAGTTGAGCACAGCAGTGGACAGCTGAGCCCCTCTTTGATAAGGAGAGGCAGCAGGCTCTCTTCTCAGCCTGCTGGAAACCCTCAGTAGCTCCCTTTCACCATGAATTCAATATAGCAACCTAAAAGGTGTCTCCACTGGCAGGTGCCTTTTCTCTGTGTTTACTTGACTGGGTGTTGCTGTTATTTATTGCCCTACTAATTCCTGTGTCAGTGCATGTGATGTGTGCCATACATCATGGGTGACACATCACTGGTGGTTACTGTGATCTGTTCTTTTTCCTCCCTAAACCATGGACAGTGACACTGAGCAGCATGGGCCATATAGAGCCCTCAGGGACCTGTCAGCAATACTCTGGTGGAGGAGGATTTCACCAGTCACTGTTTAGTTATTCTGGCTGAGAAGTGCAGCACACTGGTTTGATTCTGCCCTGTGAACCCAGAGACAGAGCATTTGCATGACATGCAGTTACTCAGGTCAGAAAAGGTGTGATGAAGGAAAACCCTCCCAGATAACGAGCAGCAAACTGATTCTACCCAAGAGTCTCATCCATTCCACGCTGTTAGGAGTCACCTATTCCAATAAAAATTTCAGAAAGGGCATCTGAGAGGTTTGCTGGAAAGTTGAGTGTCTTGAAAACTCTGGAGTGGCTTTCTTGCAGTGGGGTAAAAAGATGATCTGGTCCCAGACCTTTTGAAAAGTGCAAGGTCCATGTGAGGGTGTGGTAACTTCCAGCCAGCTGTGTGGGGTGGAATGAAGAGAATGATTACAGTCAGATCAAGGCAGTTGGGATAACATCACTGCAGTCACTCCAGTTGTTTGTATTCCATAGAATCACAGAATGGCCTGTGTTGGGAGGGACATTAAAGCTCATCTGGTTCCAACCCCCTGCCATGGCAGGGACACCTTCCACCAGTCCAGGTTGCTCAGAGCCCCATCCAACCTGGCCTTCAACACTTCCAGGGATCCAGGGATATCCACAGCTCCTCTGGGCAACCTCTGTCAGTGCCTCACCATTCTCACAGGGAAGAATTCAATAAAAATAAGCTCATTAACCAAGATTTCTTTGTAACACTCTTCAGTAATGCTCTTGTTTCATCTGTTGGTTTTGCTTTCCTATGTTTATGCATGCACTTAGAAAAAAAAAAAAGCTCTTGAGAAATAGAAGAACATAGTTGCAGGTGCTGAAAGATATTTTTAGCCTAGTAATACTAGGCTGGTATTACCGACAAAGATATTGTTAGCACGGCCAAAACCAAGAACAGATGAGAACGGATCTGTGTTTCTTTCAAGGGAGGCTGCTCCAGACCAGAAGGCTCCTGGTACTTGTCTGGGCTGGCTGCAGAGTTTGCAACCAGTGACTTCAGCTTCCTTCTGAAGCTGAGGATATTTGGAGGCAGGCAGGAATCCCTCACCTTTTGGCTGACCTCTTCTTGGTCTTTCACAGAAACAGTGCTGCTATTGCAAAAGCCACAGTAGGTTGCTGATTTGTGATGTTCCAGGGCAGAAGGATGGGCTGAGAGCCTTTTCTCCACCAGCAGATCCCAAACACATTGTCCTGGCTTGGAGCTGCTGATCCATGATTTGGAATGATTTGCTCACCCTGAGAAACCAGACCTTCCTCCTGCAGGTGCTGTGCAGTGGGAGCTCAGCCCTCTCTGCAAGTGCAGCGAGGGAAGTGGAGAACATGAAATCATTTTTCAACCTTAGAATTTAACAGCCAGCTTGGAGAGGATAAAGCAGAGAGGGCTGTTACAGAAATAAATATGCAGGAAAGCAGGAAATTGCTTATCCCTTCCTGCCACCATCCTTCCTCAGGTCTGCTCCTGCTCTCACTGAGATCAGCTGAGATTACCCCATGGTTTCTGCTGTTGCATGAAGCCTTCAAACAGCCTCATACATCAGATGCATTTTATGCAGGTACCCCAAAATATGCCTATCCCTTTTCCTGGCAGGCTTTTGAGCTGTTCCAAGGCAGGTGCAGCACCTGGGGCAGGTTGGCAGCTGTGGGGATGGATTTGCAGCAGTCTCCTGGAGCAGAGCATGCCAGATCCAAAAGCTCCTGGGCTTGGTAACAACTACCAAGATATTCAGAGCTCTGGAGAGAGACCTAGAAGATCTGCTAGCCTGCTGAAACTGAGAGAACCCAGCTTATGAAAATGACTGGCAAAACAGGCTTTATGCATTTTTGCTTTAAATTTGACCAATCACTAAGTTTAAACTGGATGAAGTTTTATATTATTAGAGTCATCTCACTCCTTTGTGGTCAACTAAGGGCAAAAAGACACTAATTCCTTTAAATAAAATTTCAGATAGGAAAACAGGTGTCAGTACTGTATGGCCTTTTAATAAGCAAATAAGAAAAACCCAGACTAAATGCACCCAAAAGAACAAAAGTGTTTGGCAGGAATTGGCTTCCCAACAAGAACACATTGTAGTTAACTGAGGTAGAGATGAAGAATCAGGGGGAGATTCAGGTGGAGACTGAGGAGAATGCAGAAGCACGTGAGCCCAGCTTAGTGAAGAGTTTTCTTCCCTGGATTGGCAGTGACACATTTCATTTTCCAGGAATTGGAAGTGCAAATTGGCTGTAGCAGGACCTGTCCAGGTAGAATAGATTGAGCTAGACTTGATGTTAAGAGTTTTTGAGTTTGTGAGGATGAGGTTAAGAGTAATTTTGCAATTTGTGTTGGGTTGAACTTTTGCAATATGTGTTTCCCTTTTACTAGAGGGCAAGACAGAGCAGCACATGAGGAAATCTTAGAAATATTTTTTTTTAAAAAAAGATATTAAAAAGTAAAGAAACAAAACCCAGAGACAACATTTCATTTGCTCTGCGAATTCACCAAATCAGTTGCTGTGTGAATAACTTCATCTTGTAGTTGAAACTTTTCTGAAATCCACCCTTCTCCTCTCTCTTACTGCAAGGGACCCACCTGGGTAATGATGGCTGGGTTTCATCTGCTTGATTTTGGGAGTCAAAGGCATTGTTTTGTCCATGGTTTATTACTGGTGTAGGCAGTCTAAAAGTGCCCTTCATTTGTATTCCAGAATCAGCTTCCCCAGCTGGGATCTGCTCTGGAGTTGACACATGTAAAACAAAACCAAGTTGGAGCTTTTGATTTATCCATTTATTTAGTAATTGCTTCCTCTGTGTCATGGTGATCCCTGGAAGGGATGCAGTGTTGGGACCCTCCTGCCTGTCCAGTAGGTTATATTTTAAAGGAAAATGGTAAGAAGTGAGAGGTTCCCACATGTTCATGGTCCTGCTGCAAATCTCGAGGACAAATGAGATGCTAAACAGATGTTCTGGAGTTTCCTGCTGCATTTTGTAAAGCCTGGTTTCTTTGAGAGAGGCATCTTTAATGACATATTTTCCTCTGGTAACCCTCCTTCCCTTTTCCCTGTGCCCTTTTTCTCTGCAGCTTCTACCCTGTAGATGTGGCAGAACCAGGAAACCTTTTGAAGATCTTTCTCTTGGTGTGAGCCATGGAAAGCTCTGCTTGTCCACTGCCCAGTACCTCCATCCATGGGCTCAGGGTGGGTTAAGGTGAGGGTTGGGGTCAGGGCCAGGTCCCCTGGCTCCCCAGTTTTTGTTGCTGTGCTGTGCTGGAGGTGCTGTGGCACAGCCTGGGGCAGAGCAGGGCTGCTGCCTTCATCCTGTCCCTCATCACCACTCCTTTTCTTTATGGTGAGAGGAGCATTTTGTGACTAAGAGATTCATAACAGCAGCACCAGCCAAATTACTCTGCTTTCTGACTAGTCCTTCAAGCAAAATCTCTCAGATGTGACTGCCAGGGGGCTGAAATCAGTGTGGGTGTTAAACAATGTGGCTTGGCTATTTGGGTAAAACGGCCTAGTTTTGATTAGGTGGGGAATTGGAGGATAAAGGGATTTATTTTTCTCAGAATTGGGCAGAGAATAGCGATGTAAAAACCTGGATCAAATAGCTGAAGCCAGTATCTTCCCCTTGAGGCTTCCTTTCGGTTCCTTTGTAGCACATCAACCTAAAAGGAGACTTAAACTCCAGTTTCTGAAGGTTGCCGAGTGGGAGGGCAAAGAATAAAAAGGGTATTTGGAGTTCACAGATGCAGCCTCTTAGGAAATTGTGGTAACAACCTGTCATGCTTGGAGTCAATAACTCTTATGAGCCTTCTTGGTCTTTATCTAAATTATCTTCTGGCACATCTGTAATTTGACACTTGGTACAATACAGGCTCTTTAAGGTGTTCCCACTCTCCTGGTACTTAGGAGGGCAGCATGGACAGGAGGGGGGAAAAAGCTTTTTTTGCTACATTTTGCCCCAGATGTGACAACAAAAGAATAGAAAAAAAACCCCAATTTCCTTAAAGGGGAGAAAAGGCGGGGGGAGGGGAGAAGCAAGGAAAGAAGAAAGACTTGGATATTTTGTCAGATATATTTGGTTAGTATTTTTTTTTCAGAGAGCTTTTTGTTTTAATAGGCTTTGGTTAAAAGGAAAAACTTTCTTATTAAGAGTACTGCCTCTACTTGTTTTCTGTAAAATTAATATTTGCCCTGGAAAAAAATACAGCTCCTACTTTGCATGCTAATTTTGATTGCTTATCTTAGCTTCTTTTAATTTTTTAAATCAAATTATACCTAGATCCCTGTAATCCCAAATTCAAGATGAAGAAAGAACCTGAATGCTACTGCAGCTCTGCTTGATGATTTCCAAAATATCTTATGCAATATATGACTTGGAGAGAAGGCACACTTCCTTCTGTGAAAGAAAAAGGAAGAATGGGTGAGTTTTCCTGCCTCCCTGCTCCCAGAGAAAAGCTGGAACATTACAAACCTAAAGGCATCAACAGGAGAAGGTGCACAATGAGGAAATCTTTAAAAATCTTATTGTATCTAAGTAACATCCTGGGCTTTGGTGACTTGTTTCACCATTGCAGGACTTTCCCATCCCAGGCTGGTTGTGTTTGTTGTGTTGTGGTTTTTTCCAGTGGGGCACTGTGACACCAGGCAGCCACTGCCCATCTCCCAGGGTGAGAATTCCCTCCCTGGGGATATGGCAGCCCCGACTGGGAAGAGCAGCTGGAGGTTCATCAGTTGTGACATGGTGCTGGAATCAAAACCAAGAGTGCAGAAGTATGAGGCAGTTTCTGTCCCTGCTTTCAAAGGGAGAGAATTTTTCCCTGGTTGAACTGCCCCACAGCTTTGCAGACCTGCTCTGGCCAGCTCTGCACTCTTACCTAATTGCTTTCTCATTAGCATGATGCATTTTTGACGAGCTGCTCTACAAAGATCACAAGGAAGCTCTGAAGCCTTAAGCAGAGGCCGTGAAATTTTGTGTTGTATCTATTTTTTTTCTTTTTTCAGTTACTGCATTGACAGAAATGCATTAAAACTCTGAGCAACAGTGACAGAATGATCCAGGGTGAACAGGCTGAATCAATGGATAAGCAGTTCTCTAAGATTAAAAAAGGTGTTAAAATAGTCAAGCTTTGTGCTGCTTTGAAGCTCACAGGCATGACATTTTTGGTGATTTTATTACATTTTCTGTATGTTTTAGTCAAGTAGATAGTGTCAAATTCTGATAAAACAAATTCTAACATCCTGAAGTCAAATGATGATATAATGCAACATGTACAAACTGTGAACTGGGATTTTTTTCTTTTCATCCATTCAGGGTATTTTTAATACAGCTGAGAATTCAACCATGTGTGTCACTGCAATTTAGAAAGAAGATGAGGCAGGTAGGTAGTTAACTCAAAATAATTGGAAAAGATGAATACCACTTGTAAGTTCCAAAGATCTCTATATGCAGGACAGCCTATCTCCATGTGAAGGCATTTTGCTGTAATGTTCTTCATCTTCTCTGCATTTGGATTTAAAAAAATCAAATTATTTTGATACTGTGTTTCAGATGAGAAATTGCCTTTTCAGGTAGTGCAGTTTCAGGTGTATATTGCAAAGTGTAATGTTCTATCACTGTCTTGCTTAGGGGAATCTATTCTTGCCTAAATTAGTTCTGTGACGCATCATCTGGAAGTATTTCAAGGCAGAGTGGCACAAAAAAAGCTCATCTTGAAGTGTTTGGCTTCTGCACTGTGGATTTCTGAGCTCTCACCACAACAGGATCTGAACCCTTTCCAGCAGCACATTAAACACCGTGACAAACATCTGTCACGTTTTGTTTGCTTTTGCATCCTCCCCCTCTGGGGAAAAGGCAAGTGCAGCGGCATAGCCAGTTTTGGTCAGGTTCCTCTGCATGAAATTGGGTTTTTAAGCAAGATGGATTCTTCTGAATTCCAGTGAGAAAAGGCAAGGAGGAAGACATGCACGGAGCTCTTGGAGTGGCAGGCTGAAATGGTTGTGAAGTAGGGCTGGGTGGTGCTCACCTTCCTCAAACTAAGCTGGAGGAATTGCTGACCATGCTGGGATGTTGTGGATTTTCCTGAGAGCAAAGGGCAGGTGTGATCATTGCTAGATCCCAGGAAGCTGGAGTCCAGCCAGAGTCAGGGATGCCCCTCAGAACACAGCAGCACCCCTGGCAGGTGCAGCAGAGGAGTCATTCCTGGAAACTGCTGTGCCAGAGCTTTGGGCTTGCATTCCTACTTATCCACAGGTTGTCCAAAGTGAGATTTTTCTGGCTGAGAGGTGGCAAACATGACATTATTTTGGGCCTGCTGGTCCTTGTGCAGAAAGGACTTCAGCTTGAGGGAGCTTGGAAATCCAGTTCTGCTGACTCAGGTCTCAGGCTTTATCTGCATTGCTAACTGGTGATGGTTTTCTGTTAACTCACACACAAGATGAGAGGATCTCATTACAGGATCTCTTCTGTTACCAGTGCTGCTGCTCCAACACAGATTGTTTGGAGCTGGAATTTAACAGCATCAAACAGACCAAATAGTTAAATTGTCCTGAAGATTGACTCGATTTGCCAGAGGACAGAGGAGTTTTGATAGTCAATGTTAAACTACTGTGGGTATTTCCCTTTGCTCTCCATGAGAGGTGGCCAGACCCCAACCAGTGGCAATGGGAAGCCCTGGAAGCCTGGCTATTCTCACCTCTCAACATCCCTGCTCTCTGGCACAGGAATCACTGCTTTGGCCCCCAAACGTGTCAGTCAGCCACTGGCTTTGCTGTCCTGTAAAATGGCACAGTGCACAAATTTACCTGAACTCGTTCCTAAATCCTAAGCTGCTTTACAAAGTAAACTGGACACAAATCACAAACATCCTTTGTCCTTTTCAAAACCTCACACACAGCTGCTGGTACTCACTAGTCCTGGAAGAAATAGTCCAGACTTCAGGCCAGCATTTTCAGATCAATTCTACAAAAAAGGCAGTGTCCTAGGTAAAACAGTTCTCTAGCTCCTAAAACTGGGAGATCTCAGCTTCTTAAATTCTCTGTGCAATATGCAAAGCAAATATTTTCTCTGCATCATAAGCTTTATTAACGTCTTGAATTTTATTTCTTTTTATTTCTCAAAAAGCAAGCAATGACTGGCAAGCTGGGGATGATGGAACAGAAGACTGTATCAGCACCATTCTGGGGAAGAATGTGAATGTTTTTGGATAGAGACAGGAGGAGGAGACTCCCAAGGGCAGGCAATCCTCAAAGACAGACAGAAGAGGAGAGAGGAGTGAATATAAAGGCTATGCAGGCAAAAGCAAAATTTGAGATCAAACTTAGCATAAGATTAGCAAAACTCTCTGTGTTTACATCACCTGGAATGAACAGGTTGGCAGCTGGCAGCCCTCTTCACAGGGAGCAGGAAAGGTGCCCTCTTGTTTTGTGTCTTCCAGCTCAGGGCTCAGCTAAATGTTTCCAGGGATGCTTTATGATTTCCAGCTGAAGGGTACATGCTGAGCTTTAACTTACTCCTGTGGAGTCACTCCTGCTGCTTCTCCTAAATTCTTTAGTGTCTATTGCAGAGCTTTCCAGGCTGAGCTATAAACAATAAATGGTTAAAAGCCAGTGAGGAAGGAAATGGCTGGTTAACTAATCCTAGTGAAAATTGGCTCTTGATGAAGTGCAAACTCTGAGCTGCCTGTGATGGGCACCAAATTTTCTTTCAAACCATGTGTTTTTTATTTCTGCTGGTGTTGGCTACTGCAGAGTCTGATTCAGGTCAGGGGCTCTTTGTCACCAACTGCTGCACAGACACACTCAGACAGAAAAGTGGTGGTTTATGTTGTCTCTTTCTTTTCTATTTTTTAATCCTTATTAGTGGAAAAAGAAGCTAAACTTGCAAAAAGAAAACGGTGAGAGGAGAATGACATGTCTGCTGATCGTGATTATGCTCTGAGAAGCACATTGGCATAATGAAGGGAGAAATGCTAATTATGCTGTGTTCTGTTTTCACATGTTTATGACAATTAGGTATGGAAGTGGGCAGATTGTCACTGATTTTAGGCAAAGCCCCTGAGCAAGCATGAAGGAGCTTAAATGCTGACAGGAAACAGTTCATCCTTTGCTGCCCACCTCTGCATTTCCAGCAGGATGGAATTCACTGAGCAGCAGCAAAGCACAGATAGGATGTACTTGATGATGTGCCAAAAATGCTTTGGTTTGACCAGGACAACTGAAATCCAAGTATTATTAGTGACCATATGTGGTTCTTTACATTAATTGGCTTCATCCGGATTTGGTATTTGGGAGATTTGGGAAGAAGGAGTTATCTAAGGATCAGATATTAGGAAGAAATTCACTGTGAGGCACTGGCACAGGTTGCCCAGAAAAGCTGTGGGTTCCCCATCTGTGGAAGTGTTCAAGGCCAGGTTGGATGGGGCTCTGAGCAACCTGGGATAGTGGAAGATGTCCCTGCCATGGTAGAGGGTTGGAATGAGATAATCTTTAGTAATGAGATTAATTTTTAATCATTCTGTGAGTCTGTCATTTTCACTTCCTTAGTTTTCAAACCAGCCTGTGCTTCGTAAGTTTTGATGCTTTTCCCTCAGATGCCAAAAGGAAACCTGTTAGTGTTTGGACATCTGGGGGAGATGACCCAAAGCCAGCAAGATCTCCTGTTGGTTAGGCACCACCAATATCTTCTGGCCTTCTGACTAGCAGCAGTCCAGCGTCTCTCAAGTGTTTTCTCCCTATTTGTCACCCTCAAAGGCTGCCCCAGCACACAGATGGCCCCAGCTCAAGGAACGATGGAGGAAGGCAGCCAGAGCTGGGGTGGCAGCCAGCCCTGGCACTGGGGGACAGATTGAGGCATTGTGTCACCACTAAGCAGCAAGCCAAGCATGAATTCTTCTCTCCCACCACCCAACCGCCAAGTCCCCTCACTCTGGGCTGCCTGTCCCCTCTGTGGGTATCCAGGCCTGAATCTACCGGGTTTTCCATTCCTCTCCTCTTTCCCTAAAAGGTCACTTAGCCAGTTTGCATCCTTCCCTTGCAGGGCAGTGCTCTACCAGGGAAAAAGAGTGGGATGGGGGAAGCAGAGAGCATCAGCAGGATGTGACTCTTAGACACAGTTTGCCATCTCACCACCCATGGACACCCACCTCAGCGGGGTCAGGAAATCCCTGTGGATGGGCAGGGCCATTCCACAGCAATTGCATCCATCCCATCCCATCCCATCCCATCCCATCCCATCCCATCCCATCCCATCCCATCCCACCCCATCCCTGCAGCCAGCTCTCTGTGACCACAGCCTTACATTTCATTTCCAAAGAGCTGCAGAGGGGTTTTGGGTGTTACATTTTGGATTGCTGACCTGTTTGTTGAGTCAGTGCCCCACTCAGCACCAACCTGAAACACAGCTTGGGACTGTTAGCACACTTCCTAACTTCAGCTGGGCTTATGAGCCTTCAGATTCAGTTGGTTCTCTCATCGGAGTCATCGTTTACTTCAGCATAATTTTTTAAAATTCATACCCTTCCTCTCAACACACAGAGACCTCACAGAGATTTTCATGCATTTAAATGAAAAAGCTGAACAGTTCCCCTTCCTTGTTCACATTATGCAGCATTGCCCTTCTCTGTACTTTGTCCTATTTCAGAGCTGTCATGCAAATAAACCCAACTTAAAAAAAAAAAGAAAAAAGAAATCATTAAAAAATGTGCATCCAATCAGCCTTCTGTCTCTTTCTCTTGCTGTATGTACAAGGAGAAATCCCTTCTCCTCCTTGCCCTCCTCTTTCAGGTGTTTCCACTTCTTTCATAACTGTGATCCAGTATCTTTATGGTTCCCCAGTTGCCCAGGAAACAAACCCTGACTCCCTTTTCCCTGACATGTAGTATTAACTGCTCCATGAAGCCACTGTTTCCTAAAGTGTTTTATTGTGAGGGTTTTTCCTAAACTACTCGAGAAGTGGGAATTCTCCTTTCCTGTAAAATTTGTCCCTGTGCTCCTGGGACACCCCCTTTTCTTTATCCACCTCAGTGTATCTGGATGCATTTTCCACCTCCATCACTACAGTATTTGACTGAGTTTAGTATTATTTCTTTTGATCATTTGACTGTACATCCATTGGTGAATTTAAACTGCCCCATCTTCACTTTTCCCTCCTAAAACTTTAGATTATCTTGATTTTTTAGTCACACATGGAAGGTAAAATGGTCTAAATTCTAAAGATTCCTGGGATGGGGACTTTCTCAGTTTCAATACATGCATTAGCTTTTTTGTCAGAGAGGAGTGAAGAGCTGTTTTGAATTCATGGTATGTTTTTAAAGTTTCTTTCAAAGAGTACTTTTTTTTTTCTCTCCTCTCATGTTTCTCAGCAGAAACCAGCCTGCCAAACTGCTCCAGGAAGCTCTTCTGAGATGGAGACATCCATCTCTGTGTATGGTCTGTACTTGTGAAGCAGAGCACAAAGCTCTTTTTCCATTTAATCCATATTAATTATCTTTCTGCAGCTCCTCTCTAGTTTCCTCCTTCAGCCCAGGCACCAAAATCTTGTGTGGCTCCATCTTCAACAAACCAAAGTCTTTCAGTCCTCACCTGGTAAGTCAACACTCCAAAAATAAAAATAAATGAAAAGGTTTACTGCTGAAGGATTGAAGCTTTCCACGCTTGAAAACGGAGTGCCGTGGGACTGTGGACTAAGGCAGATATTTTTAGTGCCATCAATATCTCCTGGAGTTGATATCTCCCAAGACAGATGGTTGTTTCCCACAGAACGTTGTCAAATGTTTGCTCAGCCAAGATCAATTTTGTTCCAAGTCCTTTCCCACCTTCTGGTGAAATATATTTCACTTGCCAGACAAAAAAATTAAAGAAACAGCACGAAACCTTGCCGCTGTAGCGGACTGTCGTTCCCATGGCTCTCCTGTGTCCTTTAGCCCTGGGACTGACATCTCTTTCGGTGCTGAGGAGGAGGCACAGGGAAGGCTGAGTTCTGTCCACTGCTCAACAACTGCAGCACTGCTGTTAATTATAAGCCCAAGGTGAGTCTGGAGACATGGAGCCCCTTGGTGGTGTCTGTGGGGACCTTCAGCTGCAATCAGCGGGGCGCAAACGACGGTTTAAAGGGTGGCACGGAATGCATTTATTTTCTTTCCCTTGCTGGTTGCTATTTTTAGCTGAGCCTGACTTGTCACAGTGTAAGAGACACAGCTAGCTCTTTCCAAAGTACAAGTTCCCTTATAATGCCTGATTGTTGCAAGTGAGAAATTACAACAGCCAGTGCCAGCAGCAGCTTCTGGAGTCTTGCGATGAATTCCTTCCTGCTACACTGCAGCTTGCTGTGGCTCTGTATTTGAAAATTGTTAATATATGGTTGTTTTCTAGCGAGGACTTTGGCAATCCAGGCTCAGTGGGGGATCTCTCATTTTTATCGCTTCATACACAAAAATAATTCTGATTTAGTTTTGTAATTCTGAGTCCTTTTGAAAAGGCTATGAAATCAAATTCATTCTTCTGCACACTGAAAGGTACATTGGATCATCCAGAATATTCTTTCCATGTTGATCCATAATCTTTACCATTATGGATTCAGGGGCAGGTGAGGCTCTCATTGGAAGGAAAATCAATGCTATGATGCCCAAAAATTTATTTCATCCTTAATTTAGTTGTCCAAGTGATCTACTCACACCCTCCTGGCTTCTTAAACAACCCCTATATCCTCAGACTGCTTTTGCAGAACAGGATTATGGTTGGAAGAAATGTCCTTGCCTTGGTATTGTACCTCTTGTTTGGGATTTGCCTGGGATTTACGAATATTTCACCCCTAAATTTTCTTTAGGATTACAGATTCTTGATCCTTAACTCACGTAAGAGGCATTTTCAGCCTCCTCCTGACAAATGAGGAGGATAATCTTCACTGTTATCAAAGTACTATGGGTACATAACCATGTACTTCACACATATATGCCCAACTTATAACTAAATTTTTAACCTGCAGAAATCACTTTCTGTTACCTGGTAAAGTCAAGTGGAAGCCTCTGTGTAAAGCTTTCTCTTATATAAACTCTAATTGCCTATATGGATTTTTTTATGGAAACCTGTCAAAGGAAGCAAGGTTTGCAGTGTCATGGAGGTTCCTGAGAGAGACTAAATGAGATAATAATCCATCATTTGGTCTGCAAGTGGGTTTGGGACAACCCAATCCCTACCCTCTCACACACCTTCTTGTGCAGAGAGAAATAAGGGAAATTCTTATTTCCAACAACTCCATCTATAAAAATCAGCGAAAGGAAAACCTGACACATACAAAAACTGTGTTTGTGTGTAAGATGGGCTATTTATTAAGCCTTATTTTCTTGAGGTCACAGAATGGTTTCGTTTGGAATGGATCTTAAGAACCATCCAGTTCCAACCCCAACACCTTCTACTATCCCAGGCTGCTCCAAGCTCCATCCAGCCTGGCCTTGGACACTTCCAGGGATCCAGGGGCAGCCACAGCCTCTCTGGGCAACCTGTGCCAGGGCCTCCTCACCCTCAGAGGGAAGAATTCCTTCCTAGTATTTAATCTGACCCTGCCCTCTGACAGCTGAAGCCATTCCCCCTTGTCCTGTCACTACATGCCCTGCTTAGCAGTTGGCTTCCCTGCTGCTCTTTTGGGGAGCCTTCTGAGCTACTTTAAACTGTAAGGAGGAAAAAAACTCTTTCTTTCTCCTTAAGAATATTCATGGGCAAAGGCCAAACTCTTTCTCTTACATCTGTGCTCTGGAGTTCGTCTCCCAGCGACATTAATTCATGGAATGTTGTCATTATTGAGATCCAAATTAAGCTGCCTATCCTGTAAAGGATCCCCCCTGCCTGAAGCAAAACAGAACAGTTAATGCATTTTTTATAAACAATGCCATTAAAGATGCATGAAAGACGTGCTGTAAATATTAAAGCGGAACTATCACTTTTTTTCCTTACCCCATAAAGCATAGCAGAAAAATCTGCAGGTCAAATTCCTTCTGATACAAATTAAGCCAGACTCTTTAATTTCAAGTGTTTTGTCCATTTCTTTTTCTATGGTGTTACAGTTTCTGCACAAACAGTAGTTCTAAACAGTACAGCTCTGAAACAGCCCCGTTAGGACGTGCGAAAATGTGGCGAGTTCAATTATGGAACTGTGCAATAGTACAGCTATAGCAACGCCTGAATGTCAACAGAGCAGTTACAGAGGACATGTATGAATATTCCAGACAGGTTGTGGTCTCCCAAACCTGCTCCCTGGCCGAGGCAGGTTGGACACACAGCACAGGGCTTTACCTGTGGGACCCCTGGGAGCGATGGTGGCCCAAGGCTGGATCTCCCAGGCACATTGCCTGCTAGGCTGTTATCCCACCTAGTGGCTGCTCTGCCATCCCACAAGGTGATTTTTTTCCCAGGATATTGGTGATGGAAATGAAGGCTTGATGTGTTACTTCAGTTAGCAGTGAAAGTGGTTCCACGTTGCCTAGTCAGGTGCTCAAATGCATGCCTTTGCCTTGACTGCGTTACACCAGGGACAGGTTTCACATTCACATCATCCAAATTTATACATCAAATGTAAATGCCTGTCTCTCACAGCCAGCTCTCCAGTGGCAGTGCTCTGCATCACTCCTCTTACACAATCACAGAATCCTTTAGGTTGGAAACCTGAGATCATCAAGTCCAAGCTTTACCCAGCACTGCCAGGCTCACCACTCACTCATGTCCCCAGGCTTTTAAATACCTCTGGGACTGGTGACTCCACCTCTTCCCTGGGCAGCCTGTTCCAATGTTTAACAACCATTTCAGTGAAGAAATCCTTCCTAATGTCCAATCTAAAGATCCCCTAGTGCAACTTGAAGCCATTTCCCATTGTCCTATAACTTGTTATTTGGGAGAAGACACTGACAACCACTGTGTTTGTGTCTGCCTCCTAATTTGGGCACATGGGACAATGTGAAGAAAGCCCTCTCTGTCCCTGCTTGTGGGACCAACCATCTCAAGTCTCCCTGAGTCCCTACTGGCAGTCACAGGAGTGACTTTTCTCTCCTCTGCTTTTATCTCCTCTCCACAGGTGTGCACAATACACCTACTCACTTCCCCATCAGCCCAACACTAGCCTGACGGAAGGCAAAGGAAGAAATTTTTGCCTTCCAATGAACCAGGGTTCAAGCCAAACTTTTGAGTTGGAATCACATGAGAAAAAATCCTTCTAAACATATTTTGATGACAACAAGGAAAAAAGATGATTTGCCAAAGTACTGCAAGAAACTTCCTCCCACTGGACAGGGATGATATTTACAGTAAGGCTTAGAGATGGAGTCCACAGTGAAATCCTCTGTTGCTTCCTTCCAGCCCTGCTCTTTGCCCCTCTAGCTCTTTGCCACATTTTGCTCTATTCTAACTTTCCAAATGTTGCTGTATTGTCAAAACAAGTGGGATCTGTCCCCTCTGAATTCGTTAAGTCCCTGCAGTTGTTAAATACATGACTCACACTGACTGGAGGGTCCAGCTTTCTAAGCTGACTTCTGTACCCAGAAGAACTTCTTCATTCCTTTCATGATCTTTTTCCCTGGTTTTGATGTCAGTCTTGCTTTTTTGTGGAACTAAAGTGCTCAAGAGTAAAGGCAGCTGAAGTTGCCAGCACATGCCTTAAGAGTGTCTGCTGCTCACTGCTGAGCAGAGATTTAATAACGAAGGTCACACCAGAAACTTAATGGTTAATCTTTATCTTTTTCTACAGAATAAACAAGCCTTTTGCAGAATGTAGAACTGTAAGAATTAAAAAACCCCACATTTTTACAAAACAAAACCTGGCCATCATTTTTACTAAATAAATCTCAGTATTTAATTTTTTTTAATTGAAAAAATATATAAGAAAATTAATTACTTCAGCCTATTGCCAATCATTTAGATGAAAACATTCCTACCTGTGCTGTATTTGCTGGTGTACTGGAAGAAAATTGTCCCCAGAAAATCAAAAAAAGGCACAGAAAGCTTGACAGACATACCTCCTTTTTCTCTGTTGTACTTTTTTTTATAGATATATAATTTGGGGATGAAACGCATTTACCGTCAGTACTACACTCAATTTAACAGTCAGCTTTTCATGCAGCAAACCTGTAGCTCCTTTCTCCCTGAGCTGCTTACTGTGTGCAGCCAGGGAAGCTTTTCCCTTGGCTCCCAATTAGCCGCCTACCCAAGCTGTCTTTTCCAACCGGATTAGATATCCAAGATTCTCTTCATATGTCTCCCTGCTGCCTGCTGCACTTTAATTTACATTTCCAGCAGTAGCCTTCACAAGTGGTCTGCCTTGTAGTTCTACCAGGGCAAGGTTTGGTGGATCATTGTGGGGAACAGGGGCTGAGTAGGGTGTTGTCTTCCCTACTGGGCTGCAGGTTGGTGTCAGGGAACATCGGGGAAAAAAATTAGAGGAAATAATTTCTCAAATTTCCACTGCCACATTTCATAGTTTGTTGTTATTTAAGTCTTGTGGGCAGGCACTCAGTATCTAAAACTTATTTCTAGACAAAATCTGGTAATGAACTCCCACTTAGCTCATGATCAGTTTCTAAAAATAATTGCTCTGAAATTAATGATGCAGGGTGGGTTTTTTGTTTAATCATGCTATCTTTATACCAAGGTACACCAGAATTATCAGATCAGCTCTCACAGAATCTTTTGCTGTAGTCTGAGATCATTATTCCCGGACTAAACTGAAGGCATTACCTTAAACCTGCAGCCAAGGGCAGCTCCGTGCTTGTTGCACTTGATGCTCCCTGTGTAACAGCATTTTGGACCCTGTATTTTGAAACATGTGAGCTCTTAAATGTACCTGAAATGAAAAGAAAAAGGCCCAAGAAGGAATAACATTCCTCCTTTTGCCTGCTCTGGAAGGCAGAGGGGCATTTTTCTTTGCACTCAGGAGTGTTCTGTGCCATAAACACTTCATTGGTCTGGTTTCTGTTTAAGGTGATTGCTGTGCAAAAAGGTGTTTTGGTGCTTTTAGTGTCTTAAGGAAAAGGAATTTTCAGGCTGATCCACTTTCAAAGTTCAGGCCAATGAAGAGTCCAGGTATCAAAGCCATCAGTGTTCATTAACAGCCAAGGAAAACCATTAGGTTCTGAAGTACTCTGCTTCTGTCTTTTGCAGAGATCACTTAGCTGCAGATAACTAGGGAGATGCCTGAGAAAATGAGCTATTACACGTAATCAATAATCCTCAAATGGCAGCAATTAAAATTCTGAAGAAAAAAATTAAAAAGAAAGCAGCTAAGGTAACAGCAAATCATCCATCAGCCATTCAGAGAGGTTTTGCAGATCTCAACTTGAAGAAAGGAGGAGTTTTAATTAAATCATCATCTGAGAATGCCATTGATCCTTCATGTGCGACAATTTAGAGTGCAAGAAACAGCTCTGAATGGCCATAATCGTAAAAGATGTGTTTGTTTTTCCCCCAAATGAGCCCCTTGCCTGGCTACGTAAAAGAGATGATTCTGCTGAAACAATATGGGAGAGCTCTCTGCTTTTAAATGATCTAATTTCCATCTCCTTTAGCTGAGGCAATTTAGTGCAGCAACATATGCATTTGTTTCCAAATAGAGATGTCTGTAGACAACATTTTCTGTATAACTTTGTCTCCTGTCCCAAGAAGACAAAACCAGTGGATTATGATTCAGCAGGGCTTGTGTTTCCACACTATGAGGAACTGGAGCAGCTTGAGTTAGGAATTGCTTTTCCTCAGCTCTAACTAGGGCACAGATTCCAATTTTAGTGATTCTCAACAGGCTTTTGGAAGCTCAGCCTGGGGGGGCCGAGGTGGGTGTCCTTAAAGGAGTCACCTGCTGCTTTCAGAACAATGCAGGGTTGGGGTGATACCTCTCAGGGCTGCACAAGGGTCTCACTCACTGCTGAGGAGGAGGAGGATGAGGAGGGAGAGGAGGGGTTCCTAAATCACTCAGCAGCTGGCCCAGGCTGGGGGGAATGGGAGGTGGGGATGGATTTAGGGCTGCCCAATCCACAGTGGCCTCAGGTTGGGGTGTCTGGGAGTTATTCCCTGGGTGAGAGAAGTGTGGTATCTCTGCAGAGCCTGGAAATTCACCCATGTTGCAGGGAGCAAGCCTGAAGGGGAAAGGGTTTGTGATTCTTTTTCCTTTTTATTGTGTGAGGTTGTGTTGAGGGGTTTTTTGAGTGTTCTTCCCTTTGTGGTGGTAGAATTGATGGTTTGTTGAATCGGAGAACATCAACTGCTGTGTCTGGGACTCGGGATAATAGGAGCGGTTTGCCAGGAAATGTGATTGTAAACTTCTGTGTGTTAAAAGCAGAAAAACTCGGCTCTGCCAGGGCTTTGTATGACTAAAAACATTGTGGTGGTGTTGCTCAGGTTGGTGCTGGAGTTGTGCTGCAGAGGGGGGTGGCAGACTGTGCTCTCTGTCTCCCACCCCCCATCCCCTTGGAGGCAGGCAGTGAGCTAAGATCTTTTCTCTTCCTGATTAAATATCTACAGCTGTACTGAAGGTGGTGAGACTGCTCACAGGAGAGAGATTAAGTATTCAAGCAAGCATTTGCAAGGTGAGCTGTTCGACCTTGCTGTGCCTGATTTCCCTGCCCAGCTGTAGAGCAGAGTGCTGAACGTGACCTGCCTGTGTCAGGAAGGAAGGACATTTGCAGTTTCTGTCTCTAGCCAGCTCAGGGTATCAAAGACGGGTGTCTTTTGGGACACAGAGGCCTCTTTTTCTTGTCATCTGCACCTGAATTAGGTGCCTGGGGCAGCCTGCAGGAGACATTATGAATTGCCATGTCTGTCCCCTTCCTTCCTGCTGACCTAAACTCACAGCTTTACCCAGGGAGCAGCTCCTGCTGTCAAGGGGCAGGCAGGGCTTACAAACCAAGCACCTGCAGCTCCTTTCCTTGTCCAGAAACCTTTCCTGCAGTACCCTTTGTGCTTGAGGGACACCTCAAGGTGCAGCCTTCACCCCAAAATCAGCACCCATGAAACTCTCATTTGACCAGCCCAAAAGCTTTATATTCAACATATGCACTAGGATGGGTGCAAACACTGCCTGGCTGTTCAATCTTTGCTCCTTGAAATGGAAACCTGTGGGTAATTTTTCTAAAATACTCAGATGAGTTAATTATCGTCCGGGAGAGATGACATAGCTGCTTAAGAATAAATTCAGTCCTTTTGTTTGTAACAACAGGGCAATAAATGAAACCTCAGAGTGCAATGGTGGTTATTTAATAAGATGTGATAAGAAGGCATCACCTTGCCTCAGAATGCTTGCCCTGTAATGGATACCCCCGCCTGACCAGTGCTGTGTCTCTTGCAAGACATTTGGGCAAGGGAAAGCTCTGCAATAAGGCCAGGCTGGCAGGTGGCTGGGAGGTGTTGGAGAGGAGAATTCCCAACACACAAATCATTCCCTGAAAATCACCCTCATCCTGCCCCAAGTACCCAGCACTGCTCACATGCAAAGTGCAAAACATTCGTGCTTCTCTGCTTCCTGCTTTGTTAGAGCACACAGCTCTTGCCTCTGTCCAAACACTAAACTTTAATTGGGTGAGTTTTTCACTCCTCTGATTTGCACCTGCAGGAAGTACCATCAAATTGTGCTGTTGACTGCCTTGGGGCTTTTCTGAGGCTGCTAAGGGGTGAAGAGCAGGATCCAGCTGATGCTGGGTGCCATATCATGCTTGTAGGCAAGGTCTTCTCCAGACCATGACCAGCAGTACCCAGACAAAAAACAGACGTCCTTTTTTTTTTTTTTTTTAATTTCCTTTTTTCCTTTTACTTTTCTGTAAGAGTTCCATCAGAGCCTCTGCAGTTACCAACCACTGAACATTCTCCTGTGCTCTCTGATTCCTGATATTTGTAGGGAGAAATAACGGAGCCACTTATAAACAGAGGGGCCTCTCTGTGACAGCTGATGCCCTCTTTTTCTAGGTCAGACTAGCAATTAGAGAACAACTCTTTGAACTCCCTTTGATGAAAAAGATGATGCCAATATCTACATCCTAAAGTAACAAGAGCAGCTGGTCCTGGATCTGAGATTCCAAAACAAGTAAATACACGTTTAACCTTAAAGAAAAATAATAAAATCCCTGAGATTTGGGGTTTTAAATAAGTCACTTGCTTGATTATGAATCACAAACAACAGTGAAGCAGGAAGGGTTTGCAAGGGCTGGCTGTAACTCCTCCATGGTATTAGCCTTGTTGGGGAAGC
Source organism: Lichenostomus cassidix (assembly GCF_008360975.1). Lineage (NCBI taxonomy): Eukaryota > Metazoa > Chordata > Aves > Passeriformes > Meliphagidae > Lichenostomus > Lichenostomus cassidix. Next base: position 2,232,848 of record NC_139483.1, read on the forward strand.
CAAGTTTGAACTAGAAACTTGGAGACAGTGGTTGTATGCTAGGATGGATCCCAAGGAGAGGTAAATGAAGCCAAGAAATCTCTGCTCTGTGAGTTTGGTCCAGGAGATCTCTAGTGCTAATTTTGGAGTCCTTGAAATGCCAGCCCCTTGAGCGAATGCCAGCTGCTGCTTCAGGTGGTCCTTCCCTCCCTTGGGGGGAAAAAGAAGAGGATAATTGGCTTAAAGAGCATCCAGGGGCTGTAACTTGAATCCCCTGCAGCAGCAGAGCAATTCCTAGCATGTATTAATCCCTCCCCACTTGCCCACATTGGCATTTGCTGCTCCAACACACAGGTCCAGCTGCACTCTGGTTTCTCTGGAGAATCTCAGAAAGATCCAAAAAGCATCAAAAGAATTCTATTTTCCCCTGTGTTGGGTTTCTTGTTTTATCATCTCTGGATGAAGCCCAAGATACACTCTCAAGTACATCATCAGTGATGCTCCTGGGCTTCTCCTCTTCCTTTCTGCTTCAGTGCAAAGGTTAAAGGAAGTGCCAGTTTTGCTGATAACAGGTCTAAAAAGGAGCAGAACTCACAGGAAGCCTCTCCAGCAAGCCTTGCTTCCCCACCCAGCAGGGATGAGCCGTGTGGCAAATTGTTTGTTAAATTGAATCTCGCATTCTGTGCTCCAGCAGGAGCAAAACAAGAGGTGCCACAATTACAACTTCATTCCCTGATTACCTGCCTCAGCGTGGCAGCAATAAGCATTCACAATTTGTCGCTGCATGGCCAATTCATCTTTAAACTGAAACGGCATCTTAATTGTATCCCCTAATCGTCAGCTTCAATCAAAAATCACTGTGAGTCGCTCCAGCTAGACAGGCTGGGGCTCCCAGCTCCTGCTTGTGCTGGTTAAGGGACTCAAATGAGATCATTGTGGTTTTATTTATGTATACAATCAACAAAGGGAAGGGGGGCAGTGGCAGCCACATAAACTCTGGTGCATCTTTATCACTTGGCATTAAGCTGGGGAGACAGGACAGCTGGGATTTATGGGTTGGTATGTGAGGCTCCTTTTTATGGCTTTTGCATGATTTAGGCAGAGCTGGGATTGTGGGTGGAAAACCTGATGGGAGGGAGGGTCCTGCGTTTTAATTTTGCAGTTCCTGTTGATGACAATAGTCATAAATTTCAAGGTATTTTGTGGTGAGGCTGCAGCTTTCAGTTATCAGTGTAGAGGCACAAATGTCAGCAAGCAGAGCAAGAGCAAACCCTTTTCCAAAGCAAATGTTTGGCTGTGAGAGCCTGCAAAAATTGCCTGCTGAATTCTGAACCTCTTCCCATTTTGTGGCAGACTGAGATGAAACCTGCAGGCTCGTGTGTTCAGCAACTGCACACAGAACTGAACAATCTCCCCTCCTCACAAGTCCTGAGGACATTCCTCTCGCTAGTTTTGCTGGCTCTCAGGGTAGAGAGGTTAAATCCATGCACAGGGCTCGAGCTGGGGATGCTCAAGGGTGGCCTGGAAGCAGGACAGGGCCAGCAGAACCCGTGAGATTTCTGTAACCTAGAGAGAGACCTGTACCTGCCTTTCCACCCCATTAAATCATACTCTGGATCAATAGCAGACAAATGATTCTGGTTGCCAGTGGCTAGTTTGTGAGATTTTTCTTCATTACTGCTTCAGCTGAAGCACTGCCATGGAGGGAGAAGGATGCAACTAATTTAATTTCTCTCCTGGGCAATAATCACCCAGGAATAAACCCTGCTTGCCAGATGTGAAAACCAGGGCTTCTTGGTCAAGCTCTTCCTATCAGAAGAGTTCCGCTCCCCTTGTAAACTCCCAAGAACAGCTCAAAGGCTTCAAAATGACTGCAGCAGTGAAGAACTTTACATAATAACTTGGAGAGATGGTGTGCTAGAGGGATGGGTCAGTGACTGACAACTGCTGCATGGCACTGTGAGGCCTGGGAGGAAATGGCCTTGCTGCTGTGTTGACCTCCAGGATGAGGAAAGGAGAATGTATCTGTAGCACCCTGAAGGCTCAGGGGAAGCTGCTTCACCCTAAGATGGGTGTGCAAACACTGATGTGCACTGCCCAGCCTCTCCCTGGCTGGGGGTTCCTGCTGGTGCTCCTGCATGGCTGGGAAATCAAAAGCTCTTCCACCAAATAAATAAAGCTGCTCTGGGATTTCCTCCTTCCTCTGCCTGCCAGCATCTCTAAGGACAGGTGATGTTTAATAGCTCTTTTCTCTGCTGTTAACTTCGCTGCTCCTTTTGTGTGTTTTTATTGGCGTGCCCTCAATTTTGCTGTAGGAAACTCCTCTCCTTGTTCCTTTTTGCCCCTTGCAGCTCCACTTCGTTACAACCGAGCAACTGTGTCCTCTCTTCCTGCTTTTTCTCCTTTTCCCTGTATGTTTTAATTACTTCATGGAGCACACAGCTCCCTGCCCTATCTGACCTCAGCCTGTTTCCTGTTAGATGACCAATCCCTGGAAACATTCGAGGCCAGGCTGGACAGTGGAAGGTGTCCCTGCTTATTGGATGGCCTGTGAAATTCCCTTCCAATCCAAACCATTCCATGATTCTATGGCTGATGGGCCCCAAACACTCAGTCCAGAGGGATTTTATTTGCAATATGCGCAGGTTTTCAGATACCTTGGGGCTAAGGTTCAGTGGCTGGTGCTTTTTCAAAGCAGACTGGATGAAGTCATGATGCTGCACAAAAGACAGAAGAATTCCATCACTGTATTTGCATGTTTCTGATGCCAGACACACCAACAAACAGAAAAAAACTGGATAAAGACAAGAGGAGTTTGCAATTAACACATTAAACAGATCTACGGACTGCAGGATCAAAAGCAGAGTAGGAAGAGAAACCCCCATGCAATGTGACCGTGGCTTTGTGTCAGGGATTTGATGTATGCCAATGGCAAAGGCCCACAGGAAGCTGATGCTGCCTTGAAAACTCCTTCTTTCATGTAAACTACTTCCCACAGTTTGGCACCAAACAGATAATTTCTCTCTCCTTCTTGTCTCTTTAGAACAGCATAATCTTCATGATCTGATTCCTGCTTTTGCTGTGTACTCGCTCACTGTTAAACAAACTTCTGTGCGTGTGCCAGGCAGGATTTTGTTGACAAAAAATCACTTTGTCACTACAATTATGTGTATGTGCCTGATGAAATGCCTTCAACCAACAGAATCCTTTTAGTCACATAAATTTACTCAACTAGATTATATTATGGGGATTAAACCAAGAATTCCATCAAACTCCTTCTTCTAAGGAAAGAATTTCATTCATCCACTCTGAAGTTCAAGAGACCTGTGCAGTCAAAGGTATTTATTTGATGAACAAGTCTGCCATGGCCTAAAATTGGTCCAGCAGAACACAGAGATGCAAGGATGTATTAGATGAGCAAACTGACGTGGTGGGATCAGGACTGAAGGTTCTCTGTGAGGTGTACCACTATGTGGAACTTGGTTTTTGGATGTCAGGTCTATGTGATCACCACCACAAGAAGTGGGGATTTGCTCCCCATATGGCTCTCACAATAGAAAATGAGAATGAAATGTTTGGTAAAACATTCATTTTTTCAGACATGGGAAGGAGAGAGTCAATGTGCAAAAAACAGAATAAGCAATTATTGCAAATATATTGGGATTTCCACCTTCTCTCTTGGAGACTTTCCTGCTTCATGACCAGCTCTCCTGAATGTTTTCCTAGGGCAGTCTTGGCTGCTGCCCTGTGAGTAGCAATGCTAAAGCAGGGAAATGTTCTGCTTGTCTCTTCTGCAGCATCTTTAACTTTGTGTGCCTAGTGGTGGAAGGAAAGAAAAAACTCTGTTGTTCTTTGCACCCAGAGAGGTCATAGGGACTGAAAACACTGCTTGTTTTGCTGTATAGTAATGCCTAATGATATCCTGTCATCTCTTCTGCCATAGAAAGCCTTGATTTCATCTCTTGGGTTCTTCTACAGTTGGAGGATGGGGGTAAAGGGATCCCCAGGCATTCATCTCTGCTGGGAGTTTACATACAGCTATAACAATTAATAATACTAACCCAAGTTATTATTCATGGCTGTGTTCAGATGAGGCTCTGAAAGCCTTTTGGACAGGGGGCTAAGAACTGATCCCCTGTTCATTCTGAGTCTGTCTCATGCCAGTGGAAGGCAGTTCATTTGGAGCATTACTTTGCTTTTTTTCCCAGAGCAGCCAGTTTGGAGAAATCAAGCCCTAACAGTTATTTTTATGCCCTTTACTCCTTGTGTGGATGCAGAGCCAGGATAAAACCACCTGCAAATTCACCTCAGCATTTACACCCCTTGCAGAAATTTCTGACTTGTGACTCACTGCTGTTACCTCTAACGAGGTGTTCTTTTTGTACGTGTTTTTGTTTTGGAGTGGGATTCTACACAGCTTCTCAGTGGGACTGAGATTCTTCCCAGCCACTCTGCTTCTGTGCAAGTATTTCCTCCAAGCCCTTCTGTCCGGGACACACTTTGCCCCACCTCTCTTCTCCATGGTGACAGGGCAGGGCATGCACTTCCTTGGCCAAGGGCTGGCAAGACATTAACACTGCATTCGTTACCTGCTCTGTCTCTGAAGCTGCAAGTCAGTATTTTTATAATTAAAACATGAAAAATGCCACGAGGTATGTCTGTGAAGTCAAAAACCCACTAATTTGAAGTCTGCAGTTGAATAAGGACAAGAGTATATATGGTGTTGGAATTGCTGCTGCTTCCTGTTGCGGCAGGGATTTTTCCCTTTGCCAACTGATTCATCTCTAAAATAAACAACCAGTGTTGAAATTAAAGCACATTAATATAGCTGATTTGTAAATAAAGAGGAGAGTTAGCCAGACAGAGCAGAAACATAAATAGAGACCAAATGTTATAATATAATGAGAGACGATGCTCCTGTTCAGAAAAGGACTTTCCTTCCCCTGCATGCTCATGGTAATGGAGCAGGAGGCACATGGGCTGCTGCTATAGCAGAAATGCCATTGCCTAGTACTGCAAACGTGGAGATAAATCTGTTACTTGAATGTTCATCAATTATAAAAAGCATTTTGAAGGTCCACTGCAATTATCCACTCGAGGGGTTTTCCTGGCAACTCTTCTCAGAAAAGTTTATTTTGGTGAATTGCATTGCAAACATCCTGTCAAGCCTGGGGGAGGTGAGGGAGAAAGGAGCCCAAACCTCCACTGCTTCCCCTGAAAATTGCCTGACTGTGTGGAGGTGGTTTGGGGGTTTAATAACTCTCAGTACAGAAACAGGTTATGGTCACAGCCACATGATTTGGGGGATGTGGCTGCTGCTCCTGGGTAAGGACAGCTCGTGGATGGATATTAAGACAGAGATTATTCCCTACAATGCACTCGAGCCGCACGGGGAAGAATTAATTGACACCTAGATGCATTGGGGGTAGGGAGGGTGACAACATATGATAAATGAAACACGCAGCAGTGAGAGCAGATGTATGCTGGAAGGACAGCATGATAAATGTGCATCTTGATACTTACAGTGCCTGGGAAAACACTCCCGATCTGATACTGCTTCAGTTGCCACAGTCATGTTTGAGTACGGTGCTGGCTTGATTGATTTAATTAGCTCTCATTAATGGCATTGAAGATAGTTCAGCAACAAGCAACGGAGAGCTGTGCTGAAGTGCTGCATGTTAATTGCTCGATGATTTGTGTTACGGGACAGCTCTTTTGCATAAGTACAAATTAGACGGTGAGTTGTTTGGAAACACTGAGGTCTATCCTTGCTGGAGCAGGGTCTGTGCTGTGTTGTTCACCTTCCCCAGCCCAGCGTGGGATCTCTGCATCCCAGGAAGGTTTTTAGCCTCCAACAAGGCTCTGGCCACAGCTTGCAGGGCTCCTGACACCACCACCGCCCCCTCCCTGCTCCCACGAATAGAAGGAACCTTACAAATCAATATTCTCATTAAAGCTTATAAATTATTCTTTTGATCTACATTGACTCTGAGGAGTGAGCAAGCTGGACCAGGGAAAATTAAAATAGCCCCTAAGGCTATGTCTACTCAAATTTATTTATTTTTTTAACCCTTCTCATAATAGCGTTTTCAAATTCAATTTGGTGCTCTTAAATCAACTGCAAAATGACAACATTTGGTCAAACAAACACCCTTCCTTCCAGTATTTATTATTTCATGTAAGAAGTGGCTAAGCTTGATATTGCCTGACTTATATGGGAGTCACCTGTCTCTGCCCTGGGCTTCACTGCTCTTTGTAGCTCTCCACATCTGACCTGGCATTTTCCACGCCCAAAATCTGCCTGGGGCTGAGCTCTTTGGAGATGGCTTTGCTCTTTGGAGAGCTCTTTAGAGATGGCAGACAAATGCACCTCCAAAGATCAAGATAAGGATGAGAGAGCATCCCTCTGTCTGTGTAGTAAATTGATTGACTTGCCTCCTGCCCAGGTGAGGAGGGGAAGCAGGCTGAGGGTGAGCAGAGAATATGAAAACATGGGATGGCCCAGAGGGACAGTACCAGAGTGGCTGGGCATGGAGAGAGCAGGAGCTGAGTGCTATTTCCTCATTCTGCTGTGGCTGGGTGGGGGCAGAGGATGGAGGTGGTGGCATGTCCTCACTGGGGTGTCATCGCTGAGGAGTGATAAAATTACAGATTGTTACTTTGGAGTAGGTGAAACCCATCTGGGCCAGTCACAATTTTGGCCTTGCATTTCTTTTGCAGACCTTGCTTTGGGAGCCTTAAGGCTGTTTAAAGGGGGATTGTTAGAGGGTGGTGTTGATTTGCTGATAAAAGAAACCCCAACAGAACATCCACCCTAACAGAGCAATTCCCAAGCAAGGTGTACATCACTGGATGGCTGCAGATTGGAGAAAGAAGTTTTGGAGGTGGTGTGTTTGTCCTTTAATGGAAGGGTAGAGCCTTATTCTGGTCTTCAAAATGGTTTAAAAGAGTAGGAATTACAAAATCTGTCTTGTCTTTGCCATTTCTATGTGAAAACCAACATATCAGGTCTGTGCATGTCACCATACCTCCTTCAGTAGCCATAAAGCTTGATAGCATCACAGGGAGATCTAATTGACAAGTGAAAGACTGCCTTTGACTCCAGCTCTGCCAGCCACAGACTACAAAACCTCTGCCTGAGGTTTTGAGTCCCTTGATCTGCCTTACTGTGAGCCAGAGAAGAGCAGAAAGATCTCTGTGAGCTGGTCCTTGCTCAAAGGCCAGAAAGAACCCCAAAATGCCTTTCATGGATGAGGATTCAGTCCCAGCCGTGAGCACATGGGCAGAAATACATAGCCTGGCTGGACTCCTCTGCATGATTTCAGTGCTGAGAGAGGACATTCCTTATGGAAGCAGTTTAAGATCTCATCCTCCTCAGCTCTGTTTTCAAGCAGTCCAGCCTTGGGGTGTTTGGGAGCTGTTTGCAGGCTGGGCTCAGTGTCCCTTGCCTGCATTGGATGTGCTGGGTGCTCTCTTTGCCTGCACCAGCCTTTGCCCTCTGAGGGCAAAACTCACAGGATTTTCAATTTATTTTAGCTTTTACTCCATCAGGTTGCTTTGATGCTGAGATTAAAGTGACTCCGGTAAAATAAATTCCACAATAAATCAAAAGCAGCTACTCACCTCCAACTGCAGGGCAGCATGGATGTGGGAATGGTTTAGGTAGAAGAATTAACTGTACAGCTGTCCTGGCTCACGAGGGCTACTTTAGAAATTAAAGGCAGTGTTCAGGAGCTGCCTCAGCTCTCTCCTGGCAAACCTGTTCCCAGTGAGCAGCGTGTGCTGCTGGATGACTGTAGGCAAAATGCAAGCTATGCTCCCCAAAATACCTGCTTTTCCCCACTCTTTTTCTTTTTTCCCAGAGTTTGGGAGGAGTACAGGCTGCTGCCCTCATGGGGATCAGAGAATATAGCTATTTCATGGGCAAGGAGAGACACTAAACAGCACTTGTGTGGGTGGCAGAGAGGAATCAGGCTCTGCATTTATGGATTCAGTGTGGAGTAGTCGAATCTTCTGTAAGTTATACCTTGTGATTAGACAGGTCACTGAACTCATTTAACCTGTAGCTTTGGCAATGTGATTGCGTTGAGAGAGAGCTAAGAAAAGAGTTTGTCTCCTTGAGGAAATTCATAGATATTGACCTTCTCTTTTGCCCTGAAGGAAGGCAAAGAAAGATGAAAATGAAGAGGTTTTGCAAAGGCAAAATTCACAGTGTTTTCAATTTATTGTAGCTCTCTTACTCCATCACGTTGTTTTGATGTTAAGATTAAAGTGACTCCAATAAAATAAGTCCCACATTTATTTTTCAGAGGTTACTTCTGTTGAGTGCAGTTTTTCAGAGCCTGGGAAACTTCCCACTAGATCTAGAAACCAGCAGGTTGTCCATGCTGGGAAGGACAGTGAAGCCCCAGCACTGTCTTTGTCTTGCAGTGTGTCAATACCCATGGCTGCCTTGACAGCAATGCTCAGCAGTATTCCTACTCATGGGGCAACTGAGTTTTGGGATAGGGAGGACAACTGATCAGCAGCAACAACAAATCTCTCCCCTTTGAAATAGTAAAAGACTAAATACTTGGTATTAGGAGATTTTTGTATGTTTTTCCTAATGTGACCTTTTTTGTGCAAAACAGCAGGATTTCTACACCAAATGCACTCTGAAACCAACCCGGAACTTTCTGAGCAACACAGCTGAGTTTCCTGAGGTGTAACCCTTTCTCAAACAATTCTTTTCTAAAATACAGTCCCTCAGTTTATTATAGATTTGATGAGGAGATAACATCCTGCAGAAGGCTGCTTTGGACCCCGTGCCCTTTCTGCATCCACCACGAATGCTGTGCTTTTCCTGAAATTGTCTCCAGCTCTGTTCAAATTCTATGGAGAACTTGTTTTAATAATAACTAGCCTAAAGAAACAAATTTCATTCTCTAAGAACAAAAGGGACCCTGACTTTTAAAATATACAAGCTGCCCATGTGACACACAGACACTCTGTTTGAGCAGGAAGGGTGTAAATCCTGTACCTCCTGACTTGAAGGCATGTGAGAAAGACCTTGGCCTTTAATGCTGTTCAAACACTCTGATTAAAAGCCCTCCCTGGATATTCCCAACTTGGCAAAATTCTTTGTTGCTGTTGTGGAGGCAAGTGTTGCTCATCACCTTGTCTGCTGTATCTTGGGAGTTACTAGCAGTTTTCGTTGAACCAGGATTTAGAATAAGCAAGTTGCAGTGGTCCAAGCATAAATATCAAATTGAGGTTGTTTGAGAGCTGATATTGAATTTTTGGGTGGATGGCTGAAATAACTTTATTTCTGAAAGGAGTATGTGTAATTTGATAGAAACTCAGTGTACAAAGTAGCCTGGGTGAATGCTGCTTTTTGACAGAATGAGTAAAGTCCTTTGGCTGTCTACAGATGAAAACCAAATCCTTTTTAAGTGAAAATCCTTTACTTCCATTATTATGCAGGAAAACCTCAGGGGACCAACGGTATGTCTGTCTTGGCCTGCTTTCTACTGTGAATAGGAAGGTCAAAGCTGCAGCATGATCTCTCCTCCAGAAGATGTCAAACTTTTCCCTCCCCTTGGAGAAAGAAGGTAACTGGCCTTGTGAGTGAAGGTGATTTGTCCTAGGTTGTCACTCAGCATTGAGGCTCCACAGTCTGCTTTTTTTCTCTTCTTTTATGGGATGATGAAAATACAAAATTTAAACTTTTCAGTAAAATAGCTCTTAATTTGATATGTGTGGATCTGGTTACAGTGAGAACTTTGCCTTGTAGGTTTGGCTGGATTGATTTTTTTTTTCTTGACGTTCTTATTTGGACATGTGTATTTGGGGGTTGGTTTGGTTTTGCCTCAATTTCCTAAATTAGGTGAGGATGATGATGTGCTTTCACCATTTCCCATGTCAATGGGTTCCTAACAGCTTTACAAGATTAATAACAGCCATGCAGGGAGGCATGTGCTCAGAGCAGCACAGAGGGAGGCCAGTTGAAGAGGGGAGAAAAGCTAAGAGCTGCAATTCTAAAAAATAGGGTTTCTCTTTACATTGGACCCAATCTTCTTCTTCCTCAGGCAAAGCTTTTCACTTGCTCCAGACACAAATCTCAGCTGATTCTTGTTGCTGTGCTACCAATTTTATTGCCGTGGCAGCACTGATGGAATTGCTCAGCAGTAGGGCATGGGACTTCCCACCAGCCTCTCTGCCCCAGCCATAAATACACTTTCCCCTTGAGCCACTTGCAGAGAGTCTAAAAGGAATTCCTGTGGTGCTGAGCTTTAGCAGCACCAGGGCTGCTGTACTAACCTGCTCTTTCCCTTGGGCAAGTGAGAGCTGTTCATGACTGTGGAGGAAGGACAATTAATTTCCATCAGTCATTCCTAGTTTTGGCCTTTGCCTCAGAGTTTTAGGAATAAACACAGCTTCCCAGCAAGGGTCTGCTGTCTGTAGCACATTGTGTGATGCCCTCATGTCCACACAGCTTCAAGCAACTGAACCTGCCTTGGTTCATCAGTTTTGCTCCAGAGAATGTCTCAGCTTTAACTGTGGCTCATTAATAGGTTTGGGGGAGAAAATGTTGCATCAAACCTATTTAACATCTGCTTTTTAACCTGCCTGTGGTGGGGGTGTCGGATGGCATTGGCTCTATGCAGAGGTGTGTCAGCAGGTGAGCAGGGAAATGCTGTCTGCTCCTGCCTTCACAGAGCTATTTCCTAGCATGGGAAAGCTCAGAGATTATTGTAATTAATGTGTTGTTAGCTTGCTGTTACTCTGGTTAGGTAAATGTTGATGCTTCTACTCTCTCTGGCCTTTTCCATTTAGAGAAATGAAAATGAAACTTAGAGATTATTTTCAGTACAAACCTCATTGGGGAGGAAGTAATTTATTTGGATATTTGATATGTGTGTAGAGGAGGGTTGGGTTTCCTCCCTAAGCAAATGCATGCTTAGATCTGTTTCAAAAGGGGCAAACAGGAATGCTTAACTTTGGTCTGGCCTTTGTAAAGATAAAGTAGCTTCATGGCAGATGGTTGTTCAGAGGTCAAATGGCCAAATGAGGAGTGGAAAGGAGAGGATTTTATCCACTCTGGCAGAGAAAGCAAAGCAGCTCAATGCAGGGCATGCAGAGGGAGCCCGAGCATTTTGCATGCCTGCAAAAGCTTGGCTGTTGGGATCACGGGAACACAAAACTTGGGCTGTTGGGATCATGGGAACACAAAGCTGTGGCTCTGCCCATTTGTGGAGGCAGCAGCAAGAAGCACATGACTCCTGCATGCTTCAGTAGCCAACATAATTGAAATCTCTGATAAAATGTAAAATAACAGAGGATCCGCCCCGTTCCATCCTGAGAAATTTGCTTCCATTTTATTCAAGATGACTGTGAAGAGTGGACCTGTCACTTGAATGTCCCTCTCTAACACAAGTGCAGGGGGGAGGCCCCATTATCCTTGATCCTAGCAATTGTAACCTCTGATATTATGGGGTCAGAAAATAATTTCTGGAAATGGAAGGGGATTTTATAATTTATATACCTCTTTGTATATATATATATGTTATATATATATGTATGTATGCATTTTTAAGAAAATTTTTATAATTGTTGTCACAGAACATACAAAACTTCTCCAACAAATGGCATAAAATATCTGCCTGGGTTTGCTTATAATTAAGGAGCCCAATGCTGTTAATTGGACAGATAAGTGGCAGGCCCTGATTTGACAGTGCACTTGTGAATCCCAGAGTGTGAGACATTACCAGGAAGCCACAAAGAGAATGTTCCCTTGGCTACAGAAGGATATACAGAAAGGCTTTTCTGGAGAGAAGCCCCCAGGGGTCAGGTGTAGGGATTGGCAGAAGCAAAGCTCTACTAGAGCAGTAAAGTTGCTCTGGGTAATGTTCTTACAGAAAGGGATTCTAATTTCATGAATAACGATAAGAACAGGGAACAGGATGCTTGCAGCTGAAGGAAAGGGGCTCTGCATGTTTCTCAGCAGAGACACAGGCCCAGGGTGATGGGGTGGATTTTCTGTAATTAATTTTTCTTTTTAACTTGCTAAATGTCCTAATCTTGTAGGATAAAACTATCTTGCTTAGCCAACTGCTGGAGGGTTCTGTGAGAGAGGTAAGAATTAAGCTTGTTTCAGGTTATCTACTTGAACAACAGGAATTTGTATTCTCTTATTTAATCAGTTGTCTTGTTATGAGGCTGAGGGAGGCTGTGAGCAGTGTTCAAGGAACAGTCTCCAAGGGGACATGTCTCAGTTTATTGGTCCCATTTGAAAAATTACATTCCTTCATCTCCTCCAAAAAAGAGCTGTGATCTCCTCCTCCTCCCACTCATCACTTGCAATATAGCAGCTTTGTGCAGCTTGTAATCACAGTGCCAGAGCAATAATACTTCATCCAGACCTGCAGGGGACCTGCAGCTCCCCAGAAGCACAAGGGAACTGCAGACAGAGTTTTTCTGCTTCACCAACATGCAAAGACATGGCTCTCTGGGGCCTGGGGGATCTCAGCCCATCTGCTGAAATAAGGAGACTTCTGAGGGTGTTTTTTTAACCCTGCAGGCTGGAAGAAATGGCATCCACAGCTAGTTATCCCGTGGGGGCAGTGGAGAAAGCCGAGGAACAGAGACAGGAATATGCGTCACTAAATTAATGTAGCTGCTCTGCTGTGGGACAGCCACATCAGCATCACTGCTGTCACCTGGCACCACCACGGGCATTGAGTGAGAATGAGTCTGTCACACTTCATTTACCAGGCTCTGATGATGGATTTGGTGAAATTGTTGTGTGGGATGATGGACTTGTACAAATGACACAGGAGCAGTTGTTGGGACTGATGGCATCAGTGTGGTGGTGCAAAGGCAGCTGTAATGGATGGGGGGAAGCAGAGCTGAGCAGGAATCCCAGCTGTGCAAAGGGAAGGCTATGCAAAGTCTGCAAACTGCTGCAGCACCTTGGCTCAGTGTAAGGGTGTTCCCCTGTGGGAATAAACTCCAGTTGCCAAAGGTCTGCTTCACTACATGCACAGAGGAGCCCTGAGCTCTAGCAGTGCATCTTGTGGGGGCTTCACATTAATATCCTAACTCATGGATCGATCTCTCTGCTTCCAGGAAGGAAGCACAGGATTTAAAATAGATATCCAGGGGAGATGTAAATAACTGGAGCTGTTGGTGCACAGGAGAGAACCTGACAGATAGATCCTGCAAAATCACAAAGTGTGCAAAGAGAGATGGAGAAGCTGCAGGCCATCTTTTTTATTCCTCCTGCGGAGACTTTCCATGGATGGATTGTTGGGAGAAGTCCCATGCTTATTATAACAATAGGGCTTCCAAATCTGAAGTCAAAATTGAGCTAGTCTGCAGCCCTTGGAAACAGAGTGATTCAGTGGGGCTGGGCTGAGTGACTGGATTTTGATGCATTTGGATTCCTGGCTTCCCTGGAAATCGATGTCAAATGTACCCTTTGGCATCTGAAATGCTTTTAAAATCTGGCCCTAAATGTATTTATGCTGCAGGAAGTGTCGGAGTTGCAATCAGAATGTGGAATTTATGACAAAATCTGTCCTGTGGCAAAGCCTTAATGCTTCTCACCCAGAAATTAACAGTGGATGCAACACTGCTTATACTGTAAAGAGAATTGGGAAAAAATGCATATTAAGAGACTTTTTTTTTTTATCCTGAATTAATTAGCAAATTATCCCAGTCTCCACAGAAAATCTTTCTGGACCATGTTGCCATTAGGATTTTATGGGCTCAACTAATCAGTAAACTCTAATTGTTGGAAGAATATTTGTCAGTATTTGGTTGGTGTCCCCCCGTGGTGAGGCGCAGCTATGCCTGTCTATGCACCCATCCTGGTTTCTCACCATCTGATGATCACCTACAGTCCCACATCACTCTCCACCAAGCAGTAGGACATGCTTTTTCACCTTATTTTTGGAGCAGTGCCAGCTAAAGCAAGGGCTATTAAAACTAATTAGATAAATATATATGTATTTCATAATCAGGCAGTTAATTATGGCTTAGGGAGCAGATGGCAGTCCCTGGCACTTACTCATCTATTCATAGCTGGTTTAAAGTGAAGTATATATATTGCAGCTAATTATGACTCAATATAAAATATGTAAGTAGCTGTGAACTTAGCCCTTGTCCCACCTCATGTTGTTTGTCTGCAGATCTGAAGTTGTTTGGGAGGTCTGTAGGAAGAGTCCCTGTGGTAACACCTCTCTCCTCTCCATGGTTTGGATGACTGGACCCCTAACTTGTTACTAAAGCTCTTTCATAGGAGAGCTCAGGCTATATTTTTCTTTTTTTTTCCTCTTTAAAAGGTTATAAAACGTTTAACTCGGTGTTTTTCAAATCCAAATGGGTGATACAAAAGTAATGAGAGTCCTACCACTGCTGGAAAAATACAGAGATTGGAACTCATCAAAACATCAAAGAAACATTTGGTCTCCTACCAATGTCATCTGTACAATTATTTTGCTAACACCTGTGAAGCATTATATCATCTTTTCACACAAGCCCCCAAGCTGGAGTTTCTGTTGGAAAAAAACCTATTTGCAGAAATATAGATTAGGAAAAGCTTTGAAATATGGAAAATGAGGAGGCTGAGTTTTGGCTTCCAATGCCAGTGCACCTTCCATATGCTTCTTTAGGTCTTTCCCTCAGCAGGAGAGAGACACCCTGAGCCTGGAGAATTTGTGCTCTCTTCACTTATCAGACTGGGAGATTTTCAGGTCTAATTTAATTTGAGAGGGGGCTGATTTGACAAAGGGAGAACAGGGAGAAAGGAATTAAATGTCAGAGGGAGATCAGCCTATGTGCCTGAGGAACTATTGGTGGATTTTTTCTTAGCAATTCCAAGGCATTTCATTCCTGCATGAATTACACTCTCAGAAGGGCAGAAGGACACCCAGCATTGCATACTGAGGAATATTATGGCTTCTAACTTAGGTCACAAAACTTGAAAAGACTAAATCCATAGGTGTTTACAAGACCAAAACTTTGACCACAGAATAAAACTGCTTTTTGAGAAAGAATCAGAATCACAGAATCAACTAGGTTGGAAAAGACCTTGGAGATCATCAAGTCCAACCTAAGAAGCTAAATAGGAGGCCAGTGTTGTCTTCAGCTGCTGTGATAAAACCTCAAATGATGTGAGCTAATGTTTTTTGAGCTTTTTTAACTGAGTTCAAGGTGTAGAGAATGTCTACCTATAGATGTTGCAGGTGAAATCCCTTAAGCCTTGTAGATCCTAGCACTGAAGAGGTAAAAGGATCCATCACAGAAATAGTTCTTGAAGTTGTTCTCATGAAATTGTTCAATTTATACATTCCCGGGTCAATGTATTTCTGCCTCCTGTTGCTCACTGTATGTATGAAATGCTTTATTTATCTGGAAAGCATTGGAAATTTCATAACAGCTTACACAAAATTCTGTGAAAGGCAGGCAATGACTCCCTCTTTTCTATTTTTATGTTGTGACTGAATAAGCAGAATTTTTGGGAACATGTAGTCCTTGTACATAGAGCTGATTAGGTCCATGTGGATGTGTTCACATTCTGATGACAGCCTGTCATGTAGATCAGAACAAAAATGGTGTTTTGTCCCATATGTGGTAAATGCTGTGATCTAAAGTGAAACATGATTCAGAAGAGCAAGTTGCATTTGGTTTGGGGGTTTATCCCCCGAAGAGCAGTAGTATTAAATTTTAAGTAACAAAGCAAAACAATTTTAAATCCAAGCTTTGAAATGAAGCATTTCAATGAAAATCAAGCATTTAATAGAAAAATAAAAAAATCAAAAGGGGGGATTGCCCCACAGCTTGATATTTTCTGGTGAACCCATTAGATCTGATGGCAAAATCACATTACAGAAAACATTCATTTTTTCCAGTAAAATGGAAAAATAGGAGGATCCTTAGCTCATGTGAGAGCTCCTTGTACTTTGGGAGCATCTCATGGTGAGCAAAATAAGGAAGTTATTCCTGAAGAAGTCTACTATAAATTGTGTTAAATTATAAAAACTAAATTATAAAAAGGATGTCAGCATTGCTGTAACTGGGCAAAACCATGCAGAAGCCATGTTCCTTTGGCATTTAGGAAGACAGATCTTTACAGCCCCCATGCTCCAGAGACCCCTGTGTATGAGCATCTTCTGCACACTCATCCTCTCCCTGCTCCTCCTGCTTTTGCAGCTCTACCAGGAGGGTGCTGCTCTCTTTCATTTGGAGCAGCTTTGTCCTTTGTAACCTTCTCAGAAGCACAGAGAAAATCAATTGAATTATGCTTGTTTTGGGGGGATTGGAGAATAATGGAAGCAGCTCTTACGGATGTGACACACAGGCTGCATCCATTCATCCCCCAGGCACGATGGATGGAGGTGTGAATTGATTTTGACTGCACTACCTCGAGAGCCAGGACTTCAGCAGGAACCTTACAAAATAAGACAAATGGTGTTCTGCGTTGGATAGAATTATATCCTTTGTTCTTTAAACAGCCCTTATGCTGAATAGCACCCAGGCAAGTTACATGATTAGAGAACTCCTTGGGAATCGTGGTAGTTTCTGATGCTCTGGAAGGGCTTCAGGGAAACTCTAGTCTGGTGCATGCAGTCAAATTTGCCTGCTGGGGAGGTTTAGCAATGATTCCAACGAGGTCAGCCTTCTTAATTTGTTAACTGTGTTGCGTAATGTTTCTGTCTTTGTCAGTTATCTTTATTTCTGCTTGGTTTCTTTCTTATTAAATCATAATTTAATTTTCATTTTGTCGTACCAGAATACTTTTGCCATCACATACAGAAATAAAACTGACAGAAGCATCACTGTGTAACCACACAGTCGTGCTGAAGGCTAGGAGATGCTCTGAACTCTCCTGCAATGATCAGATCCTTCCAAACTTTGTGATTGACTGTAGAGTGTATATGGTAAATATTGGCCTAATTTGGCTGAAGTTTTTGGCTGGTTTCCATCAATCATTTTTTAACCTATAACCTTTCTCTTTCGTCTCAGAGTTTTATAGGCATCAGATAGGAACATAAATATAAATTGAATTGACTTTTATATTGAATGCATATCCCATTTACAAGCACTCAGTGTTCTCATTTTATTGAAGAGATTAAAAAACATCTGGGTTAAAATATCTGGGATTCCCCAAACTATATTAAACCAGAAAGTGGAGAGAAAACCCAAATCTAGAATAATGTTGATGAGCTCCTAGCATAGCACAAAGTTTATTGTGAAGTACATTTCATTTTCTATTGACTTGTTTCGTGAAAGGATGACAAACAAAAACTTATTTTAAAAGTAAAGATTTATCCATCCATCAATTTATTCATCCATAAATTGTTGTGGTGCAACTTTTAGGTCCTTGAAACAACACTTAGAGCATAGCAGAAGTGTTGAGTGTTTTCATAACCACAGGTGATCAGAACTTACTGAAACCATTCCCCCACAGTGTGTGTATTCTTTATATACTAAAAAATATTTCAAGGCAATGGAAGGAGAGAGGAGCTAAGGCCCCAAAGTACTGCGAGCACTTCCAGCTCCTAGAAACACATCCACATCTTAGAAAAACACAGCCTTTTCCCCCTCCAGCTAGAACTTAATCCTGCTAATCTAGTGCTGGACCTCATAATTTGTTCATTCATAACTGGAAGTTAATTGCTATCACGGCACAAATACCAGTAATATTATTATACTGTAGTAATGATGTTATAAACTGCAGGAAAAGGAAGCACTTGGGAAGGAAGAGCAGTGCATGACCTCACCCTGATCAAAATTGCTGTTTAATTTAGTGTGTCTATGGCATTGTTAATAATAAACACTGGATGGATCCTGCTCTGGCAGGTAATTATACTTGACCACACTGAATTTATTTGCTTTGTGTTCACTTGACCTGAACAGACATACAAGTGAGTTTATGGCACCTGTCACTCATCCTTGAATAAATGACCTTTTCAGAGACAGAGATTTAATTTTCTGAAATGCTCCTGATATGGAAGGAAACTACCTTATTCACATAAGCTTAGGAAATGCAGAATTTCTTCCCTCGATTAGAAGGCTCAAGGAATTCATAAATAATATTTAATATATACTATATACCGAATCTTTGAAAATTAGAATGAATCTCAGAGAAAGCCTGTCCTCAAAATTGTGATTTGTGAGATACTTTTATTTGTTCTTATCTTTGATATTGAATTTCCCAGTACTTGAATGCTTCCCTCAAGGCTCCTTGATTTGTACTGGTTCACAAAAATTTAAAAACGCACAGTTGTAGCTGTGATGTGTCTAAACATCCTTTTTATCACCCTCAGCCTCCAGCTGGGAAGGTGATGCTCCCTTTAGTGGCAATCTGGTCCATTCCTTTCCCGCCCAAGTGCAGGCAGAGTTTACTCTTGGTTTAAAGATGGCCCTCGCAAGAGTTAATCAGATGCCAATCATTTCAGGTAGCTTAAATTTATTCACCCAAATAATTGCTATGCTCCTCGTCTAGTGGATGTTTTTAAAAGTTATCCTGTAAGGTTCCAGGGCGTTAGCTGCTCTAGAGGGTGTCTGACTATCCTTGCTCTGCACGTGGTAGATGCTTTGTGCCATAACACTCCACTAATAATAAAATCAATATTTAAAGTCCCTTCCTGTTATGGTCTTCAAATTCACTCTGTTCAGATACAATTTTTTAATCTTCTCTGGAACTAAGAGCAAAGGAAGAAACCTTAGCAATTCTGTAAATGGATTTCTATCTTGAAGGGTGTGACTAACAGGACAACATATATTGCCTCTTAGGTTTAATGCTGAAAAAATGTGTACACAATCTTTGGAACTGAAGTGACAAAGGCAGCAAGGACAGACTGTCACAAAGCCTGATCCCACCTTCTTGGTGTGAAAGCAGACAGACAGGGAAGGAGAATTGTTACTCTCTGTAACAATGAGGTTTTCTGCTGCAATGTGGTTTGCTTTCTGCATGGAAGAAATCAATAGACAGTGAGGAAGGAGAGTGGAAAATACTTGGGTGCCTTTAGACGGCATTAATTCGTTCAGCTTCTTTCATCATGGCAATCTAAATAAAGAGTGTAAATGTTTCTAACTCTTTGCTCTGGGTGTTAGAGCACTCCAGAGAGTGGATCATAGTCCCATTGCAAGGAGTGTACCACTGATTTTTGCCTTCGTGTTTTCTTTCTTCCTTCTCCTTACACCACTGTTATGGTCCATGTGGAGGGAGGAAACACTATGAGCTGATGGAGTAATACTCTGGCACAGCAAGGACTGCTATCTTTTCTCTTCTGTTATAAAAAAACTGAGGAAAAACAAAATTGTGGTGCTGGAATTCATGTTTCCCTGGGGAAAGGAAAGAGGTAGACCAGGATGTGGGATACAAAGCTTGGAAAAGTGTGAGCTACAAGCACATCTTCTGCTTTGCAACATAGCTGTTTCGGGAGAGTATTGCTATTCTGACAAAATCCATGCTGTCCCAAGCTGGCTGTGTGAACTGAGCTATGTGGCAGAGCTCCTCTCTCCTCTCTGACTCCAGAGAAGGTGTTAAAAGCTTCTCTAGCAAAGGGCAGTGCTGCCAGGTGCCCATCCATCACCTGCTTGTTCCTGTTCCCCAACCAGAACAGGTTTTCTCCAGACACCGGCAGGAGTGTCAGCAATTTAAATAGGTTTTGCTGGTGAACCATGCTCCTGTCAAAGCCTTGCTGCTCACATCCTCTCCCTTAGCCCACTGTGTGTCCCTTGGGAAGCCTGGGGTGGACTTGGAGGTTGCTGTGGTGTATCTTTCCTGACGTGGAGTGGGCAGAGGGATGTGACCTATCCTGAACATGGTTTGAATTATGAGCTGGTTTCCTCCTCTGACGCTGTTTGTTTGCAAAGGGGAGATGAAAATTTCTCTTTTCCCTTTCTTCATATGCTTTTGGCATTTTTGAGCATGGTTGTGAAAATCCTGATGGTGTAGTTAATGAAAATAGAACTTGTGTTTGTAGTTGCAAACATGATGTTAATGCATATTAAGAACAATGTAATATATTGATTATTCCATAAGTCTCTGTGCTTATGTCTTCCTCCAGTTAGTTCTTGATGCTCTAAGCTAAAAAATTCATAACTTATTGTCATATATTGCATCAACTATCTATTTGAAGGTTATCCCAAATTTTCTCAGGGAATTCACCAGCAATTTAAATAATCTTGCAGAGAAATCACCCCTAAGCCTCAAAAATTTTTAAATTTATATTGAGTTCAAAATAGTCTTGTTTATGTTATTTAACCCTTCTGGGGAGTGAGGCCTGGAAAAATGTTTCAGACAAAAACCTGAGTGAGGCCTGTATTACCCCCAAGTGCTGCCATAGCTCTTCACTCTCACAATCTAAACAGTGGAAAAAGGACAAGGCCCTGAGACAACTGTTTTTATCAGAATTAGGCTTCCAAATTGTGTGAACTAGATAATAATTGGGAGGAAACTAATTTAGTAGCAATTTACAGGAAGCCAGTAGTCCCTGCCGCAATGCCCATTTAACTTAGCACAGTAGGGAGCCTGAAAATATAGAGAGTAAAATTCTTTTTTCATAATGGATGAATTAATTTAGCCAGCCTAGTTAATTCAAATGCAAATTATGTGTTGAAAGTGTCCATTATTTATTGCTTCATCTGAGACTATTTCTCTGTTTCTCTCTTTAATTTCTGAAGTGCAGCAGAGAAGTGCTGAGCCACTAAATGCTTCTCTCAGACACCAGCCAATTTTAGTACACTTTCAAATGACATTTGATTTTTATTCTCTGGTTTAAACCTAATTTTGGGATTGTTTATTTGCTTTGACTCGTTCATGTTTTCCAGCTGTGGTGCATTTCTGCTGCCAAGCGTTTCATTTTCAAGCAAGCGGTTGGATACCAGCAGGAGGAATATCTCATCCCAGCTGGATCACCTCTGCCAATTGCATCTTCTATTATCCTTCAGGTTATGTTGGAAACCAGTGTGTGGTCCTGTTCTGTGTGAGTATTCACACATGTATCCACATACACGTGTGCACACACGTGTACTGGCACATGGATTAGTCCTCCTGAATATTTTCCTCTGAGCAACAGTATTTGGTGTTCCTCCCCCACCAATTAATTTCACAACATGGGAAACTTTTCTGGCTGTATTTTGAGTAAGAACAACCATCACTTGAGATTTCTGAGCTTCATGGAAGGATGATATCCTTTCTTTGAGGTCCAGCAGCTCATGAGAGGCCCAGCAGTGCTGCAGTGCCAGTGCCACAGTGACCTCAGGTACTGTCCATTTCAGACCATCCAGGGTAATAATAAACATCTCATATGAGAAAAACATAAGGAAATGAAAGGAGGCATGAAACAAAAGAAAGCAATGAGATACATGAAAGTTGTCTTATTGTGGTATTTCTAGGGCTTTGTTTGTTAGCATTCAATATCTCTCTTTGGAAATATTGCACCATAATTGCAGAGTCATTTAGATGGAAAATCCTCTAAGATCATTGTGTCCAAGCATAAACCCAGCACTGCCAAACCAATCCTTAAGTGCCACATCTACATGTCTACTAAGTACCTCCAAGATAGGGACAGCCTCTTCCCTGGGTGGCCTTTTCCAGTGTTGACAAGCCTTTCAATGAAGATGTTTTTCCTAACAGCCAATCTAAATGCCCTCCAAAACAACTTGAGGCCATTTCTTACTATTTGAGAGAAAATAATAACTGAGTGGAGGGCAGCTCTTGTTTTACCAGTGTCCCCTCCAGGGCAGAGGTTCCATTCGTGTCATAGGAAGGTGACATTGTTGGAACCATCAGTTGATTTCTCAGGGGGAATCCATCACAGACATCTAACAAAAAATGCTGGAGGATTCCCACCAAATGCAGGTGGTAGTCAAGTAGGAAATCACCTAAAATCTTACAGGGAGCAGATGATGATAAAAGTGTTCCATATTTAAAAGCAAGGTAAGTCCTTTTCCATTCATTCTGGGCATATCGCTTTCCCTTCCATGTAGAAGAGGGGAAATGATGTTATTTTCACCTGGTCAGAGAGGTGAAGGAGAAGGAACAGTCATCCCTGCAAGGACTGCCAAATTGTTTCTTTTCATGAAGAACACCTTTTGCTAGGCGTGGTTCTCATTTTCCTTCAACATTCTCCAAAATATCTGCTTAAAATGGATGAGGGTAACACTGTGATCATTTCCCTCACAATGCTGGTGAATGATTCTACATTTAAGATCCTGAACAAAACTCCCAATTTGTCTGGCTTTCCTATCCAGAGCTGCCAAAAGCCTAAAGACCAACGTGGAGCTACGTTATGCTCTGTGAGCTCTACAAAGCAATCTGGAAAAGAGCACCTGAAACATCATTTCTTTTCCTCCACGTATGTTCCCTTGAGTGGGGACAGCCTTTCCTTTCAAACAGCATCTTTCTACCCTGTGCACAGCATACAGATTAGAGGACCAGGGTCAAGCTGTGCAAGCTACGTTGCTCCATGTCCTCTCTAGTCCTTGTCTTGGATCTCTTCCACTAGCAAGCATTAGAAAAACATTCAGTCTTGATCATGTGTCTGGGAGAGCAGGATATGAAAGGAAGACTGAGAAGTTTGTGCTCTTCAGGCACTCTGAAATTTCCAAATGTCTTGGATATTGTGGGCTCTTGGAATTTATTTGGAAGGCAACAGAACAAAACATTTATTTGATGGCAACAGAATTTTTTTTTATATTACCTAGTGTTCATTTTCTATTAATTTCTTAAATTGGTTGATAATTGTATTCCTACAATGCACATAAAGAAAAGTGATCCCAAGTGTTCACTGTCTTTTTTCTCTATTCAAAACTTGCTTGTTTATAAAAACATTAAGAAAATATTTTTTGTTTTTTAGAAAGGTTTTAATCCAAGTTTAAGTTCTTTGGTTTAGGCTTTGGGCTGTAATTGCAGCCTTGCATAAGCACTACAGGTCCATACAAATTTGATAATGATAATCTATATCAATTTAGCTCAGCACGTTGTTTGCAGCCATGCATCAGGTGTTGCTTGCAGCCTTAACTGATGGGGCACAAGGCAGTGAGAAGCATTCAGAAAGGAAAGTGCTGTGGATCAACCATCCCAAATCTTGTCTATGCATGGGGATACTTAGCAAGAGGAATCCCTGAATCCTTCCTTAGGCACAGATCTCTTGATTAAGGATAAGGCAAAGAAGCAACTGCTCTCTCAATCTGAGCCAAGTTCAGAGGAACTCTTCCCACAACATAGATATCTTAATTTAGGTAATATAGCTGCTGCAAATTAAATGTATACGCTACCTCAAACTGAATTAATTTTCAAGTGTAGACAAGCTTTAAGCACTTGGAGGCTGACTTTTAATTAGTGGAGCTCTGACAGCACCACCACAGAGCTGGTTTATCTTAATGACAGAAGATAAACTTCATTAAGTTTTCCAAGCAACATAAGAAAATGCAAATAAGGCAGAACCCCTTAAAGGGCTTGTGACTCCTTCTGTCATTTTTATTACTGTTGTGATTTTCAGTCATAATCCCATCAGTTTCCCCTCATTATTGTCTGTGTCAGCTGCATTCTCAACTTGACACTGTACACAAATATTTGGTATGGCAGTGCCTCTCTGTGAGAATGGCTGGTTTGGGGAATGATGTACAGCCAAGGCCCCAAACAGTCCTGTAGGGTTTTGCACCATATCTGTGTGAGATGTGCAGGCAGAGTCTGGCTTTCCTGCTTTCCAAGACACAGAGCCCGCTGTGCAGCCGTACCCCAAGAAGCAGAGCAGCTGCAGCTGGTGTGGCCCCATCCTTCAGAAAACATGTATTTCCCAAAACATATGTTACCTTGGAGGATCTGTGTTTATGTTAACATACCATTTTCTCTCTGCTACGAATATGAGCAAAATTAGGTTGTTTTTGCTTGCAAATTGCAATGTGCTCTCCGAGGTCTTTTCTTTCTGTGTAAATCAGCAATGGGGAGCTGGTTTATTCCAGCCTGAAAACTGGAGTGGCTGCAGTGACCCAGGGAAGGATGAGGTTGCAAAGCACTCACAGCTGCAGAAAACACAGGGCATCACCCCAGCCTGGAGATTAAGCACTGCAGACAACTTTCTGCAGCTCAGAGACAGCTTTTCTTCTCAATTCCGTATCTGGATCTGGATGCTGACTTAATTCTCTTCTCATAGGAAGCAGGGCTTGGGTAAAAAAAAAAAAAGCCCATCAAGAAATATAGTGACAAGTATG
The DNA here is from genome assembly GCF_008360975.1 of Lichenostomus cassidix. NCBI lineage: Eukaryota > Metazoa > Chordata > Aves > Passeriformes > Meliphagidae > Lichenostomus > Lichenostomus cassidix. The sequence continues at coordinate 2,257,037 of NC_139483.1, forward strand.
TTTTGATTTAGTGGGAAGCAGCAGATTCTTACTGACATTTCCCCACCTTCCCTGTACTCTCAGGACTGCTGTAAAAGCCGGCATCAAACTTCTGGAACTGGCCCACGTCCAAGGAAAACTGGGGCCATAAGAAAATCTATTTTGGGAAGTGAGAAGGAAGGAGATAAAGACAAAATAAAGTCAGTTCGTTATTAGAAAAAGGGGTAGGAGAGTAGAAGGGGATAAGGTGCTTGTTTAACAATGATTTTATTACAAATGTGATGTAAAGCGACAGTATGTTAAATTTCCTAGTCAACAGCGATCTATACAAAGCAATTTGCGGCAAAAGGAAACAGATGCAATTCTGTCTGCAGCTTCACACATCTGCTCTGCAAGCCACTGCTCTGCCTATAATTCTCTAGGAGGGATGCAATAAAAATGATATAAAATTTTATTGTGTTAGTGGCACTAGTTATTAGAGTGAGGAACCAGAAAGCTTACCCAGGGGCTGAACTTTTCCCATCTTGCAGTGTGGAGTAAAAGATGAGCTTGTTGCTGGTACCAGTAATACTAGTATGAGACAGGTAGAAATCCTTTTGGAGAATTGATCATGCTGGAGTCATGGAGAGGCTCAAAACCAGAGTGGCAAAGCTTATTAGCAGAGAAAAAGGGAGAGATGCATTGGGAGGGATGGAAATGAAGTGTTGAACTCATATTTAAAATAAAATTTAGCAAGAAGAAAAAGGAAACCCTAAAAGTTGTAGAAGAAATCTGTGGAAAATATCTGCCCCTGCTCTATTGTTTGATGCTATCAATTATAATTTGCCATATTTTATTCAGAATTTCAACGGCTGTAGCTTGAGAGATGAAGCAGAGTGGAATGAGGTAAAATAAATAGTGGCAGTTTCCATTCCGGATCAGGACATATATTAAAGGACTAACATGAAATCCAACTGGCCTCTCTTAAAATCAAAACTTTGTCTCTTTTAGATAAAATCCCATCAATTTCCCTTTGTGGGCAGGCCCAGCACAGGATTCTGGGGTACTCTTGGACTGGATCCATGGAGGGAACTGACATATTTCCTGGGATGCTGGGCCTCAGCAGCTGTTTCTGTTCCAATTTTTTCCTTGTGATTGCCTAAATTTCAAAGCCCCTGATTCAAGAGGGTGTTTATAAAGCCATTTCTTCAGGGCATGGCTGCACTGCACTTCTAGGGTGCCCCAGGTCAGAGAACTACATCTCCTCACCCTCTTTGCAGCCCTTGCGTTTCCCCCTCAGCCTCAGGTGAGGGCACAGCCACCCTGCCCAGCTCCCTCTCCTCAGCATGGCTGCCCTGGCAGGAGGGGTTTGACCATTCCAGAGGTATTTTGCCTCCTGCCATTGCTCCTGGGATATCAGAGCTGGCAGTGGGGACGCAGCAGGGACAGCAGAGGGAGGGACAGGGGAGCCGCCACGCCCTGGGAGGCTGCCGGAAAATGGCCGCTGGAAAATGGCTGTCAGAAAATGGCCACCAGCTCCCCTCACGGCGCCTCATGGTGCCTCAGCCTCTCCAGAGCCTTCACCGCCCGCTTGGGTTGTACCCTCACATGCTAAACTGCAGGTTTTTCTGGTTTTGTCTGCTACAGCTTTTTCTAGTGTTCAATAACCAAGAAATCCCACATTTTACTGAGGTGTTTGTATGGCAGACTGGCGTGACCGGTGTGATTCCCTCTCCCTGCTGTCCCTGGGTGTTCACAGCGCTGAGGTGCTTAACAAAAACTTCTCACACAGCCTAAGCACAGGCCTTAACTGTGTCTTTGAATATGGCGTTTTTGTTAGCAGGGTCCTTTATCTGCCAAGAAGGAGGTTCAAAGCACTGACAGAACAATCCCTCTCACCTCAGTGAGGGCACTGCAGCCAGAGCAATATGTTCGCCTTTCTGGTCACATATCCTTCAAGAAATGGAAATAAATACTAGGCTATGAAGCTTTTGCAGAGTACAATGTTATTTAGAAACTGGAAGGCTCTTGCCAGGTAAAACAGAGGGAAGAGGTTTTTTTTCTCTAATAACAAAATATTGCCCTTCATCCCTTAAGGCTTGTTAAAGCTATGTGAATATGTATTTGGGACAGACAAATTAGCTTACTCTATGTTTAAGGTAGTTCAGTTCATTGGATTATGATAAACATATTCAGATACTAGAAAGACTATAAAATAACAACATTGACAATGAATCCACATTAAAACATAGCAAAAGTTAAATCCAGAGCCAAAGTTCAAAGAAACTCTTCAAATGGGAATGTCCAAATACAGTCTTTCAGGACTTTAACCCGAAGTGAGGTAATTAAAAATTTTTCACATAAAATTTAATTTCTGTTTCCAGAGCCACACTGAAACAATTTCTCCTGGCTTATGTTACTGAATCCTTGCAGTGACCTGTGGGAAGTTCCTCTGCAGGCTGAGGTGTTTTGTCAGAGAGTTGCATGTTATCGCTATAATGATGCTTATTTTTTGACTCTGTCTCACAAACCAAATATTGCAATACCAGTTTACTTGTCCTGAAGCAAAATATTTTGATCTCACTTCCTAAATGAAATCCAAATGTTTTTCAAAGAGCACAGCTTTTCATTCCAAGAATTTATTTTCCAGCGTAAGTGTATTTCAGTGGAACAATCCTGAGCCATTACAACCTCCAGCTACAATTTCGAAAAGCACAACCTTTTACAACCTTGCTTGCTAGATAAGACCATACCTTTCTGTGTGTTTTTTCTGAATAAACAAATCATAACTTAGATCTGTAAAGAAGAAAACCAACTTTTCAACAGTGATCTTATACTGGCCAGTTAGAAAATCTTTGAGGAAATGTTTTGCCAGGTAAATACATTATTGATTATTTTACAATAAAATAAGCCAAGCTGATAGCTAGGCAAATAAAATGGGTCAATATTTAAGAACAGTTTTATGAGTTCTCTACAGCTGCACAGGAAAAGCCAATGGCAATGAGATTGTGGTGGCAAACATGCTTAACAAATGTGGTTTTTCTGATGATGTTGGTGATCCACTCCCTTACGTCGTCACCATATTGAACAATAAAGTAAGATAAACTTCTGCCGTGACCCCTGGAAAGAAGCTGTCTTGACCTGAAGAAACTCAGAACATACCTGAGAATGACAGAGTAAGGGGCCAAACTTCCTACTGCTTAAGGTTTTGAGACATAAAACAAACAAACAAACAAACCAAAAAAAGGCCATTGGAATCTTAAATTTGTAAACTTTGCACTTCAGCTCGACATTTCAGATATCTTGTGTGTCAGAAACATGGTGACCTGAACCTGAGACTTGGCCTATGCTGATAAAAGGTCTATTTGCTGACAATGATGCAACTGGAGCACTTGGATGCCCTCAGCACACCAGGGGGCACAGTCTATTCAGAAATCTGGAACAGGCTTCTGGAAGGTTACAGATTCTGATAAATGCAACAGACATAAATTTCTGGTAGCATAAACCTCTGCAACCCTACTTAAGTGAGAATAACTGAGTCCACAGATTAATACGAGGTGATGATTGTTTGTTTTTACTTTGTGCTAAAAATTAACCTGGAAAATCGGGTTAATAATTCTGAATGCATCTTTTTTCCCTTCAGCTCCCTTTCATTCATCCCTGGCTGAGCAAATGTTTTTTCATGATTAAAGGACTGCAGACCGCGTCAGAACAAAATGCACTTTTTGCATATTTGCTCTATCCATGAGGCTCAAATCACTCTTGTGTCAGTTTTCTGGTATTTTTCATGGTTCAAAAATCTCCTCAGAAATACTTGAAAGGGGCATCTTGCAGAAATCCAGTTAGCAGAAAGCAATGTAATGAACACGCTTGTTTTGGAAACCATGAAGTGCTATCATCCGTAAGAATAATCCTGAATAAACTGTCTGATAGCCTGAAGCCCAGCCTGTTCTTTGTGGACTTGTGGGTAATTGCCACAGTGAAGAACATGCATATATTAAATTAAAGGTATGATTTTAAATTTTTTTTTTACTTAGTTAAATGCATTCAATTCCATGCTTGCTTCACTTAATGTCAGCACAAGGCTCCAGGCATCCTTGTAATGTAATAACCAATGGATTCATACACACAGCCATTGTTCTGTGGCAGGTGACAGCACAGATTTGCATTAATGTGAGGCTATTATTAATAACACTAATATATTCACTTGTAGAGACAGTGCATATTGCAAAAAGGTTATTATTTTTGAATCGTGTAGTGAGGTTATACTTCATTGACTAATGTTACAGTTGGAAACAGCCAGCCATGGGTGTGTGTGTGAAAAAGAACATCTTGCACGACTGTATTAAGTTCCATCCTTCTTTTTCCCTGCTTGGGTTCTGAGCCATGGCTGCTAACACAAGGCAGATTAATAACCATGGGATTAGCAGAAAATATGTTGTGTGTGAGCTGCAGAGGATAGGGCTGATCTTTAGGAGATGACAAAATTAACTATTTACACTTCAAGAGAAGCAAAACAGCCCCACAGACCAGTAAAACTTTCCATCCTATTTCACAGAACAATTCTGCAATCAGCATCTTAAATTGTATTATCTATAACATAAGGTCATAATGCAGGAGCCTGGTGGTTTATGTGAACTGCAAATCACTGCCCTGGTAAAAAAGCTTTGCAAAGAGACACCATAAAAGTCACCCAAACTGAGACAAACAAGGGAGAAGGCTATTCTTTTAAATACAGAGCAACTCATACCACAAGCCAGCTGGCTGAGAATAAACAGCTTACAATTGTAAATCAGTAGTAATTTCTAAGTGATATTTCTCTTTGTATTATGCAGCCTCTATGAGGCAGAAAGAAATAATTCTCAGAGTATTTATACATCAGTGTTTTACACAAAATACACTATAGACAAGAAGAAGATATTTCAAAAGCAGCAGACAGAACTAAGGCAAGATACATCCCAATCATGTCTTTTCAAGAGCTTTTGAAACATCACTGCCAAAGGGTTTGATTTTGCTTTTCTCCAAGTGCAGGCAGGAGCAGGGACCTGCTGGGGTGTGCAGAAGGTGTCTCCTGAAAACATTATTGGAGTGAATCTCAGAGGTGGCCATGGTGGCTGCCTGATTTTGGACACAGGGTGCTCCTGCCCTGCCAAGGGATGCAGTTCTGGTCACCTTGTGTGACCTGGAGGCAACCCCAGGCCTTCCCTCCCTGCGGCTGATCCACCTGTCCCTGGATTTGGTTCCCAGTCAGTACACTCATGCACTTCTCTGGTTATTAGTGCCCACCAGGATGGACATGTAGGAAAACAGAGATACTGTGGGGCACTTTCCATAGCACACTGGAGAATGAGGCAAAAGTAGCTGGTGCTTCTGGGGACATATGCTTTACAGACAGGACATTTAGTTCCTCCAAATTATTTGCCAAATGTTTCTTATCAACCCGCTATCTAAAATAGATCTGTCAAAGCTCCCTGGGATTTATAACAGCCTAATAACCATAATAAATGACTGTATTAGCGGAGATAACATGCATGGGGTGATCAGTAGATTTTTCTTGAAGTCATAGATAAAAATAAACAGCAAGAGGAAAGGAAACCTTTCATATTCACATTGTGGAAGCTCTTGTATTAATTGGCATATAATCAGGTACAGCTACTAACAATCTGGCAGCTCTTGAAACTGACACAGAGAGTACTGCCAATGCAGCCTGAAAAGCTAAAGAATATGTAAATATTCATTGAAATTCAGGTTGCTGGATGAAAGTCATGTTTTCTTCTAAGCTTACAGATCACTGGTCCTGGGCTCTGCTTAGGTCAGGATGTGACACTTTTGGATTCCCTCACATCGTGAACCAGCTCTTCCCCTACTTGCAGATCACTGAAAAGTATCTGTCAGGATATATTTTTTTCTGTGTCATGTATCTTGGTAACACTTCAGAGCACTCAGTCTTCTTGATGGGACATTCTGCAGATTCTTTGTAGGATCTTCTTTTACTGTTGCCCTCTAGAGAAGTTACACACCTCAGCTTGCAAGAGCCACCACAGGGTCACACAGCAGCAGGCAAGTTCCAACAAAAATGTAAACTCAGGAAGGCAAATTGATTGTGTAGCATCAAAGGACCGAGTTCCTGATTACAACCTGTGCCTTACAGGCACAGCAAAAATCCCCAAACATTTAAGAAGCCTACAGTGACTCTAACAACCTCTTGTTCTAGCTGTCACTTAGGGTTTTTCCTCTCAGCTATCAAAGTCAAGGGGCCAGTTCTCCCTCCATGAGCCTGGCTTTCTGAGTAGGTTTTCATCCTGGTGCTTCCATTACCTTTAATAAACAAGGGCTTTCTTCTTGTTATTGAATGCAAACAAAGCTTGAAGGACTTCTCTGTTTCCTTGCTCACTCAGGGTCTCCTGCCCCCCTGCAGCCTTGGCATGGGTGTTGTATGTTCACATAAGCTAATGGGATCTCTTTAACAAGAAGCATGACAGCTCTGCTTTGCGAAGAAGGTTGCTGAAGGGCTGAGCTTTTCCTGTTCTCTTTAGAAGGTGAGCTGAATTGCATTTAGAAGCATTTATGTGAGGTTTTATTAATCCCATGAGTCTACTTGTAAAACATTTATGTCCTTTGGCTTCAGGATGCTTTTACAGTGACCACACAAGTGACCATGTTGCTACACACTAGTCCTGTCAGGGTTTGTTCTGCCAGAGATATCCCAAGGTTTGTATTACATTGCTTTAAGAATGGCTTTTGGGACACATGAAAAACCATTTCTTGCAATCAGTCACAGCTGTGACAGCTTTCATGTGGGCTTTTACAAAGCCAATCAATTTGTTTCTTCTCTCCAAAACGACCTTCTCCATCTTGGCCTAGGTGTTCCTCATATGCATATTCATAAATTTGCTATTAATTAAGTGTGAGAGATGTGCTGTCTTCTATTATCTGAGGTTCTTCCTTCTGTTCATGTCTGCAGCATGCTGGCTTTGCGATCTTCCCCCAGAGAAGTGAAAAGATAAATGAGTAAATACAGAGGCTTGTGTAAAAGCTGGTGCTGGGTGTTGCCTGGTGACTAATAGCCATCAGATCTAAATTAGCCAGCCTGCTCTGGATGTAGGTGATTAACAAATAGGGACCTCAGGAACAGGAAAAAGCACAAAGGGGAGGAGATAAAGTGAGCTCAGAAGAGGGAGCAGGGGTTAAAGAGTTACAGAGATGCAGGCTGAAGTGCTTGTGGTAATCGTTGCTCTTATTTGTTGCTGCTCTTTTCTTGCTATGCAGACGACAGAGTTTCTTTCCTTTCTGTTTTTTTTTGGTTTTTTTTTTTTTTAATGCCCTTGTTTTCTTCCTGGCCTGACCCTATGGTTTGCTTTTCCTGATGAAAGTGTGAATGGTTTGGATGTGGGTTTTGTAATTTTGTTCTAAAGGTGTTATTTTCTTGAGTAGAGCTTGCCCTGTTTCGTGCACTTGAAAGGCAAAAGCACGATAAAGCATATGCAGAGTGAAATCAAAAGTGGTGCAAAGCAGGCCTTGTAGAACATCACAGTGCTGCTATTTATCATCTATGGTGGTTGTTATTTTGGGGTTTGGTTTTTGTTTGGTTTTTTTTTTACAAGCTCATCAGAGAAAACAGGTACTGCACAAATCCCTACAGCTTGAAAAATAAGCTTGGAAGCCTCTTCCTCTTTTTCCAGAAGTGGTGTGTATATTTGATTCTGTTTTTCAATGTACTGAATGTGAAACTTTCACTTTGAAATATGCAGTAGTTTCTTATCTGTCTGCATAGTGATTCCACAGAATTTATTTCTTTTTCAGTTTTCAAATAAGAAAACAGGAAAGTGGCTTTTGATTGGAAGGGAAAATAAATATGAGGAAAATAATAGAAAGCTGGAGAGAATGGGAATAGGGTGTAAGAGATTTATTGAAAACTCTGAAGAGAGGAGCATGTGTGAGAAACTGTCCTAAATTTGTGATTACACTTCAAATTCTGCCTCAACAGTTGCTTGTATTTTGTGAATTGGTTTTGCCTAGATTGTATTTTAAGCGTAGAGATTTTATGCTTATTTTTTAGTTTCCAGGAATGCTTTGCTACAGAAATATGAAGTACCAAAAATAGGGCACAAATCCACTCTGGGGTACTGCTGGCGATCTCGTTTACAGGAAAGCCCAGCACTGGGTTATTTTGGATATACCCTGTGTGAATCTTCCTCTTTATTTAGTGTGTAGCCAGCACTAAAAATAACATTTCACCATATGTGAAGAACAAGAAGTGGATCAATACAAAGTCAGGCTACCTGCCAAGGAGGGGGTTTTGTGTGCGTGTGTGCTTGGGTTTTTTTTTAATTTGGTTTTTTTGTTTGGCTTTGGTCTGGGGTTTTCTTCCTAAATATTAAAAACAGAAAAACATTGAAGAATAATGTTATTAAGAACTTCATCCTGTTTTGTTTGAAAAAAAAAAAAATCCTTAAATATTGCCTTTTTTGCTATTTTGTAATTCACAAGGGTGTAAATCCTGACAGCTTTGGAGGGTTTTGGATACTTTTGGAGAGGTGCATCAAGGGCTGTTGTGCCTTTTATGAAGGTAAGAATAGTTACCATGTTTCCTTTTGGAGTAGAGGGAGAACCAGTGAGCTTTTGTTTCCCTAAATCCATGGTTTGTGTGTATCCAAGTTTCCTTGTATGAAAAAGTGCTGTAATCAATCAAAATATCAGATCTGATGTCCCCCTGAAGCAAACAGGCCTTTTTTCCTCCTTGAGCTGCAAGAGTGGTTTTGAAAATGTCTGAATATTGCTATGATGAAATATACTGCGACTGGAGTAGAACCATTTGGGCTAAGAATGAAGGGGCTTTTTTCCATTAACTTAATATACTTTTACTTGCTAAAGGTATGTGCTGTGGTTAAGATATAGACAATGCTATGAAGAGATGAGGAGCCTGGTGCATTTAAGATCTTCATGATTCATCTCTCTCAGGAGCGTGATCAGAAATAGAAGGATTACTGAAGACAGTTCATTCCAGTCCTGTCACAGGATCTTGGGATAGCAATTGTGAATATTAAAGCAGCAGATATCATTGGGAGCAACTGAAATACATGGGTTTGCTCATTATGTTTCTGCTATCAGATGTGAGAACAAGTGCCCTGTTGGACCATGTGTGTCTGTGGGTCAGACCCTAAGCTACTCCATGGTATTTCTGATGTCCTCATGTTCTGGGACTTCAGTAAGTTGTGCTTTATTTTTCTGGCAGAAAAGATGTATATATGATAATAATTTCCATTAATTGTATGTAATACTTTACTCTAGCTCCTTTGCAAATGTAGAAGCAAAGCTATTGTGTCTATTCATGGGCAGCTTGGCTGTTTCATTCTGTCCCTTATGCCTGCAAGGGAAGATTTGAATTATAACACTAGAGATGTTCTCTGGCTGATACTGTGGGATGGTTATGTTTTTCTTTTCATTTTAAGCCTCCTTATCCTATTCTTGATATGGCTTTCTATCCAAAAGAAATGTGCTTTTCTGTAAATCTTTCCATTTACTCTGTCCTCAGCTTGCTACTCCAAAATTGTATTTCTGATAAAGTTTTGAACCATCATAGAGAGACATAAATTCAATGTTTCTTACACCTGTCCATGAGAACTTCAGTATAAATCCACATGGGAGGCAAAAGGGCAGGGGGAGAAGAAATTCTTGTCCCTGTTGCTGCAAGTTCTGGCTGTGATAGCAAGCAGACAAGGTTAATTGTTGGTTGCCTAGAGCTTTTCCTTGTGTTTGTACTAAGTTAAGCCAGGGTCGTGCAGAGTCACTGAGGGCATGAGGAGCTTGGGAGGGGCCTCAGGTGTCCCAGGAAAACCTGAAGCTGCACTCTGGGCTCACCTCAGGTGAGAAGCAGGATGAAATGTCAATCACTGGGTAACCTCATTCTAGGGATGAGCCATTGACCCCATTGCAAGTCTGGGAATGAGGCTGTGGAGTGAGCAGAATGCTTCGTGCCACATACTGGGAGGAGAACTCTTTGAATCCACAGCTGCAGGCTGGGAATGATGAAATGAGGGTGGTAAGGGTGCAGTTCGTGGGGAGGACCAAATACAATGCAAGCTGAAATTGGAGTTCTGGTCAGCTACCTGTGCCACATGAAATGAGTGTAAATGGTTTTATAAGAGCTTCTGAAAGATGTGCTGAACTAAGAGATGTTCCTGATGGTATGAAAATGGCAATGCAACTTTCTTCCCTTTGCTTCTATTCCCTAATAGCCTTCTTGTCTCAGTTCCACCTCACTGAATACTTCCCTTTTGTTAATCACATGGAAAGCACCCTTTTCCTAGCACCTACCAGCATATAAATCTCTCACTTTCCACCTGCTTCCTTAAAGATTAGTTTCATGTTCTGATCCACCAAAGTAACCCACCTAACACCTTGCAGCAGAGATTGCAGGAGCAGTTTCACGTCGCCAACAAAATCCCATCAAAGCCGGAAATTGTTTTCTTTATGTGAGTGGCAAGGCAATTACCAAGCTGAGTGACATGGGTGGAGGAGTGCATTTACACCAGAAGCTATTGCTACAGCAGAAACTTCTGGCAGGAAAGCAGTGACTGACATCCCTTGGCTTGTTATTGAGGGCCTTGTATAAATGGAGTAGAAGCAATGACTGTTACTGCATTTCTAATCAACAAAGTGTTATGCCAGTAATTAAGTTTCAACTGACTTGCATCTCCTTTCTAGGCATTAATTGGAGGAAGATATGCAGATTGGTGGTTAATAATAGAACAGTTATAGTTCTGTAATCTTTTTCTTCGTGTTTATCAATTTGTTTGATTGTCTGCGTGGCAAATATTTGATGTTGTATGTGTCTATTTATCCATCAGACTGTTTATAAACATCATTGTTTATTGTGTTAGGGATATCTTGAAGCTCTGCAACTTGCAGAGCCTAATAGCAGCAAGTGTAGAACTTTATTTTGCAAAATAGACAGAGTGAGGCCTTTCAAAGGAAGCTCCAGATTGTCCAAACCACATATGGATGTCAGAGATGGGAACAGTGTGAGCTGCATGCTGAACCTATTTTAAACTCCCACTCATGATTTCCAAATGCAGTACTCTGTCAGAGAGCAGGCACAGAGAATTTTGGGAACTACAGCACTCATGTAAATAAGGGCTCCAGAAATGGGGTTTGTCAGAAATGTTAATAATTATATTACTGTTTGTGATGGTGCAACTAAAACTGGAACCTAACTGATAGATGCAGTTACATTGTGACTAATTGTAGAATGCCTTTATGATGCTTACTGTCCAAAGAGGCCAAAAACTTGGCAGAAGCGTTTTCATTGTTTTGTAAAGAGTGACACAGAGCACTGGGAGGGGAAGAAATATCCATGTATCACATAGTGGCAGATGCATGCTTTATCCATTGACCCCCATTGGCCACATAAACCAAATCCAATTGCATGTTCCCACACCTTTCAGTAGGTGTTGTTTACAGGAGAGCAGCTCTGCACTAGCACAGGTTTCAGTTTGTTCTGCACCCACTCATTTGCAGCTGCCTGGAATCTACCATCTGGCCACCTCTGAACAAATTGACAACTCTATTATTGCATTGGGAACCAAGCATCCATTCCCTGTGCCTGGGCTTTGTCAGTATATCAGCTCTCCATGGATGCAGTCCTGTCCTCAGGATTTCTCTAAAGTGTGCCCTATTCCCTCTGTTCCAGTAGACAAAAGATAAAGTATTTGGGCAGGGAGACAGTCAGCCAGTCTTGTTCTACAATAAATGGTTTTGTTTGCCTTAGCTAATCTACTTTCTTGAACCTCCTGGGGAAAGTGAAAACTGCTTGGGAACAATCATAGCGTAGGAGTGTGAACAAAGCATTCAGCAGAAATCCAGATGTAGGTTTCATTTATACTGAAGTGAAATACTGTTCCTTATAACAGCAGATTTCAGGTTTATACATGAAGCCTCTAGACAGTTTTTAATTCACTAGGTGACCATCATACGCAGGAGTTAACTGGTTTGAAGTTTTGTGCCTTTGGGATTGCACAGGATGGCTGAGTGCTACCCTCCAGCCCCTTTATCTAGCAGGAAAAAATGAACTTGCTTAATTCTCATTTTTCCCTTGTTGCATCTTTATACAAATGACTCTCCATAAACTTGCAGCTTGTTTTTAATCAGTTTCTGGAAATACTCTTTGAAAAAAAACATCAAGGAGCTCTGGATATAAAATAAAAAGCCTTCTTGGTGTCTGCTTTTTCCTACTCCCTATTTCTTTGACATTTTATCAAACAGATTAATTTTGTATTTGAATGGCTGCTGGAATTTGAAGCCTTAGGCAAAGTCTGGATATCCCACCCTAACCAATGTCTTGGCACTGGTGTCAGAAAAGGGCCTCTTCCTTGAAGACCAGCTGCCTGCCTAGTTCCCAGTCAAATCTGCAACCAATGGAAGTTCTGTGACATCTCTTATCCTTTTTGCAGGTACTCAGTGGATGGGAGGAAGAAGAAAGTCTCAGGCAGCTGCTTCTACACTTACATGCAATTTTCAATCAGGGGTTGCATGTGGTTACATAAATTGTGTGGTTTTGTGCATATATTGCTCCATGTAAGCATTTGTTGAGGGTTGTGCAAGAAAGGAGATGAATAGGAAAAAACTGAACTACGAAGAGCATCTTAGGTTCCTGGAGATAAATATCTATGCAGTAAACACTGTCAGTATTCTTGAAATATTTGAAAAATACCACAGATTTTACTTTTTCTGTCTTGTTTAATCTTTTCTTGAATCATTAAAATGATGAGACCTTCCAAACTGCCTTTGTAAAGGCCTCCCATTATAGCACATTCCTTGAAATTTGGTTTGAAATTGCTTCTTGCTCTCTAGGAAAATTTTATTTCTCAGTATTCTTACTGGACACGCAGGTTTGAGTTTGTAACTGTCTCTCTGAAATTACAACCATGACACAATAAAAATAGTTATATGAAAATACAAACGCTTAAAATAATGAAGAATGTATGTACTTTTATGGTGTTTGAATAGTGAAAGAATGGGGGAGAAGATTAATGTGTTTCTGAATGTGTTGATAGGAGGCATGTGCTCTTGGATTTTGGACAGGAATATTCTCTGTTATAATTCAAGTCTCTATAATTCAATTCTCCTTCTCTGATCTACCAATCTGGACTCCTGTCCTATGAATGCTTTAAAGTCCTACCATTTTTATTCCTGAGGGTCATCAAATCCAGTTCTTTACCTCATGTTTTCTAGGTCTCTGATTGTGTTCCTGACTCTCCTCTGCACTCTTTCCAGTTGAACTGTACACACAAACCTACAACTGGGATATTTGAAGTTGAAGCTGCCAAGATGCCTGAAGACTCTGGTTGCAAAACATCCTTAAGTGAGAATTCTATCTCTGCAGAGTTTTAGATCATGGCAAGGGTAAAACTGGTGCATTTGTCCGACAGCTTTCAGTCAGAAGGAGCTATGTTTTTCCAGGGTGGTCCTACTCAAAATGTTTTCCCAACTAGCATATCTGCAATTAAGCTCATGTAACTTCAAAGGTTCCAGTCAGTTTCCAGAATTGTCAGGGAAGGGGACCACTGCCTTAAGACAGTTTAGCCTGCTCTCTATTGCATATAAGGAGCTTTCAAGAATTACAGACCTAGCTGAGGTATGCCTGTTATCTTAAAAATCAAGAAAAATTAGAGCCCCAGACCATAATTGCCTCAGTCACACAGAAAATCTGTATCCCAAGTCACTGGACTTTTTCTCTTCCAGTAAATCAAAGTGAACTGTGATTTAAGCAATAGCTTTTGTACATGGTGGTGCTGCATAAAATATCTATGGGAAATGAAAGGAATCTAGTCCACTGCTGAAAGAAAATGAGTGGTAGTTCTGCTGGGCATTGCAGAGCCTGTCAACCTCAGTGGAGAACAATGTGTTGGGGGAGGAGAAACTGTTAACATGCTCTCTGGTCAGAACTGGCAATTTTCCTTATTGTGAAAGGTCCTATACTGAAAGCACTGGGGATTTAATGCTTTTATTCACTGGACACAGAATTGTGGAAAATTTAATGTTAAATAAATAAACAAACTTTGGTAACAGCAGGACAAAACTTTTTGAGCCAACAGGCCTGAGCATCTTCTCTCTGTTTCTTCTTCATCCTCACCTTTAGCTGATAACACACAATTTATTTGACATGGAGCCAGCCCAGCTTACCATATGCTTAAAATAGGTATTTTCCCCACTCATCTCCCTGGTGCAAGCACAAGCTACTTGCACCATGTTCTGGTAGAGGCAGGAAACACTCTCAGGAAACGTATACAAAGCCAGAACAGACTGCTGATGAAAATGCCTGTGTTGACTTCAAAATGTTGGCCTGGATGTTTCTGGTTTCTCCAGACCATGCCAAAACACCTGCACATCCCTCCAGATGCAACATGCTCTGTAAATATTAACTATGTGCTTTCTTTAAAAATAACTTAAAAGACTTATCCTTCACTTTCTACTCTCTTCCTGTTTATCTGGACTGCTTTCTTCTGTCCACTGTGACAGTTGTTTGGTATCATGTAACTTCCTTGCAGTTCCAAAGGGAAAAACTCAATATTAACGCTTCTGCTGAGACCAGATAACATTTTAGCTGTAACAGCAGCATGAAGAAATTGTCTTTATGCTGCAAATCTATTTTAATACTAGTTTTTAGAGAGAGTAAGCTTTCTTTTTCTACTGTGAGGAATACCCTAGACCCAGGGGAGGAAAAAATCCCACCCAGACCTTTGCCCTATTTTGCCTTTTGATGTACTGAGCTGCAAACACAAATAGATGTGTGAATATGTTTTTCCGAAAGAACATCTTTTTTCAGCAGATAATTGTGGTCTTCTGATGTATATCATTAGGAATGTGCATATTTTCTTGTCAAACTCCTTAGGTATCCCAGGTATAGTTTTGATGGATGTTGTGTTTTGGCCTTGACTTCCCCTTCCATTGAAATTGTAATACTGATTGATACCAGCTGCTGAGCATCACAGAAGTAAATTTTTTTACTTTGGGTCACCTGAGAAATTGGGAGGGTTTAGTGGTTCGTAGGACTAATGCACAGGCATGGATAGATTTACAGGAAGTGATTTTGTAGATAAGAATGCATTAAAAAGGGACTGCTCATAGACTGGGTATAAGGGTTTCTTACTCTTTGCTGTATCTAAATGTTTCACATCTATTTGATGTTTCATCTCTTCAGATCTCTGGACAAAAAGCTTGTATCTCTAGCCATTTCCCTGCAGAGTAACTCACTTTTCATGCACACCAAGGAGTTTCCTTAGGCTGTGGTTCAGCAGAAATCTGCTTTTCAACTTCAAGACACGTATAAATGCCAGGGATTGGGGAGAAGTAAAATATTTCTCAAAAGCAAAGGAGAAAAATTTATTTACCCAGTTCTGTCTGCTGGTCATTCTTTGCATGTCTCTGGCTGGAAACCACAAAACTGAACAATTTTCCTGATACCAAAGGAAAATGTGGTATCAAAGAGCTACATTTTGTGTTTTGCTATTGTTCCTTTAGTATAAATATATAGAGTGGGATGGAAAGTGCTCAGAAGATTCCCTGTCCATAGCTAAGAGTAAAGAGTCTTAGTTACTGACAGACTGTGTCTTTTGTTGATTCAGAACAGATACACTTCAGTCAGTCAAAGTTTAATATCTTCTGCAAAAGGCTATTCTCCTGCCTACTCAGTGTCTTCAAGACTTCTAAGGATGAGGCATCATTCTTTTTTAGGTCCCATGAGTTACTCAAGGCAACTTGTTCTAACAACTTTTTTTTGTGAAGGTTTTCATTCCTGTTGTTGCCAAATGTACTGTAGAAGTTTCCTCTTTAGTCTGTTTTTCCCTTACATCCCTAAATAACTCAGTCATTCACATTGCAGCTTTGCAAACTTGGTAACTTTCAGAATATTTAGTGTTCTGTCTTGAGAGAGGACAAAGATTTCATTCAGCAGAAGTTTAGTGATACCACCACAAAATGACAATCAACTTCTGGCTGGCAATTAATCTTTTTTATAATACTTCTTTTTTCCTTTTATATAAGATATGCAAATGTTGACATAACCTTCAGCTTTTGGATAAACGAGCTGTGGATACTGATGGGAGTGTGAGGAGGAAGGGATGGTAAATTCAGAGGGAATGATTTCCACTGATGTCAGAAAGCATCACATTCATTAACTCTGCTTTCAGCTGAGGCTTCTGTCCCAGAGGGGTGTCTGACCTTCTGTGTGCTGTTCAACAGCTGCATGTCAGCTGCAGGTGCCAGGTGTGCCTTCCTTGGGTGGACTGCTCATGCCCTCAGTGCCAGTGGAGTGACTTGTCTCTCTTTCCTGGGTGTTCCAGAACGTTATAATGCTAAAATGCCCTCAAGGCATCCTAAACTTTGTCAATACTGAGAGAAAAGAGGAAGGATAAATTTGGCTCCTCTGAATAGAGCTAAACAGTGAGAGATGTAGATGCTTTTACAGGGTTTCTGTGTTACTGTTGTCATTCTTTATATCTAAAATACCTTCCTGTTCTTTAAAGAGTAGGAGTATCTGGAATATTTTTTCCAGGCAACAGAGTTTTAAATCTCCTTACAATTACTTCACTGTCTTTTCTCTCCTATTGGATTAACCTATGACTTCCTGACAATATTTTTAGCTTGTTCTCGAGCTCACATTGATACCGCCATGTGAATTAACTGATTAAATTCTGTCATTCAGAATAAATATTTGGTTTAGGCTTACCTTTTCCCATCCTGCCCGCTCTTACAAACAAATGTAGCCTGTGTTTTGTCAGCTAAAAACAAGCTGATTTGTTTCCCTCAGAGTGAATCCCATGCTGCTCACTATTTCAAAGTCCTTCTCCTTCCCACCAGCCTTAATGGTGTCTCCATGTTCAAGAGCAGATTCAGATTCACCAACTCTAAATCTATACACTGAAATACCTTCTGCAGAACGAGACATAAAGGAGGGCCGATTTTGCCCTCCTTGACTGCACTAGACATGCTTTATAAACCAGCTTTTTCTGTGGCATGAACTGTAAGTAACAACAGAAAAGCACTGAATGGAGCTGAAATGTATGAAAGGCCTTATCTCAGGGCATTAAGTAAATGGTAGTGAAGTGCAAAAATGTAGTGTAGTGCCTTGTTTGTCACTAAAGGATATCTGAAGGACAAGCAAAGGCTCTCCACTCTTTGTTTCTCATTTCTTCTCTGATCCCTCATTCCCACTAGGAATTGAAGAGTCTGAATTAACTCTTCATAAACTTGTTATCCTTGCATGGATAAAAGAAAGTAACTAAGCAGTCAGCAGGGGAAGAAATGGCCTCTGTTCCTCTTTGGAACAGAGATCCTTAATGACATACCATTGTCTTCAAAGTCTCTTTTGGGTGTGGTTTTTTTCCCTGCAGGGCTTTAAACATTTTCATGTTGGTGGGATTTTTTTTTTCCTCTCAAGTCCCTGAGTTTGTAACTCTCCTATCTGAACAATCTTACCTTTGCCTACAATTTTACTTTTTTTATCTTGGATGGGTCTACTCTATTTGTTTTTCCCAGCTCATTCTCACAATTCAGCAATTTCCTCAGAAGCTGGAGTCAAGGTTAGAAAGCTGTGTTGTATCAACTGGTCTTGGATTACACACAGCTGAACCCTTGAGATCACTACCAGCAAAATGAAGACAAGAAGTTAATTCAGCTTACTCCTAATGAAAACCCCAGATGGTTTGGGATGAAGCAGCAGAGTGATTGTTTCTTTCCTAGTCATGTAGCATCAAAATACTAGTCTGAGTAAGTCTAGGCAATTTGAAGAAGGATCTTTTAATTAATTAGTCCTGAAAGGCAAAAATGAGTCTGAGGTAATGACTGCCTGATCCTTGATCTAGTCTGCCTGTTGGTGATGCTTGGGAAGGGTTCTGGCCTGGCTCAGAGCTAAGGGGGTGCATGGAGTGGCACTCAGAAGTGATTACCATGGAGTTATGAGGATCCCAGTGCCATGGTTTTCTCTCTGGAAACAACACAGCTTTAAAGAACTGAAATGGGATATGCTGCTCTTATTAACTTCCAAGCTGGTCTAAGATACAGAGGAACTTGCAGCAATATTTAGACACAGCCATGTCCTTAGATTAATTTACAGAATGTAGCTAATTACAATGACAGCTTTCTTGCTTGCTTTTCTCCTGTAGCTTCTGTTTGCAGTAGTCTATGGCTAATAAAACTGTCAATTTTCTTTTACTTCAATAAAAGGTCACCCCCTGACAACAGCCCTGTGCCTCCTAACAGCTACTGCCTTTATTAATATTTAAAATGTACACAGTGATATTTCCAAAAGGTCAGACTTTTAAAAGACATAAAATGTCATCCCTAATTCTTCTCCCTCCCAGCCTGTTTCTCTGCCTCCTCTTCCCCATCCACCATGTATATGTTCCATTTTAGATACAGTATTTAGCATGGCTTGTGTTAAATCAGATCAACATCAAGTGCTGCCCTCCCGCACCACCACAGAGGGGCAAAGGATAAATTTGTCACTGACTCACAGCCCAACAACTTGTGTATGTGGTTTCCAATTCTGGCTGTAGCACAGGTTCCCTTGAGTTAAATGAGTCATTTTTTTCCTGTCAGTCCCTGACTCAAGAGTGTATTTAAGCCAATGCCTACCTTCAGGCAGGTAGGGTCAAGAGGGTATCAAGGCTTCAGTGTGAATAAGAGCTTAAACTTTTTCCTCCCTAAGGCTTCTCCTCATCTAACAGGCAGTCTACAGACATGGGGAAGGTAATCCTTCCTAACCTCAGCTCTCTCTACATGGCAAGCTCTCTATACAGGGTCAGCTTTTCCAAGTATATTTATCTAAACAGCAGTTTGCTCTGCCTGAAAGAGAACTGAGAAGGGAAAGCAAGAATTTTCTTTGTTTACTGGCCAGGTCAGAAAATGATCACTTTTTCCATAAGAAATATGATCATTAGAGCCTCAGAAGGTTCATTTGATGCATCCTCTGCCCAGAGGCAGGATTAAACAAGTCTCTTATTCCAAGAGCAGAAGCTTGATCAGCCTGTTACTTTTAAATTTCTCCAAGGGCGAGGACTGCCTGGTGTGTGGTGAATCATAGATTGCCCACTCTTTTTGCATGATATTTAAGCAATACCCAGGCTCACTGGAGTCCTGGTGAAGAAGTTACCAGATTCTTTCTGAAATCCTTTCACAGAAGTGTGAACTGCAGCTGGATGATCCTAATTAGAGAGTGATCCCTATTTTTTGTGAAGATTCTGCTGACACAATCTTTCATCTTCTAGACTGTGACTGGTTGTAGCATCCACCTGAAAGCACTCAATAAAATTCATCTTCAGAATAAGATGAACCATTGAGGAGCAAGCTCTTGTTGGGTGTAAGGTTAGTTCCTCTCCTCTTTCCCACATTATGGTTGCACATGAAGATGCTTCAAGTGCTGATCCCTGACCAGTTACTTCACATTTATCACATCTCTGTTGCTCATTCTATCACATCCACTTTTTTTGTAATGGGTCGGTGGTTTTTGGTTTTTTGGGGTTTTTTGTTTGTTTTTTGGGGGGTTTTTTTTTGGGGGGGGTGTTTGTATTGCTGATTATTTTGTCATAATTAACACTGTCCTGGATCAGACAATCCAAAAATAGAAGTGAAGGGCTGCTCTTGCAGTCACCAGTCTCTGATAATAAATTACCCAGTGAAGATCTGTCAATGCAGGTACTGGGGACAAATGTTCTATGAGCAGAGTTCAAGCACAGGGAGTAGCTGCTGCTGTTCCTTAATGCCCATGACTGATTGACAGCAGATTGTTATTCAAGTCCTCCCTTTATTCAAAGAATATGGTTAATTTTTCATGACAGTATGAGAAAAGTACTTTCTATGCTGAGGAGGACTAATGGCTAGTATCCATCAGCCTAATTTTCTATAAGGTAATTTTGAGTCCAGCTGAGAGTCAGAAATAAGATTTTGTGGGTCTGCAATTTGGTTTTGGTTTGTTTGTTTGTCTTAAAGGATTAAGGTGATAAAAAATAAGTGCATTGCTTATGATAGTGTGTTTTAGGTAAAAGTATGATTTCCTGCTGAGGTTTGGACTTAACTTTGAAGCCTATAAAAATCCACAGGCAGCGTGGCCAGGTTAAACATTTTGCACTCTAAGTACCTTGATAGTCACAAAGTTAGCTGTCCCTCTGCCCCAAATGTGGAATACTGATTTCCATGAGGAGGGGAAAGGCTGTTGGGGTGGAGGACAAGTCACCCACCTTGTGTGTGATATCAGAGCATGAATGAAGAGACCTGGATCCATAACCCCTTCAGCTGAAGGAGACTCAAACCTGTATTTCTTGGCTCCCAAGGGAATGCACAACTTCAGGGCATAACCAGGTGATCAGAGACAGATGTAGAGATGGAAGGACTAGAAGTAAACGCAGCATTGCTCTCCCAAAATCTGAGTGCAGCATAGTAAATGCTGTTTAAAAGAGAGAAAGAGCTGGCAGGAGCAGTGGAGTGCAAAAAGGATCTGTGGCTCCCTGTCCAACATATGTGTCATCTTCAGGCTACCTCTAAGTACAGCAGGCTTGGGGTGTAGGGAGAGCAATGTCATTGAATTGTAAACACTTCTTTTTCACCTCATTAGATGGCTTAGGCAGCTACCAGCAAGCCCTTCCTCCACTGTGCTAACTTATTAATCCATTTGAGGTTTTAATGACTTACTGTGCTTTTTACAGACTTTTTAGACACCTAGCTTGGATCGTGAGGTTTCCTGGGTGTCCCTCATGGGTCTGAGCCAAAGGAATCATGCAGTAGCTCTTACAGGTCAGCTGTGGGTAGGTGTGGTGCAGGTTTATTTTGGAAACGATATAGAAAGTTATCAATCATGATTTAGGGTATTAGGAAGTGATGCTCAATGATTGGAAGCCCTGGAGCTTTGAAAATTATTTTGTGTTGTCTTCAATAGTGTATTAACAGAATAATGAGTAAAGAAGAAATCCTTTGTCTACCTGGATTTTGGCCTAACAATGCTCGAGACCCAGTGTTAGGGAACTGTTCTCCTTAGTATTCCTTGGGGATGTTATAAATACCAGTGTAAGAATTCCAGTCCCTAAAATCTTCAAAAAAAGGAAGGGATGAATAGTGAGTAATGAGCACAGCTGGAACAGGACTGTTTGAAATCAGGAGCACAGTGATGTTTGATTGTGATTTTGGGGAGTGTAATCTACTATTTTTGAGCTTGGCAATTTTAACTCCCTTGGGTTTTATAGCTCTACTGATTTATCTTTAACTACTTTGCTGGTAGCACGGTTGAAAATATATCTGTAGTGATATGTTCCTAATGAAAGCATAAATAGCTGAGGGAATGTGGCTTGCATGTTGCAGGCAGCAGGAGTTCCTGAGCCCAGTGAAAGGTGGCACTGACTAGAACAAAGCAAATTAATGCTCAGGGATATTTTTGATCAGAACTTCTGAAAGGGCCTAATCTGGTGACAGCAGTGCTTTTGGCAAATGTAATTGCTATTGAACTGCTCTCTATTTTAGGGAAGGAAGCAAGAAAAAAAGAGTACCTAAAGGGTCCAAATAGCCTATACTTTCTTTTTTTGTTTCAAAATAATGCTTGAGTTTATTTTAGCTGAACTAGCTTTTTCAAAGATTTTCTTTAACAAAGTAGGGAGTTTAGAATTATAATTAAGTGCTCCATTTAGAACCAATATTTATTTAAATCTAATCTTGCAAATGTTACTTTTGCTTATCACTCTAGGAGCTTTTCCTTTGTGTTAGGTAAATCGGATTTATTCTGCCCTTCCATGCTTGGTAAGGTGAAGTATTTTTGGACAAATCAACCAATTTCTCATTAAAAACTCTACCCACCTGCTCACTGAAGCCCAGACGTTGTCAGGTAGGCTTATTGATCAGTACTGCAAAACTGTTCAGGATTAACAATTAACTGTGATTAATTCTGTAATCACTGCACCATGGAGGAGACAAACATATCCATGACACTTCCCAGCCTGATCCAGAGTTACAACTCAGCTTTCCTCTCTCCCAGCTAAATATCTTTTACACTAATGTAGAAGCCCTTTGAGTTTAGCCTAATTGCCTTTCCATTTACACCATCAATTGCAATAAAGGCTCTCTTACTTGGATTTTTCCCCCACACTGCTGCTGCTAAACAGCCATGCAGATCACAACAAAAATGCACCATCTTTCAATTAAATCTACTGAGTAATGACCCATCTTAAGTGATGTGATTTTTATTTGCAGAGTGAAGTTTAGTGAAAGCTAAGGCCACCTGTCTGAATAGAATACCTGAGCCCATTTTACCTGTGGACAGCTTTTGCCCTGACTATAGACCTCAATGCTTTACTACTTTGCTTGCAAAGCAAATTTATCTTGCAGCTGCACTCATTGTTACATAATCAAAATTAATGAAAGCAAATACAATTACTGCAGGGCTTCAACAAAGGAAGGGCATACTCTTCCCCCTCTTCCACTTTTTAATTTTGCACTTACTAATATTTTATTAAAGATAAACAGAACTCTTGTCAGCAGAAGCAGTTTTCTTATGTGATTAGTTAGAAAGAAGGATCTAAGATAAGCAGACCTGAATCGATAGGACTGAAAGGTTACTGAAAGCATAAGTACTTGTGCTTTGATTCCCTCTGCATTGCTTGCCTAAAAATCAGTCTAACTGTAAAATATCTTAAATAACGGTCAGAAGTATAAGGTTTTGGGGTTGTTATTTGTTGGTTGGTCGGTTTGGTTTTTTTTTACTTTTACTTTTATTTTTTCCTATCTTTCCAGATTTTCAAGGTGCTGCAGACTAGTGGATGATGGTGAATTCTGGTTTAATCCATGCAGCTAAACTGGAAACTCTCTAGGACTAATTCTGTTCCTCTGAAATTGAAGCCTTGAGCTGGGTAGAGCTGCTGGGTGATGCTACAGAGCTCTTTGACTAAAGATGTTTGACCACATTTATGAAATATTACTGTGGCATTTTCCCCATTTATAATACTTTGATTTAATCATTAATGTCTCATTTTCAGTGATTCAATCTAAATTTTATTGGCAAGAATTGCAATGCCGTTGCTAGATTAGGATGCACTTCATAATAAAGGTAATTACATTGCTGTTACAGTGTAGTTCTGATTTTCTTATATATTTTGCATTTCCTAGTAGAGGTAAATCTTGGTTCCTGTCAGCATCTTCTATCTTATTGCTGTTCTGCCTCACATTTTTTTATTTCATGTATTTGTTATGCTCAACAATTTTAGTTGATGGAAATCAGATAATATAAGTTTGACTTTTGTCACAGCCTTAAAATGTGGCTACTTCTGCAGCATATTCTTCTTTTTCTGCATTGCCCACCTGACTTCACTCAAAAAAAATTTGTGGAAATACCTGTAGGTTTTAGCTTATTCATACTGGAAGAAAAAAAAATAGGTCTCAAAATTCAGAGCTCTGCATTTTTAAGAGAATGAAAAAATTAAGAGGAGGATTACTATCTATTGGAGGGTGACTAAGCCATTTTGTTATCTAAAACACAGCTACTGAGATATTAAATTATACATTTCAAAATATTACAAGTCATAACACTGAAAATGGGTGGTTTTTATTACTTTTTTTACTCTTTCTCACTTTTATCAAGTAGAAATAGCAAGATGCTTCAGATTCCCCAGAACTCTTTTTTCCCCATACTAAGAAACCCCAAACCATTATTCCCATAAAAACAAACAAAAACCTTAAAAAACCCAAAAAACCAAACAAATATAAACAAAACAAAACAAACACACCTTTTTTTTTTTTTAATAACAGACCATTGTTTCTGTTATCCAATGTCACAACCCACCTTATATGGTTCACTATGCTCCCGGTAGGTTACAAATAACTGAGGTTTGTGTGTTTGGGAGTTTTGCCAAGTGAGGTAGAACACCCACCAAGCTCATTCTCCTTTTCTTTGTTTTCAATTAAGCATTTTTCACAGTTTGTCCAAATGCAGTGCACAGAAAAGCAGTGGATGATCAGCTTATGCTGGAAGCTGGCAATGTAGGAATGAGTTGTTTCAGTATCTGTGTGTACCTCTGGTAGGACACCCAGGCTGACCTAAGAAAACTTTTTCTTCTACCCTGACCTTTTCCAAACAGATGATGTTGGCACACATAAATAGCAAAATGTGCAGATGGG
The DNA here is from genome assembly GCF_008360975.1 of Lichenostomus cassidix. Lineage (NCBI taxonomy): Eukaryota > Metazoa > Chordata > Aves > Passeriformes > Meliphagidae > Lichenostomus > Lichenostomus cassidix. Next base: position 2,281,148 of record NC_139483.1, read on the forward strand.
CTTGGTTTTTCTTGAATAGGCTGAGAGCAACAAGTCTAAAGAGTGGTACATTGGATTTTGATTGGAAACTGAATCCCCAGGAGTGGGAAGGTTATTTGACTGCTTCAAACCCACTGAAATGCCAGCTTCCTGAAGAAGATTAATTTGATGGAGGAAAAAAAATTAGGAGTCTGCTATTATAGCTTGAAGATTGAACTGAGACAGGCCTTGTCATCTGTAGCTGGCTAGGTTTCTTTCACGTTTGAATTTCACTCCTTGAAAATGCTGAATTAGCCCATCTGTTCACATTTAATTTTCCCTTTCTGCTGGGACTCGAGTTGGTCTTCTTGTGTGTCACTCAGGCACATTTCCAAAGTGCCTGCATGTAAAGTATTCATTGCTTTCTCCAGAAACAGTGAAAATGCTGCCTGTTCTCCTTTAGCTGACAACAGCCTCCTAGGATCCTCTGCAGTACAGGGAGCATCTGGCCCCAGAACCTGTGCATGCTTCATTTGTGCAATGCCTTCAGCTGTGCTAAATGATTTTTTTCCCAAAGAATTCACTCTAAACTCCTTGCTGGGTTAGTGTTGCTACCCCAAATCGTTTTAGTTTCGCTGAAAATATTCACACTTGGAGTAATATTTCCTTTACACAAAGAGCAACAAGGATAATCAGCTGGAGCTTGCATGCACTTTTAATTAGGAGTCATTTTAAGCAGCCTACAGAGGACTGGGTGAACCATAAAAAAGCCCAAACCAACCAAACAAAAACAAACAAACAAAACCAACCAAAAAAACACCAAGCATCTTACAAGGATGATTTACATGGTTTTTAATTTATACCTACAGGAATCAATACCTCTCTGAGTGTTTATTTAAAATTCTCTTGATCTGCTGATCCGTAAGAAATTTCCTTTTTAAGACAAAGATATTTAGCAGTCATGACCATGATCCTGAGGTTGTCTCACCACATCAAGTGGTTGTGGCTGTTAATTTGCCAGCAAAGTATGGTCTATATGAGGAGTATGAAAACAGTGTGATATTCATTTTACTTAGTTTTAGCAGCCCTAAAGGCAGGAGCTAATTTAAACTGATTTGCACAGAGAGCCAAACACTCCCAGAGAATGATGCCCTCCACCCTGTTATAGGATAAAATCCCTTTTGGAAGTGCTCACCTCTTTCCAACACTTACAAAGGGTCCTTAGAAGATCAGGTTGTGCTTGACCATGAGCATAATCAAATACAGTAAGGCTGAATCCATTTTCCCCCTGACACTCATAAAAATCTTTCAAGACAAGGGTTAAAACAGAGTTTCTTCACCTCACTGCTGTCACAGTCATTATAGGAAACAGAGGGTTTGGCCAGGATTTTTTTATTGCAAGTTAAATGCACACTGATTCTCTGCACAGCAATCAGAGCAGCCAGCTAGAGGTGGGCTTTGGCCCCTGTCTCAAGTTAAAGTCAACTTCTACTTTCTTGCCAAGAAAGAAGTCAAGAGCTTGTCATGCATCTAAGCATAAAAATGGACATTTAAAATACATGTAATCTCAAAATCTTACTTATATAGCAGTCCTTATTTTTACAATGAATAATTCAATATCTTCCAAAACAATACAAGAAACCAATAGAAAGGCAGAAAAATGTTTCACCAAAATGGCCTCTGTTAGCTTCAGGGTAAGACATGAGTTGTAGCAGCGTTTCAAATCAGCATGTAAGAACACGTTCTGTTCCTGGAAGCAGTTTCCAATCATGGGTTAAGATGTCACTGCTGCTGGGACATCACACTGTCAGGCATTCAACTTTTCCAACTGCCACTTGAAAGTTTCTTCTCTAAACATGATACTCTCCATTGTGATGGCCAAGAAATCCCAGTAACAACTTGTTTCCTAGTTCTTGGAAAGAGCACAGATGTGGTGGAAGAAAGAGTACAGACGGGTCCTTTAAAGCACAGGCTGACAATTTACAGCATTAAAAAATAGAAATCATATTACCCAAATACCTCAATTATCCATGAAATTGCTGCTGACTAAATGTTGTTCTCCACTGTTTTGATGCCTCTGCTTGACAAGAGCAGTAAGTCCCCAAAGTCATGTGTAGTGAAGCAGATGTCATGCAATAGGTGTGCCACGGTGACAAATATTCTGTATATTTGAGTGCTATGAAAGAGGTAATGAGCACATGGATGTGAGGCAGTGTTCAAATGTTATTGGTGTCCATAGAGGCTGATGCACCCCTTAGCACATGCTTTGCTTCCAGGAGAAAGCAATCAGAATTTGACCTCCTGCACTTCTACACTCTGGAAAGCAACAGCTCAGTACAGAATTTCTTTAGCCTTATATGCTGATAACTAAACCCTTAATTTCTTTTATCTTTTATTCCACCTTCCTTGTGCTCTACACTCCCTACAAAATTTAATCTAATGCTTCTTCTATCCAGAAAATGGAGTGGAGATTGCAGAAAAGCAGCCTGAAAATTGCATAATCAAGGGATACCTCAGTTTTGGAGTAAGAACAATTTGTTCTTGACCCTATTTGCAAGCAAGGACTCCTAGCATTTTGGTGGCTGTTGGGAATTCTACCCCACAGCTGTCTGCCTTGTTGGGTTGGCTCAGTATCTTGTGTGGCAACTGCTGAAGTGCTTTGCACCCTCACCTGGTATGGGGCAGAGAGAGAGAGAGAAAAGCAAAGTCCATTACCTTGGGAAGGGAGCTGTGAGCTGCAGCACCTGAGCTTGGCAGCTTGGAGAAGGGAGGGAGCAGCATGAGTCCCTCAGGCTGAAGATGGCTCTGCTTGCAAACCACACTGCTGAGATGTCTAGGCCAAGCATTGTCACAGTCTGCCTTCTCTTCCTTGGGCTGCTTCCAGAACTCCATCTGACCTAATCCCTTTGGTCTTAGAGTATTTTGCCATATGCCACTGCAGGGATCCCTAGGTACCCTGTGGATAAATCTGTGCCCTCTGTCACCTGCATGCCTTGAATCCAGCATCCCCAGGAGCAAGCAGGCAGCTTCAGTAAGCCAGAACTGACACACACTTGACCAGAAATTCTTCCACACTTCAGGGTAAGTGTGGACTGAGAACTGTGTGTATGTGTGCTTTGGCACAGAATTATTCTGCTGTCACATATGCTTCCATGACAGAGTGACAAGGCAAGTGTGTTGTTCACTAGGCTAACAAAATAAGCCCAGGCACTCTGTTCACTTCAATAACTGTACCTTTAACTGATCCATGAAAACTTTCACCAGCTCTTGATTTTACTGCACCCTGGATATCAGTATAATACCAGTTCCTGGGACTGGGAATTATCTACCTCTACACTACTTTGTTCCTGGTAATTAAAATGACCCCTTGTCAGAGCAATTGCTCTTTTTCTGCTGCTTTTTTTCTGTGCCCAGGCAGATCCTCGAAGCCTGGGGATTGCTGTCCAGCTTTCCAGGGCTGTGCTGTCAGGAGGCTCTGTGGTGTGCAGCCTCCTGTGCAGCCTGGCTGCATGCTGGCACTGAACCAAGACCTTCCCCAACTGACAGCTATAGAGGAAAATGATGTATTATACCTACTAATTTCTGGATTACTGCACAGCAGTTTACCTATTCAAATTCTTCTGTGGGGTTGGGGACTGCCGTGGATTTCAAACAGCTGCTCCCAGCCATTGACACTTTTAGAAGGTAATAAAGCTAGCTGCAAATTGACCATTGAATAGCAGGAGGAAAGGAAAGGTAGAAAATCAGCTGTCACTGTGGCACAGAAGGAAGCCCAGCACCCTCTGCCCTTACGTGTGAAGTAACAGGAGTTTGATTTCCTCCCTCTTCCTAGTGAGTTTGAATTTCTAAACTTCTCATGGATGGCATGAATTGAATCTGAACTCCTTAACTCCATATCTCTTCTTCACATACTTTGGAGAAGAAATCTTTTTAGGCATAGATTTCTCTTTCCTGGCACAAAGCACTATTGAATAAGTTATGATAAGGAAGCAGGAAATTTTGCTTTTAAAACCTCATAAGTACTTACTATCTGGGCTTTAGCTGTGTATTTCTTCCCAATTCCATTGCTATGGACAAAATGGGTCATTAGGTCTCTTTCTGCATTTTTTCCTTCTTTCTCCTGGGAAATTTTTCATTTCTCCTTCTGCCTTTTTAGCCTTTTTGGTTACCTGACACTAAACAAAGATGTTTGTGCCTTTTCTTCTCTGCATAGTGCTAGGGAAAGCTGGATTTTGTGTACCTTTTTATATATTTTGAATAGACCCTATCCTGCTCATATAAATTGCAAAACTGTTTTGTTGTAGCTTCTGACAACCTCATTAGTTTGTTACCAGAGGCAATTCATTAAAAACCTCACAAGAATAGCAACCCAAATATCCCTGTGTTGGTACACCACTGTGAGCCAGGCAAAGTAAAGGGGAAGAAACTAATCTCCTTGGTTGGTTTTTGGGTTTGGCTGGGGTTTTTTTTAGTAGGAATTAATGAGATAATGGAAAAGGTTATATAAGAATGTGAAGAACATATGCCTCTTCTGTTCATCCAAGTTCTATACGTTAATTTTAGCTGAATCAATGCATCTATCCTTTGAATTCTGTAGGAGAACCATCTTGTGGTCTGTGAGAACAGGAGTCCTTTGTAACTTCTTTCTGTGAGAAAAAAAAATGAAGCAAAGACCTGAGCTATGTCCTTTAACAGTCCTGCTGTTTGAAAAGCCACTCCTTGAGGACACCTTGTTGGTAGGATGAATGAGAGTTTAGAAAACAGGCATGTGGTAGTCAGTCAGGAGGGTGAGGTGGATAGCTGCCTATCTTCACCAGAAATTGTAAGCAAAACATGCAGTTAGGATTTACTGGAATATTTGATGAGGGATAAAGTGCATGCTGCTATGCTGAAGTGCTTTTATCCAAGTTTATGGTCTGACACATTTCCTGACAATCTAGCCTAATACTTGCAGTCTGTTTGCAGGGACACGAGGGAGAAGGTTACAAAAGCAAATTTTACCCTCCTAAAGGTTACGTGCCCAAGGCAGTCTCTCCGTCACTGCAGAGAGATGCTCCAAATTCTCCCAGTAAGGTTCTGTAAAGAATAGTGCAGGACAAGCATCTCCTTCCCTCTCTTCTTTCTCCCTCCCACCCACCCTGGGACAATAAATGAAGCTTAAAGGGATTAACCTTCTTAATCTAAAAAAGAGCATGGTAAATTGTTCCCAGAATATTAAAGTGACAGAATTTGGAAAAAAACCATGAAATCTTCGTAATTAATCATGAAGAAGGTGAACTGATAATAAAGGCTTCATGCTTGAGACTCTGAAGGCTGCCTTCAGCCCTAACGGGAAAGATAATTTGCAGAAGCTAATTTTCTGTGTCTATTTCCAAAAAGGCCCATAAAAGCACCAAAAAAAAAAACCTGATTAGTTTTGCTGGTAATCTGTCAAACCCCAACTGGACTGAAATCATTCCTTTATTTCACGCAGGCCGCCAAATAGTTCTCTCCACATTAATTCTCAGCCACCAGTGACGCTGGTTACATCTGAATCGCTGACCTGGAAAAGCTCTGCAAGTTGCTGCCAATTCCCCAGAGCCACCCAGATTCCCAGTGAGAGACAATTGTATGGGAGACCAATTAAAATAGCATCTGTGAATTAAATAAATCTATAAAAAGCATCTCCTTTTCTCTGCAATGTGCATGGAAATTAGCAGAGTATTTTTTAAATAAATGCCTGATGAACAAATAAGCCTCTTTGGGGAGGAGGGGAGGAGATAAGTTTTCTCCTGTATAAGCTTGGAATGATGAAAGAGAAAATGATTTATTGTTGAAGGTTCCACTTGTTGTAATTTGGGATTTTTCATGGTTTAGATTCATTTTAATTGTTACTTTTTAACTTAGTAAAATAAATAAAAATCAAAATAACCTGAATGTCTAAAGAACTAAACCAATCTTTTAATATGTCCCCACTAAACACTTTTGGTATAATTTTTGTGTTTTCCTCTCCAGTTTGGACTGAATCCATATTTCAAATTTCTGTATCGTTTGAGGAACAAAAATTCCTGTTTCCCCACACGGTACTTGTCATTACTTCCAGTTAAAAGAATGAAGAATGGTGTCAGCACTGTTTGATAGTAGTTTAGGATGGATTAACCTGAAGTACTAAATCAAAATTGTGAAGACACCTTAAGATATCCAGATTATTTCTTTATTTTTCTTGTGTTGATGCCTTTTGATTGTTCTTTAGACTATGAGAACTTTCCCAGTTTTCCTGTAAACTCATAAATACATGGGTTTGATAATTCAGTGCAGTTTTACTGCTGCCATATTTTATCATCAATAGCCTTGGGTTTTATAGATTTGATCAACTGCTTGTAACCCAGAAGTAGATTTTAAGTAGTTTCTACACAAAATTGATAGACACAGAAAAAAAGGGAGCTTTGACAGGAGAACAAAACCTATCCATAATCCAGTTTGTTTTCAAGCTAAAACAGGCCTACTTTTCCATAATTAAGTTATACAATGTGACTTCATCTTTTGTAGCTCATATCAGTAATAATACAGGAACAACAAATGCTCAATGTAAGAATAAGCTTTGAGTGTTGTGATGCAGAACTGCAGGCATGGAAATGGACAGTTTGTAGTGATTGGCAAGACAGTTGGTGAACACAGGTGTTTCTGAAGCTCCTGCCTCTCTGCAGTTATTTGTCTTGCAACAGGCATTTGCCAATAAGCCTATTTTCACAGTGCTCCTCATGACCTCTAATTTTGCTCCCTGCTCTCTTGCCATTTGCCAGAGATGCTGAGCCACTGCTTGCCAAGAAAGAACTACGCCTCACAATATGGTCATGTGCGTTATCCACCTAGAGCTGAGGCCCAGACAGGTCTGCAGCAGATTGTCCTGCTGCTTTTGGGGACCTCCAGACCCTGCTGTGTGACAGGTTTGCTAGGAGTTTGGCAGTGAACAGATTTGCCACCCACAAAAGTACAGGCTGCTTCATGAATGTCGCGTTGCCTAATGTCAGATTTTTCGCTAGACGAGATGAAGGAGAAAATAATAGGTTTACCTTGAAAATGTAGCTTGGAAAATGTGGAAAACCTTATTTTTAAAACAACATGCGTTTTGTTTAATGTTACATTGCAGCTGCTCTAGATGTTCTTGTGCCTTAAGCAGCTAATTGCACTCTACAAACTTGGGAAGTTCAAAGACCATGGCACAGGCAACCTGTCCGTTTTCAAGCAATTATTTAACTCTTCTTCCCCATTGCTAGATACTGGTTCTTGGGGTATTCTTCACCAGAAAATATCATTGAACCTTATAGATATTTGAACAAACTTAGCCTATCATGTGGCCATTACTCTGCTAATGCTTATCCTTTAGGCAAAATGTAATTTTATCTCCGTTCACTGCTGTCACAGCCCAGTCTCTTTGCTTTACGGCACGATCAAGTTCTTAGCTTTAACACACACTAGGTCTTTTTCATGCATCGGAGCCCAAAAACTTGGCACCTATTTAGGTACTGAAGTGAACTCTTGGAAAGCTTTGCTCGAGTGGAGCATACTGAGCTGCTTCCAGCCTGGCACTGCCGTGTTGCTCTCTGGAGGTGTGTGTTGGACTCCAAAGGCTGGCAGTGTAGACAGGAACACTGCTGTGTTACCCTCATGGACCTGCATGTGCAAACCTGTCACTTTCTGTGGGATAAATTCCATCTCTCCCATTCCATCTACCTCAGATGGTATTATCCAGGAAAGGCACAAAAATTATGTGCCCTTCTGGCAGAAGATTACGATACTTTGGATGCAGTTTGGGTTAGACATAGGAACAAAGTTATAATTGAAGCTTTTTTCTTGCTACCAAACAGTAACATGTTTGACCAGTCTCTGTTTGAACAGAGTGTATCTCTGGAGTTTATTTGCTTTCTGCAGACATATTCTCAATTCTTTCCAGGTCTTATTAACTACCATTTGCAAAAGGGGAAAAACAATAAACACATTTTGGTGACACTACTGGTCTTTTACCTTAATCTTTGCTGTTCAGATACAGGTACGTCTTGAATACACCTTAATGGACACTAAAGACTTATGGAGCTTGTAAGAATGAACCCAGAATTCAAGCTTTTGGAATTATTTTCCTCCTCATCTAGGTTTTAGATTATTATTCAATGGACGGACTAAAACTGGTTCCCTCAAACTGGTTCTTAAGAGCAGATGTATAGAAATAGACCTATTATCCTATTTACTCAGGAGGAAATCATATTAACATTAATACTTCATAAGGAAAAACATATTCTGTGCATAGGTGATATGCTAGTGCCCAGAATGAAAGGCATTTTTTTCCCCCCAAGTCTCAGAGCAAATTAAAGCTTGTCCTTGTCGAATGTTTTTGACTGATAGGAAGCTTATGATCTGTGCACTCCCTGATAAATAGATATTTTACAGTATTTCTGAAAGAGTTCCTCATAAAGCATTATATATTCTGTAGGGGTTTACTACTTACCCTGCAGTATTGCTTGTTATTGCTGAGACTTTTTCCACCACATCATCTGCTTCTGCAGAGGGAAGGAGAAAACACCTTTTCTTGTGGAGAGCAGTGAGGAAGCCATGGGTGCACAGGAAGAGGGGAAACAAACATTCATTTTGGCCCTTCACTCAGCCTTGTCTCTGTCCAGTCCCCCTGTGTCTTTGGGATCAAAAGCAAGGCTCTTGGGTCAGAGCCATCACAAGGTGTCTACCTTTATAGAGTCTAAATAAATTAGATTCATGGCATGTCATTACTTGAGCAAGAGGGATGCCATGGTACCATGAAGGACTCCTGTTCACTGAAACTGCAATCACCCTGGAAGTGACTCTTTTCCTTCACTTTATTCCTAGTTCTTCTCATGGGACACAGTGATCACTGACTGCTCAAATAATCCATGCATAAAATACCACAAATACCAATGTGCTTCCAGTAAAATTTCCTGCATAGACCGTTTTCATGAACAATCTTCCCTCCATCCATCCTTCATGAATTTATCAACTTTCATTCCCTCTGCCAGTGGATCTACTTCTGTCCTCAAAGATCCGTTTGTCTAGCCCTGACTGTTTTCACTAGATGTGATAAGCCCCTGTCACAGCTGGCCACAGAGAGCAGTGAGTTTCTGACTTTTGGCTGCTTCTTCATGATCGCTTGGACTTAGATGAAGAAGTCTTAAAGGAGACCTGATCCCAACTGTTCCAAATCTTGACACACACTTGAGTATTTCCTAGAGGCACCTGAAAGTCTCCCTGTTAAAGAGAAGTTGTCATATATGCCCAGTAAACCTCATGCCTTTGTCTGTCTAGAAACATTCAAGATGTTCCTTGTTGTCCTGTTCCAACAAGGCACTGCAACAGCTTTGGGTGACAGGACTGAGGTGTAAGATAAACCCTTGGTTACTGGGATGGCAAATACGTTATGAGAGCCTGAATATAATCTCCAATTCTGTGACATCTTCCTATTCTGGCTTCCCCTTTTGAGTGTGCTTTGTACACCACCAGTTGCTGTTCATGCCTAGTATTATTTTTAGCTTACCCAGGTTAAGGTAAATCCTGTCACCTCCACCCATCCTGTGAGGTTGTAATGACACTACATTGCTTATGCTTTTGCTATTGCACTAAATCAGTCTCAAATGCTGTTTTTTACCCTCAGTAGGATGCTGTGCAGATGTTATCGCTAACAGCCCCACTTGAAATCCTATATTCTGGAAAGGAAAGGAACAATCCAAACTAACCCCTGCCAGAAAAAAATGCAAAAGAGCCCACAATGAATGGAGACAACAGCTAATATATCTTTGCTGTTCTGGTCACCTGGATATCCAAAGATTGCATTCCTAGTCTTTGGATCTCAGTCTGCAATCACCTTGGACATGGATTTGGAGTAGACACCAATCAAGCACTATTAAGCAAAACTGATTGTAGGTAATTCGCTGAATTGGAGCTCTGTTGCTTTCCATAACAGTCAGCACTGTGCTTCCAGAAAGCAACACCAATTATTGTCTGATAGACAGCATAATACACTTACATATTGATTTTCATAAGGCAAGAAGGAGAAGACTTTCATTTTGATGTATTAAGAGTGCACAGACTTACAGAAATCCAGAAGCCTGACTAAGCACAAAATGTGACTTGGGCCCTTCTTACTCAAGTGACTGTCTGTTCTGAGGAGGTTTCATGGCAGCTGTTATTTATCAATGTGTTGATTAGAATAAAACATCTTATACTGGAGCCATTTATTTATAAAACTATCAGCCAGACTTCAAGACAATTCTTGATTCCTTTCCTAACTTGGACCATAAAATTTTCCCTCTAGAAGGACTGGTGTGTGGACCAGAGTCCTCAAGCGCATGCTGTGGAGTTTTATTAACTATTTCTTTATATTAATAGTTCTCTCAGCGAGTAGGCATATTATTTAGGAGGAAATCGGTGATGGTTCTGAAGGGAATGAGAACTGTGCCTCTAGGAAAGGGGAAGGACACTCACTGGTGTGGAGATTCCCAAACAGGCATGAGAACCTCTGCCCTGTGGTGTCACTGCAGGATTCAGGATTACTCCAATTACCATTCAACTGATGAGAAACTCATGAACATAAATACTCATACTGGACTATTAAAAACATGATTCCCCCTGAACTGGCATTAGCATTCCAGCACAACTCTCCTTGTGTTTGCTGTTTATTAGCTTTATCTACTCTTGCTTGAATAGTTCTCTTGGAATGCATTTGCTCCTTTACAGCTTTCTTGTGGGTAGTGACAGTATTACAGAGCGTTTTGCATCGTTTAGGAGTTTAAACAAATGGGACTGGCATGAATAAACACTGCAGTTTAGCAGAAGACCTCTTAGTGTGGATTTTCAGTTCTCATTAGCTGATCCAGCAAGGGAGCTTGTTTCCACATGACCTATGCTGGACACAGCCATGGTTGGAAAAGTCATTTTTATGTACAGAAGTAGTTTAAGACATGCAGATGTTGATAGACATCCATGGAGCTTGATTAATTAGTTTCCATGCTATCTGCCATCTCTCCTTCCAGGAAAAAGTTCACAATATCAGCTAAAGGATCCCAAAATAACAGAAGAAATGCTGCAAAATGGAGCGAAGGAGAATCTTTCAATCACAAAACTTGTGCTGTGTCAAGTGGACTGTGGTGAGAAATGTGTGTGCCAATTAAGAAACAGTGAAATGTTATACTGCCCAAAGAAAAATGCTTTTAATTAGCATTATTCTTCAGTATTTTTTGAAAAGGGCATATTTGAATATTCCAAAAGATTCGTACAATTAAATGCCTAAAGCCCTGACATGTTTAGAACTGATATTATAATCACATACAATTTAATCTCTTTCATTTCAAATTATCGTTGAGGGATGTCACGCTCATAAAGCCAGCAAAGTACATGTCTGCTATGGCCTGGGGGGTGAAAAGGAAAACATGTATACATTTGAGATAGATATCTATGCATGTCATACATAGATATCTGTGTATGTTTATATACATATGTATATATTTTTATATTATTATATGGAAGAAAAACATAAAATATTTAGCAGGAACAATTAGATGTGGTGAGAATAAAAGGTACTAATATTAATTGCCAGAGGTTGGAGTTACAACAATGGGTGCAGATATCTTAGTAGCACTTGGAAAATTCCAGGTTTAATGCTATTGTTCCTGTCAAAATTGTTGGAAGATACAGGTTTGTGTGCTAATTAAATTCTTGTCTTTGTCATTCTTTAATAGTTTGGAAATTCCAATCAGTGATTGCTTTTCTCTGTTCTTCAACATCTGTTTTTTTAATTAAAATCCCTGCATGATTTACAGCTTGTTCCTCATCAATTTGTCCTCCAAACTGTTGTCAAAACCAGTTAATTTGTTGTTCTGTCTAAATAACTGAAAGGAAAGACAGGAAGACATAAAGCTTTCTTAATACTGTTTGATACGAACAGATTTTAACACAAAACAACACTACCAAATCTACAAACACTGGTGGTACTGTCTCTTTGATTTGCTGGCTCTACATCTCAAACCCCTTGGTTACTCTTTCAAGCACTGTACCATGTAGGCTTAATTTTCTTGTGCAATCTGAAGCATTAACCTAAAACATAAAAACATTTCTTGCACGATCATGTTTGAGGGATCACGTTGGTTTAGCAGAAACCCCAACTCTCAGTTTGGTGCACTCCATTTCTTCTTCTCCAAATGTTTGTGATAGGTTTGAGTAGCAAAGGTTTCTTTTCCAGAACACAGTAGAGGAAGATGTCCATGCTCCAAAATCACAGAAGTTTTTTGTAACAAAAATGTACAACTAGCTAGAGTTGAATATATATGAGTATATATAGAAATGTCTTGCTTTCAAACACAAAGGCATTTCATCTGTTTGCCTTCTTTAAGAGAAAGGCTGTGTCTAGGCAAGATAATTTTTGTGTTTGTTTGTTTAACTTCTCCCTGTTGCCAGGGATTTTTTTCAATATCCATTATGTTTGTGTTCAGATTGTATAATATTTCATATTGCATTAGGCTGTTCAATTACGGTAGGCACACAACAGCAGTACAGGAAAACAATAAAGAGATTTTTACAATGCGGGTGAAATATATGAAAAGAAATATTATTTTTCTTTTTAGCAGGCTTTTATTAAGCCAGAAGTTTCCTCCAGGGAACAGACAAAAGAGATCCTCACAGTCTATTGTAATGTGTATTAGCTGGTTTGGTTCATCTTTCATTTTGAACTGGCTGTGGATATAAATTGAAACCTTTCCAAACTGCCTGGAATCTTTCAAGCCTCCCAAGACCTGAGCCTCCATCTGCAGCTAATTTTGCAGATGATTCATCTCTTGTCTTCAAAGATGATATGGGTGCAAATTATAATCGCACCAAGCCATCTCAAACTTTTGAGACGTTCAGCTGAATACAAATACGCATCTGTTTTCTTTACAACAGACTGAACCAAAACTTTAACACTTAATCCTCTGAGTTCTTAGAATACTGGGTGCTCTGTAGTTGTGGAAACCAATAATTTCCGTGCTTCTCCATGACTCTTGGTGTCCATGCCGAGTGCCAAGCCCATCACAGTCACAATTTGTCCAAGGGTAGAGCATTTGAATTGGATGGAGCAATTCAACAGATGCTCAAATTACAGCCTGAGCTGCAACTCAGCCTGGCTGAATAATACCGAGCCTACTCTGTGTGCTAGATGGTAAATCTTTGTCTCACAATGGGGAACAGCTGGCTGTTCAACTGGACCCAGAGGAAGTTCGTTTCCTATGAGGAGGAAAAAGGTGCTTGCAGCTGGTCTGCAATACACTGCCTTTCCTAACCCCACCTTTCCACCACCTTTCCAGTTTCCCCTTTGGTATTTAGGGCACCTGCTGGCCCTTTTGCACTTGTGCTCTCAGACACTGGCTAGGCAAAAATATCAGAGCAACGCTAATGCATTTTTAATGCCAAGTTTAGGGTCCACATCTGATGTAATGGGCTGTGGAGGGGCTGCAGAAGCCGGCAGCCCCCCAAAAAGAGGTCCCTGGGGCGCATATCTCCAACGAGTCCAGAGTGGGTTGCCCCCGGGGTCCTCTTAGCACGGCTTGAGCCTCCGAGTCACAGAAATTCTGCAGGAAACGCAGTGAGACGAAGGAACGAACTTGGACCCATCTCTTTTCTGCCAGGGAGGTTTATCTGGGGTAAGGGAAGAGGGCTGCAGGGAAAGGAGGGGGAGAGGAAAATGAGGATGAGAGTAGGGGCTGACAGCTCAGAGATGAGACCCTGAACTGATGCAGACATCAGCTTATAAGGGAAAGGAACGGGGCAGGACTGTCTCCCCTGGCCAGTCCCAGGAGATGGAAGGGAAGACTGGCGAGGGGTACACACCAATAGATTTCAAATATAGCAGGATGCATATTTCAAAAACAGCCAATAGCATACAGAGCAGGGAAACAAAGGAGAGCCACATGGAGTTCTGGAAATCACGTTGCTACACACTTCCTTGCTGTTTTCTTTTGTGTTCTGTGTACTAAATGCACAGTAAGAAGTGAGGATCCAGGGAGGGCTGAGATGTGCAGAATGAAACAGCCAATGCTGAGGTTGCTCTCTCAAAGGATATGTTGCACTGGAGTTGGGCTGTGCTGCAGCATGGCTCTGAACTGGCCACTGCTGTTACCTGGAGATATTGGACACTTTCTCAGGCATTGTCTTCCAGTCCAGTACATCCCAAAGGGATCCAATTTGTGCACTTTGAGAAAATCCTGTGTTTGGGGGTGAATCAAAACGTGTAAGGACAATTGGGGCACTTGTTTCAAAACATTACCCAGACCCCAGCTGACAGAGGACTGGCTCAAAAATCCTCAGAAATTGTGTGGAGGCTGGTATGTATCTTTTAAACACTGTAGAACTAAGGAATAAGTATGCATCTGCCCTGTTAATTCCTGTCCTGTGATGCCCACAGTGTGGGATTGTCTGGTCTGTGCAGGACACTTGTCCCTTTGAAATAAAACAGTCTCCTTCTGCCCCAGGACTAGGAACTACATGATCTTCTAACTTGTTATGGTGAGTTTTGTTTTGTTTTGTTGGGTGGTTTTTTATTTTCCTTCCTTCTGAGCTTTTCAGCTGGTGACAATCTCCTTCACTGCAGTGCTGCAGACAGCAAGATCCCCTTTAGGGATCATCAGAGAGTTTCTGTTCCCATTAGTCAGAGATAAAGGCTCCTTATCAAACTGCCCTCTTGATTTGGTTACCACATCAATAGCAAGATCTTTGGCCATTTAAGCATTAAAATTGTTGTTTTGATGTGTTTCAGCTGTTGAGCTGTTGCCTCACATCTTGAGTGAGCTATTTTTGTGCCAGGTTCTTAATTTACAGTAAATCATCAGAATGTGGTTGGGACAGAACAGATCTGCATGGAAACTACAGGACCCGGGTTTGAAATGAACAGAATCACAGAAATGAACCTTTTCTGTACAATCAGCCACAAATTTGGCACACTGGTAATACCACTGCTTTAGCACTTCATAGTCTGTCAGCTTCAAATGAACAAAGATCTTTGAGTGTCAGTTGTATTTGTGTGCACTTTTGTTTTCATATATGCAGAAATATGTATGTTCTACACATTATACATAAGTTACTGTGCCAAAAGGATTGTTTCTCTTTTAAAAATATCATCCAGGAAGTATAGAAATATACTGATTTCAGATACCTTTGCAATTCTGTATAAAGCATACAGCCAGAAAACACTAACATGTAACAGCAAAATCAGAATGCAGAAGAGAGACATTTTGTATTAACTTGTAGATTAAATTGGTTGCATAGCAAATGTATTGCTGAGCTCTGCATCTATTTGTGTTTCTGCAGTACAATGTAACTTCTTAATTCACTCTGCCTGCGAGGAATGCCTCGTTCTACAGGAAAAAATGGAGCACTGGGTAGTTAGTCTTGAATCTGCTGTTGAGATTATTGATTTAGGGGAGGAAACAAAGGAAAGGAGAAGGATCAAGGTGCTCTGGGAAGGAAGAAGCTTGGAAAAACAGAAAGGGGGCAGAAATTACTGGTCTATTGATCACTGCAGTTGGTCCTGTACTCTCAGTAATCTCAGTTTCTACAGGTCTTACTGGGTGAGAGGCTCTGTGTTCTGAGTGCACAGAGTGTGTGCCAGGAGGTCTCGTGGCCAGTGAGTAGAGCTGGGCCACAGGACAGGGGCTCACATGCCTGTGGGGCCAGCAAAGGGAGCAGCTGTGTGTACAGCCTGCACATCCATCTAGTGACAGTAAAACTGCACTCCAGTGAGTGGTGTGGAGGCAGCTGTGAGTCTGGGCTGGATACCACTGAGGACAGAGGGTCTGCAAGTTGACTGTGGAGGGTCTTGGAAGATCACAAGATCCATAAGCCTGCTGGGGGGTTAGCTGAGTGGGATTCCCTCAAGCTCTGTGTGAATCAAGGTACATTCTGAGTGGGACTCACAAGCTCTGTGAATGCTAAAAAGTAATAAGGTATTCAATTATATATTTTTCTATTGTGACTGCTGTGAAATAACAGTAGGTCTTCATGAAAAAAATATTGCATAAATTGCTTCAGACCTCCTGCAGCAATAATTTGCTGCACTGTTTGGTGATCACTGAAAGGCTAAGCTAGAGAACAATATTCTGTTCTGTACAGACAAGAACAGACTGGATTTTTTTGTGTGTCAAAACATCCATTCTGTAACAGGCTGGAAAAATCTGCTGGAAAAAAAATTCTGATGAGGAAGAAAAGTTAGTTGGATGCAAGAATGTTACTGAACAAACACACACTCCATTTCTAAGCGAGTTCTTGTGCAGATGATATACTGCCCTCAATTGGTACATTGAACTTCTGCTGACAGAAGTCCTTGCTTATAGAGCATGGTGACAGAAGGCTCAGAACTGTCTTGCATGTTAACCCCAGTGAGTACGTGATGAAACCCCACCAAATCAGCATGGTGTCATTTGTCTGCATTCTCTAGTTATTTGTACCTTGATTCTCGCAGAGCTTCAGGGAAACACTTCCAAACCTCTTAAAAAAGCCTAGACAACAGATCTTGAAATATGGCTGTGAATGTACTTCACAGGGCTCCATTCCGTTCATTGGCTTAGTTTGTGATCTTGTTATTTGGTTCCCTTTTGAATAAAAAGAAAAAAAAAATCAATGTTTCCAAACCGCCACGAGGTTTAGTCACACAAAAAATTTAAATGCAACATTGCACTCAGAAGATAAACATCTCACAGAGCTCACTTCAGGACTCATTACCTTGACATCTTCTAGACAAGCAGTTGAAATGTATGAGATGCACTGCTGTTCATGCCAAATTTAAAGCTCCTCCTCCCTGCTGCCAGTCTGCTCTAGCATAAGTAATGTTGCATCATGTGTCTTCTGCAGGGGCTGAAGGGTCAGTAAATTGGCTCTTCTTGCACTGCAATACATTTGGTTATGATCTGTTTTGAGCCTTACTCAGTTTTGGGAATGGGCCATGTGTAGTTGTAGGTTAGGCAATAATTTGCTGACAGACTGGCTGTCAGAATAATCCGTAATTATGTTTTTCTTGGCCTGACTCTGGTGTCTCAGCAGCTACTGTCAAGACCAGCCTTAGGTAGACAAATCACTGCTGTTGTGCCATTGAAACCATTTCAAGTAACACCAGCATTACACCCACAGCCTCCAAATGATGATACTGAGTGTCAGCTGGGAGGATGGCTGAGGAGGGAATTTGCATTTAGGAGCATTTGGCTGCTGCTTTTCAGGAGAGTCCATGGCTGTGCAGATCCAAGCTCTCCCTGAAACCAAAAATCAGTATGTTCACATGGAAATGGTCATTTAGGAACATTTCAATGGTCAGATAAGAGCAGCTGGATTTCTCTTCTATGTTTCCAGTGTGTTTTCTCATCTGACATTTCTCATAAAACATCTTTTTCACTCATCCAAATCAAATCTAGAACTAAAGGCAATTCCCACCTACCACAACCTCAAACCCCAGCATAACCTCCTTACTCTCACTGTCTCAGAGTGGGAAGAGTTACCCTAAAATATAGCAGACTCTTGTTCCAGATATGCCAGGCATTCCCAGTGTGAGAGCTTATGGCAGATAAACCTATGAGCTCGTCATGCTGGAAACTCTTTGGTTGCTTGCAATCATGCAGCAAAGGGGGTTCAGCAGGGAGAGATCATGATTTAGTTGGATGTGAACAACTTAACTTCCAGAGGGGCAAGGAGAGCTGCAGTTCCTCTGGCCCATCAGCCTTGGAGGGAGACAACCATGTTCCCCTCTTGGCAGCTTCTATAATGCATAAAGCAAGATGTACAGCAATAGAGAAAACAACTTTGAATTATTGCCTTAAGAAAGACAGGTTATGCATCCACATTACAGTCCTCATAATGTTACTTAGTACAAAACTAGCAGGCTTACATCACTACTGTATTTTGTTCTCTTACTGTGAAAACACCAATGTGAATTTGATCAGCCAAAAAAAAAAAAAAAACCAAACCTGTGGAAAGCTGATTCTTAGTCTCTCAGAAAATTCTTGTAAAAGAAGTCCACAACTTTTTTACTTTTTTCTTCCTCTTTGCTCGATATTAGCCCTTCAGGTAAAATCTTGTTCTGATCTGAGGACAGCAATCAGTAATGATGTATAAGCTGGTCTGTATGAAATCTTTCCATTTTGCAGCATAGGCCTGCTGTCTTCTTCAGTTTGTTTTCTCATCTGACATTTTTCAGAAATGTCACTTTGTCTCATCTAAATCCAGTCTGGAGCTATTATGTGATAGACAGATTACAGTGTTCATTTGCTCCCATACTGAACCAAGCTACAAATGAAAAATAAATCTTGCCTGATCTTGAGATTTGCTGGAAATTTAACAATTTCTAACTGTCTTAAGCCACAACTTTTACTTGTTTTAAGTGTCTTCTCTATCCAGTTTGTACCTTCCCACACTATTTGTCTCAAAAACACAAAGAAGAAAGTGACAATAAGCATGACATTTGTATGGCATTCAAGTGGGCTGATGCAGCTACCTGCACTGCAGGGCTGTGAATGAGAACTCCCAGCTGGACCCCTCAGCAATTTGCTGCTGTGATGCTCTACACATGTATCATGGCGCATTCACAAATCTCAGCCTGGACCTTGCAGTTTTCAGTCTCTTCTTCTGCTCCCCAGAAGTGCATGTTGTTTTTATTTTTGCAGTAGTGTTTAATAATCCTCAGCAAGGATTGGAGTTGTGTTGTTTGGCACAGCAGCACATGAAGACAATGTCTGCCCCTGAAACCCTGCAATCCAGGATAATGAGCAGCATATACCAGAGAAGAAAAATGTCATTGCCAATAAAAAATTATAGGTGTCTCTTCGTTCATAATCACAGCAGAAACCAAAGGCTGATGTTTTACCTTCTAGTATGCCTTCTACTGATCTTTGTCACCCAATGATAGTGGGGAAAATCGGGTTATGGGACCCAGGGAATGTTTCTTAATAGTGTGACACTTACCAAGACTGGCTGTAAGGTGACAAGATCAGTCTTGGCAATCCTTGGATCCTGCTCTATCCCCCAGGAACTGCCATGGGGAAACCAATGTTGCCCATACCTCCCATTCCTTGGCTGGGCTGGGACCACATCAGGTGCAATAATTATCACAATTAATGAAGCAGGCAGCAATCAAGACTAAAGTTGCTTTGTGCCATTTAAGCATTAACAGGTATTTTCACTCACTACCTGTGGGTAAAAGTCCATGAGTGTGCCTGAGAAGCCTACTGTTAACAGAAAGCTAATAATTATAATTATTATTCTTCTCAAATGCAACAAAATTGAGCTACTTAAACCTAGTACTTGCTAAATAATAGCTGGTCTAATAGGATAGTTTCAGCATGCCACAAGCACCCTGAATGGTGTCAGCCAAGGAAAGCAGGGAGACACATGAGCTGGGAGAAGTGCTGAGCTCCTCAGTCCCACCATGGGCCCCCCAAAAATGCACCAGGGTGCTCATGGTCAGTGCAGGAAAGCTTGCCCAGATATCACTGGAGATCCAACTGCATTATGCCAAAGAATATTCCCCTTGTCTCAGGTGTCCCTTCAGACTGTGGGGTTTTCATTATTATTATTATTATTATTTTTATTAATGTAACCTCTGCAGGCCTGGTTGTGCTGGGAATTGTAGTAAGAAGGGTGGTGCCTCTCATCCCTCTAATCTGCTGTCAGAGACAAGGTAGAGCACACAGGCAGGAAAAACAAAAACCTGGGGTTTTGGTGGGATGAAGAAGTAAAAATTAGGCATTTAACTATGCAGTACTTGGCTGTTGATTTGCTAAGCTTTAAAAGTTTTAATACACTTCAACCTGTGTGTAATGTTATCAAGGCCTGGAAAAAAAAGGAAATTCAGTCAACTGTTACATCTATGAATATCTGGTAATATTTCACAACTGTAAGGACTTTGTAGTGATTGATCTATATTGCCTGAATTTTTTCCACCTGTGCTGTCTCCAATAGCCATTTGCCAAATGATTTTTGTGACACTTGCATAATTCAGCTCAGCCATATTTTGAGGCTGCTGTTAATCTGATCTGGGGAAAAAAAATTGAGCAGTATTGCTCACTTCTAAAATTAATTTAAAGCTTTCTGAATGCCCAGATCACAAATGTTCCATATCTAATTACCTGATGCCTTCTTTCAGTGTGTCATTGTATTACTTTTTTTCCTCTTTTTAATATTATGGAAATGTAAAATAAGTTGACCTTGAATAGGTATCTTGTGGGGATTCTTTTAATATATGCAGTGAATTAGATGAATGCCCATTGGTAGCTAAAAGACTTTTAGCTCTTCTATTTCATAACAGAGGTTTGCACTTCAGAAGCAGCAAGGTTTCTGGTGCTCATTCATTGCATTTTTATTAATTTGTAATGTGTCAAATGAATAAGTGATCTCTCTCACTTCTGCTGATTAAAAAGTTCTATTAAGAGCATAGATGATAAATATATATGATATAAAATGAACTGAGTTATAAATCTTAAATGTAGACATAATGTAATAAACCCACCTTTTTTTCAACATCAAACTCCATTTTTCTAATGCATAGACACCTATTGTCAGCTTAATTATTATAAGGCAAGATCAACCTTAATTAATCAAAGGAGAGTAAGACCGCCTTTGTAATATTGAATTTTTAAAAAGAAGGGGAATAAGTGTATCTATAGTTAACACAGTACAGATAAATTCACATCTAGGAACACAAGAGGATACACTAATAAACTGATTCAGAGTACATAGTTGGGTTAATACTTTATTGACACAAAGAGGGATAACTTGCTCTCTTCATCTCAGAAATAAATATAATTTTGTCAGCTGCCAGATGCACCAGCAGAAAGCCTGATGAAATGACTGATGTGCCAGGGAGGCAGAGGAGAGGGATGCACTCTAAGCTTTCAGAAAAACGGACAGATGTCAATCTTATTGACAACTTTTTGAGTTGTCTAATTCCTGTGTAAAACACCTCTAAAATCATAAGCCAAGCCCAGCCACCATGTTAATCAGTTCAAGCAGTCAAGCAGCATCAGGGCATTAGAAGAAATCAAAGGTTGGTCTTTTAACAGCTCATATTTTAAGTGTGGTGTTTATGGTTTGGTTTTTCTTTAATGGATCTATATTCATCCATGGTCTGTTTCCTGTCAGTGAGCACTTTCAGGAAATCACTAGTTAAGCTACAAGCTGAGTTCCATTCCTCCTTATACAGTCACACTGGCTGCTGCTTTGGCTTTTCTGAGATCCATTGGCATCTGTGGTGTTGCACCCCAGGCAGATATATTTGGGGGAAGGGATAAGGAGGAGAGGTGAGTAAACTCAGACCTGAATGTGGTGGGGATTGTTGGGTTGCTGGTGTTTGTATGTTGGTGGCTCAGCCTCCCTTGACTCTCACCACAAATCTGCCTGATTTGCTTTTCCTCGGAGTGCAGTTTGATTTATTTTATTTATTATTTTTTCACACAGCTTTAGTGCAGTGTTTTTGTGGCAATTATGCAAATTATATGTCACACCGCCGCATATTTTCCACATCATTTCATTTGACCTTTAAAACTAATAAGAGAATTATCATTTTTATGGGTAATTTGTGTTTCATGGTAGGAGACAGCAGGACAGGGACTGATGGGAAGAACATCAGAACATAGGAGTCATGTTGCAAGATAGTACTGTAGGGCCATAAGTAGGTATCCAGTGTACAACTGTGGCTGCTGTGAGCTCCTGAAGAGTAAATTAGAAGATATATTGTGAAATAAACTTCCCAGAGGGAAATTTTCTTTCTAATAACCTTCCCTGGGCTCTGGGCTAGCTATTGTTCTTTTGGCTCATAATTGTTTCTAATGCATGCATTGATATTTCACATGGTCTTTATATGGATGTGGATATATATTTCAGGTTATGTAATAAAGGATGTTATTCTTTCCATAAAAATATTGAGAGGTTATATCTCATGATACATGTGCATGTCTAATGCCACTTAATCACACCAAACCTCTTGCTGTATTTTCTTTAGTTAATCAACTCTGCTGGTTAAACACATACTGTATAAATTTTCAGTTAATTTTACTAATTTTAAAGCTGCTACAATCAACTTTTCTATCCATCCACCTGCTAAACTACCATGAAAGGCAAAATTCTAAAAGCAGACAGATCTATATATTGTCTTGCCCAAGATGTACAGAACAAGCACAATTGCTAGCAGGTTCATCAACAACATTGTAATACTCTTCTTTCAGCCTCCTTTTCCCTCAAAAAGACCTCTGGAAAGTTCAAAGTGTCAAGAAAATTGTTGCAGAACTGTGATAAGACATGACATTCGAGCAGTGAAGACTTACATAACACTGGCTAAATGCCTTATTAATCTAACACGTGTCAGGTAAGATTTTCTGTGTGTTTAGGATGATGCCTGGCAGGAGCATAGCGTTTTCTGTGTGGGCTGTGGTTTGGGGAGGGGGAGGCAGAGTATTCTTCTTCTGACAGAAAATTAGTATTTCATAGGCACTCAGCAGTAATGAGAAG
The DNA here is from genome assembly GCF_008360975.1 of Lichenostomus cassidix. NCBI lineage: Eukaryota > Metazoa > Chordata > Aves > Passeriformes > Meliphagidae > Lichenostomus > Lichenostomus cassidix. The sequence goes on from NC_139483.1 coordinate 2,303,618, forward strand.
TACCCATATTTGAAGAGTTCCCAAATGGAATAGCCTACACCAGGATTTTGACCATACTTATCACTTCCCAGCTTCCCTCATCACCAGCTATTCTATTCTATTCTATTCTATTCTATTCTATTCTATTCTATTCATTTTCTCCTCTTCTTGTTTGATGACTCATCAACAATTTTGTTTGGGTTTTGTTCCCTTTTTGCTCTTTCCCTGTTCTTCAGTTCCTCTCTAGGCTTCTTTCTAACAGATGTTTGCTTGTACCACCACATTTGAGGTGGGTAGTTCTGTGTCCCACCACAGCAGAGCCATGTGGAACTTCAAGCCCTTGAACATGAGGTTCTGCTGAAGGCTTATCACACAGTGAAAACCAACCTTACAGGGTTAGTGTCAGCTGAGAAATCAAACAAAAGTAAAAAATCCCAAGGCATTTTGGGCATAACCTGATGAATTTTGCAGTTATGAAAGACCTGTGAGTATCCTGTAAATACTCTTCTCACCTTGAAAAGAAGATTGGACCTGTTTCTCCTGATCTTGCAATGCTTTTGGTTCTTTTCCCACCTTCTGCTTCTTTCCTCATATGAGCACGCTTTTTCCTTTTCCTTGACACAGCACATCTTCAGGCTTTTCTTCACACAGAGGAATGTAACAAAAAATATGAAAACCATCTGACTTGAACATGGAGGTACCCAAAACCTTCCTGCCAAATTCCAGTTTTTTCAAGACAAATTACAAAAATGCTAAAATCCTAGTAACTATAGCAGCACAAACACCACCACTACAATATGCCGCAACAGATTGTTCGTATGTCACTATTTTTCCAAAGATCTTTGGCAAACGTTTCCATCAGTAAACAAGTCAAGTGAAAGAATTGTAAAATGGCCAGCAAAGCCCCTCAGATCTTCTCTAGGTAGTGAAATAAAATTATAGTATTTATCACTATTATTCTGTTCCTCAGCCCCTGTTCTTTCACCTGTGCTGACAGACTGCAGTTGTCTTTGTTTCTGCCTTCACAATGAGGCTTTTGCCTGTCATGCCACCATCCTCTTTATACTGGAGATTTATCAAAGCAATCTCATGTCTAACGTTGGGTCACCTGGGGGGAAAACTTATATAGATCCATTAACTTTGTCAGAAAAATTACAGATTACATGAGCTGCTGAGCTGGCACTGCATGTTGCATGCAGCATGGCAAGGATCAATGGAACTGAAAAAAATACTAATAATGCCAGTTCAGTAACTCTTAGAGACAGAATGATGATTCATTTTTTTCCTATTATCTATTTTTCTTTGCTGCCTAATGTGTCGCTACCATCAGAAGTTATTGTTGAATGAAAGGCCTGGGGAATAGGCCAATTTATGCTGCATCTTAATGATGGGCAAATACTAAAAGTTTGGGAGTTCTTAACTGATTATTACTGGAATAATCTCTTGCAGCTGAAAAATATCTATTTCTACCTTGCCAGTACATACATCTCTAAACCCGGAATTGGTAAATTGGTGAGTTTATGGAAAAAGGAATCTGATTTACCAACGTTTGAAACTGTCCTCCTGGGTTAGAAACAGAGGGATTTTCCCCTGACTTTTATAACTACCTGCAATTTGAATGTCCCTAAAGTTAAATAAAATTACAGTAGATTGCACGGTAACATTTGTCTCTTCATGTATTGAAATAACCTGGAAGACTGTTATATTCACTGAAACTAGTAGAAGCTTTGTCACGAGCTTTGAAAATAATGAATTGAACGTCCAACTCTTAATGGTTTCACTTAGCATATGAAAGGATGTTCTGGCTGTGCTTAGTCTTTGGCATTGGCTGGAGTTCCAAGTTGCAGGGATGGGTGAAAAATAGTATGAGTAAAATAGATATTTCATCAAACACCCAATCTGATTTAAAAAATTGCAGAGATAAATGTCTGAAGGTATCTTTTACTAATGAAAGATAAAGGAGATATAACTGGGCACAGATGTAAAATGTTGTGAGTGTATCAACTTGAATGTATCTTTAATAGCAGAAAATATATAATTTTTAAAACTATCAGGATTATGAGGGTTATACAGGAGAAAGGAAGAAGGAATATTTTTTTCTGGGCATTTCAGAGCACGAGGAAAGTCCTATATATTTAGCTATGTTTAATCAAAATGTATAAGCAAAACTTATTACAGAGACAGGAGCACAACAGCCCTTACTCCCTCTTTACAATCTCCTCAATTCTAAATTCTCCCTTTGTGCACCTTCTTGGGATAGGACAATGAGTGCCTGTGCAGCTGACTGCTGGGTGAGAAAGGAGAAAATCTAACCCTTTCCCTCCCCATCCCAAAGTGGGAATTGATTTAGTGCTCCATTCCTCAGGTGGTAGTCTTATGGATATACTGCAGTGTCAAAGAAATGGGCAGTGTTGCTGAGAAACAGATCTCCTTGTAAAGCCCAGCTGTAGTCTGTAAAGGGCATGGGGAGCTAGACTTTCTCATAAGCCATGATGTACATCAAGTTGTGAGCTAAAATAAAATGCATTTAATTTTATTTCCCTTCTCTAAAAGAAATGTTCCTTACTCCAGAGTTCACTTCAGCTCTGTACTCTGGATTAAAAGAATGAGGGGCTTGGAGTTTGAGGGAAGTCTGTTGTTCCCACTTGGCTGGCCACAGTGGTTTGTCACAGCAGTAGCACAAGCAAAAGAAATCATCAAGTCTAAGTCCTAGGCTGTCCCCAGTTCCACTTTTTAGCAATTTAACATATTCATCACTTGCTTTTATGCCACCCATCCTTGACTGAGCAAGCATGATGGACTGCACAGGCAGGCCTTTTTCTCAGAGCTTTCAGCAAGCTGCATCCATACATCACCCTCCCTGTTTATTGCCTTTTTGCAGAGCTCATTTCTCTCATGCAGCATCACAACAGCTGCAGTAGGTGAGCTGAACTGAGGGTTACCTAACTGCTGTCATGACCTGAGATTCCTGCCTGCTCTAGCCTGAGTTCATGATGACAACATTAGCAGCAGGACTTTAATCCTAACTTTTGTTCAAGGAGCCTGCACAGTTCATACATAATTCACTTAATGAAATCGTGTTGAACAGCCTGGTTTGCCCTCTTTCCAGCATTAATTCCTGTATATCAAAGCCATGAGTTTCCAACAGGCTTAAAAAGGCAGGCATACACTATTCCAACCCATTTGTGACCTTCCTGTTGATTTATTCTCATCAGCCAACAGGTGCCTCATACAGAGTTCAAACTAATAAATGCTGAAAGACAAAACTAACAACCTTCCAGTGGAGCATTGTCAGGGAAAACTTCTAATGCTCTCTGTTTTTATAGCAGTGAAAAGATGAGAGGGGGGAAAAAAGAATAGAAAAAAGGGAGGGACGGGAGACAAAGAAGAACATCCTGAAAGAGTTAGTGCCCCAGAGAGCTGCATAATGATTAATGATTCTCTTTTCAAATGGTAAGTGATTCCTTCTCAGTCCTGGATGACAATAGAATCATAACTTCATCAAAATTACTTTGAATAGCCTCATTAATGACACACGGTCTTCGTTTGTCCCTGCCTCAATGTCTGATAATATTTTCTTATCTGCTATTGAATGTGTGTTTAGCTTTGTCCTCCTCTTTTGTACAATGCATTCATACATATCCGATCATCTCCTTTTGTTCTTGGATGTTCAACAATTCAATAAAATGTTAGCAAGGAAAGGGGGGTAAAAAAGGAAGAGGATAAGGTGACGGTTTCTTTTCAGTACAAGCTAACTAAACAATGGAAAGCGTATTATATCATCTGTAGAAAGCAGCCTACTTCATCCAATTCTAGTGGCAGAGAATATTTAGAAAGCACAGGCCTTAAATATGATTTATTGAAGTACAGTCTTGCCTTCGTTGCACAGACTGGAGGCATTTTCTTCTAAAATTGCTGATTAACAGAAGCAGCTCCCTTAAGAACAGCTGCACAGAGTATTCCTGTCAAGCCTCTACCTTGTATAAATATTTTTAATTAATAGATGCCTTCATCAAATACAAGAAAAAATTAAGCATTAGTGCTCACCAGAGACTGTGCTATTAGAGTGATTATTTTAGATTTAGTTTCATTTGCAGATGTCATTAATTTATTTTTAATAGATCACTAATTTAGTTTTATCTCTTTCTCGCTCAGTTTTTGTAGATATTAGCAGGCTGTGCTTCCTTCAAAGCACACCAGCTTTCCCCTCCCACTTCCTCCAGGCTCTGTACTCTCCACAGTGCATCTGTGTTTAAATTAGCTGGACCACTGCGGGCTGAGACAGCGATTAATCTGCACATCTGCCACGAGAGAGGAGTTAACAGCCTGGCTGAGGGACTTAAAGCAAAAATCAGCATTACCACTGCAACTCATCTGCAGTGTTTGACAAAGCAGGAGTTGTGTCCCATGGGAACAGTCTGCCCTTGAAGTATCTTCTGTTTGAGTGAGTGGCAGTGAGGATTGTTGCACAGTACATAAACCTCCTTTTGTCAGCTTGCATTAGCCACGGAATTGACTTGTAAGACATTTGTACTTGGGGAGAGAGAGATGAGCTATGTCCTGCCTGTAGCAAAGGGAATCAGTGCTGCAGCACAGAGCAGAGACACCAGAGCTGGTTTCTTGGAGAACTGCAGCAGACTGGTCAACGTTCTCTGCTGCTTCTGCTCCATGGGTGTTTAAAATGGGGTGGCTGTGCAGCTGTCCAGGGCGAGGTGGCTCCCAGAGCAGCATGCCAATAGCTGCCCTGTTCCCAGGAGCTCAGTCAGCCCTTTACTTGGTATCAGTCTCAGCAGTTTTAGCCTTGTGCCCCTGGGGTTCAGTGCACACAAGAGCACTTCATTGCTATGGACAGGCAGAGAAACTGGGGCTGTTCAGCCTGGCAAAGAGAAGGTTGTGTGGACACCTTCCAGCAGGCCTTTGGAGCCAGAGAGGGACTCCAGCAGCAGCTGCAGTGATGGGACAAGGACAAATGGGTTCAGACTAAAAGGGGAGATAAAGGCTAGGTAGACAGAAGACATTCTTTACTGTGAGGGCAGTGAGACACTCGAACTGGTTACAAGGCCAGGTTGGATGGAGCTCTGAGCCACCTGGTCTAGTGGGAAGGGTGCCTGCCTGTGGCAGGGGATGGGAACTAGGTGACCTTTAAGGTCCCTTCCAACCCAAACCTGTGATTCTGTGATTCTGTGTTCCTACATATGGTGTTCAGAAAGGTAAGAGATGGAGATAAATCTTTATCCCTTTTAGACTAAGACAAGAAGTGAAGGAATGGAAAGTTTCCTTGCTCTGTTGTTTTTGGCAACTTTGCTACAGGGGGATGGCATGACTTTTAGAGGGTTTTTTCACTCACAGGATCTTCAAGGAAGAGCTGTGGGATGAATCCAGACCTTCTGTGTCCTAATTCTTTGTTGTTTTATTACATAGGAGTGGTATTTCCTAAAGGGCAGTGCCACAGTCTGGCCAGCTCTGCTCCATTATAGTCAATATGGTACTTTATCACTGACTTAAGAATAAGCAGAGTACACAGTCAACCATAACAAGACAAGAAACTGCTGATTTCATATTGATTTAGTGAATAAGCTTCTCCAGCAGTGTCTCAGTTTCTAGCTGGGGGATAACTGTGGATTTAATTTTAATCAGATCTCTTCTGAAAGAGATTAAAGATTGCTGGTTGTGATGGGGACCATGGCACTACTACCTTCTGGAAATGTTTTTATTTTACATCTGTGGGGATAATTTTGACTCTTACCATTCTTAGGCTGAATATGCACCAGCACCTCTTAGATTTAAGTGTCAGCTTGCTGTCTCAGTCAGGAAACTGAGAATGTTCATTCATAATCTTTTCCAGTAAGTGGCTGGATGGAGGTAGTTATACATAATCATTTTTAACTACATGTTATTAGTAAGTGCATTATACTAAAAAAATACAAATATTAATGAAAAAGAAGAAGGAAACGATCATTATTGCCTCCGACCTCAAGATAATACTGGAATTTTCCTGTCAGGTGTGTGATTTTTTTTTCCTTCCATACCATTTTTTCACTTTTTTTTTTTTTAAGTGTATGAAATGTTGGGGGTTTTTAATATCATTCCATGAAGTATGATGAACACACCCCATTTAGAAAAACAGGATGTTTTCTCCAGCTGTGTTGTTACTTCTGTAAATGGTTCCTCCAGGATAAATATTTTTTTTCTTCCGAAGAATATGAAAGCAGAATGGTTCCCCTGTTTAAGAAAGGTAAGTGTTTTATGAGATTAACCTATCTGGATGTAGATCTGTTGATCCTCCTGCACCTCTAAATTACCTCTTTCCTGTGACAACTCATATTATCTCTTTCACACAGACTCTCTGCTACACAATTTCTGTAATAACCTATGCAATCTTCATCCATTTTAGGTATTGCTGGAAACCTACTGGATTGTGGGCACCATGAGAATCTTCCAAGACGATTTTGTATCTAGGAATGGGATTCCTGTGGTTTGCCAGTTAATCTGAAATAGCCAGGCATAAGTACATGTAGAGAAAAATCAATTCATAGCAACCTAATCTTATCAACACTCATAAAATGAGCATAGGGACAAGTGTGCAGGTGTGAAGGCAAAACAGAGTTGCCCCTTTTGTGTCTTTTAAGCCATCTTCAGTGACATTGGGATGCTGGTGCAGCTAAATCACAATGAGGAGGTCAAGGAATGCAGTCTGTGCATCATCCCCTACATCAGAAACTGTGAAAACTTTCCTGATAGGAAAGCTAATTTGTGGGCAGGGCTGTGACTGCAGAAATTTAAGAGCTCTGGGTGGGAGGGGTACTGTCTTAAAGACTTTGCCATAGCATGAGGTATCCTGTCCACATCTAGAAATGCAGTGCTAGTCTGCTCACTTGCTGCCCAGCAGGTCTCAAGAGCTTCAACTCAGAAGCATAACAAGATACAATATTCTGAAGGAGAAGGGAATTTGGTAAAAGAAGGGATGGAGACTCCAGGCAAGAATCGCAACTTTTAGTTGAAGTGATGTGAAAGCAAATTAAAGCATCAAGAAGAGGTATGATAGCTCCATCATGAATGCATTAGCTGTAAATATGAAAAGCAGCCTGCTTAGCAGAATTTGTTGATAATTTGCATCAAGACTGGGATGAAAGACAAAGGTCTTGGCAATATTCCATAGTGCCCTCTCCAATGCACTTACAGGGAAGCCTTGCAGAGTGTTACTTTTCTCCACTGCCAATGCCACAAGTTATTTTTGGCTGCTGGGATTTTAAGCTCCATCTAGATGCCAAGGTAACTTTGTGGTATGTTAAGGAGACCTGGCTGTGGTTGTTCCTCTGAGGGTGAAAACTTCTGAGGAGACTGTATATCTGTTTTGTGCCAGATTTTGTGCCAGACCATGGATTTTAAGAGTTGCTGAGAGTCTGAAAAGAAATTGGTTCTCAGCAGAGATGGTGTTGGTGGTTTTTTTGGTGAGTCCCCACTGTGCAAACCATGGAAACCATAAAAATTTCCCTTAGACTGTGAGCTGTGTCAGCTACTGGGCCAGGAACAATTTACCTGTGGTTGTTCACTTCATAGATATATTGCTCCTTAATACATTCTGCTGCCATATAAATGTGGGCTATGTATTTTTTCCAGAAAAAATAAACAACCTGGCCATTGTTTTCTTTTTAGTGCTGCACAAAATATACTTGCCATTTGATTACTGCAGATTAAAAACCTGCTGTGCAGTGTATGCTTTCAAAAAATACACCACAGTAAAGACAAGATTGCCTTCATTTGCAGAAGAAATGTGAGTTTCTTATTCACTGTCCTGTTTCCAAGTGTTGCAGAATGAAGTGTCAGGGTGGATGGAACAAAAAGGACTCAGGAGTGCTGTGACTGTAATCAGTGCCACATCCCTGGTGCTCTGCCTGCTCTTGTTCACCAGCACGTGAATGTTCTGATCATCACCCTCACAATCTCTGGCAACTTTGCAGGTTGGACTCTAGTGAAAGACTCCACACAAAGGCATCCTACAAAATCATCATCTGTCTTTTCCTCTGGGTCTGGCCTCATGTTCATGTTTGACTTCCATCATGTCAGAAAAGAACTCTTCCCAAGACAGAGGAAAAGGCAAAATGAGGATTTGATACCATCTGAACTCTACCCAGAGTAAGTAACTGCACATTTTTTAATTCTGATAAGACAGAAAATAAAACTTTTTCTTAACCATCATTGCTCCCTTTCCTCTGGTAGCCCAGCTTTGTAAGCCCAGCAACTGCATACTAAGAAATGGTGTGTTAAGGGAAGTAAGGAATAACAGAAATTTTATTTTATAGGTTTAACTTTTCCTTTCTCTTTTGACATTATCAGTGGCATTTTTCCAAGGATATTTGTTTACAATGATTACCTGAGCAACTTTGAGCTATAAATTCCTTTCAACATCTGTTCAGAGGAATAAATAATTTATTTGATGTGTTGGTCATGCGATAGCATTTCTGTTCTCTTTATGGCTGAGCCATAAACATTTTTATCAGGGTTCTAGATTTTATCCTAGAATAGTGGATTTGAAACTATTTTTCTGTAGGGATTGGTTGTGTTGTTTTCTACTAGAAATGTTAACTTTAAAAAGTATTTTAATCTATTTCTGAAAAAGAGTAAATTTGTGTAAAAAAATCATAAGTAATTTAAAAATGGAATTACACCTGAACTGGGTTTCTGGACAAAACTATAAGCATTTTAATGACAAAATGCTATCACTTATTTGTCTTCCTGAGCTGTCTTCCTGAATTCTACATTTCATATCGCATTATGTGTATTTCCTAAGAGGAGAAATCAGGCTATTTTTTGGCCCCAGCATATAAAGGAGTGCAAATTCCATGAAGCTCCAAGAATGTCCTTCAAATCCAAAATATTATTGCTTTTGGCTAAAAAGCACTTAGAAGGGAGGATTCCTCCCCAAGGTTTCCTGTGGGCAGAGAATGATGAAGAAGAAATTAGGTGTCTTCAATTGACCACTGCGGAAATATTTGCTGGTGTATGTCTGACATGTTCTCTGTGCAATGCCAACTGTACAAGTGAATACAGGCAAAAGTGAGTTCAAAATTGATCTCAAATATCAGTTGATTACAAAAATCTGATTACAAATGTCTGTAAGTAGGATGTTTCAACTTGGCTTGAGCTCTTCTGTCCGCTAATCTGAACTAAATGCTCTTTCAAGTTGTATTTATTGTGTCTTTTCAACAATGGAGTTGTACAGAATGAAGTTTTATTTATTGTAAATCCTAAAGAACTGAGGAATTTCACTCTGGAAATGGTGATTTATTGTAAATCTTTAAATCCTTTATAGACTAGAAGTGCTCAAAGTTATTCTTGATGAACTACTGAACTCACTAATCTTTTTTTTTCTTTTCTTCTGTTCCTGAACTGATCAGGTTTTCTATGAATGTGTTAATTGCTCAAAAATAATTCTAATTTTTGCCATTTAAGAAAAGAAAGTAATCATTACAATGGCTTTTTATGAATCCCCTGCTACAAGTTCTTTAAGAATCTGCTAATTTTTTCAGGCATTGATTTGTCTGCTTACTCAAGTCTTCTGTTTCTACACCATGATTAGATAATTTAGTCTTAAAATGAGAAAATCACCAAAAAGATCTAAACCATAATGACTTGCAATATTACTTTCCAACATGAATAATTATTCTCTGACTATTTGCAAAGTATTTAGGATTCATAAACATCTTCAGGGCAAAAAATATTTGTCATGCAGATACACATATGCAGTTGTTAATAATGAGCCACAAATAATAACTGAAAGAGCTGACAGTGCTTATGACAAAATTATTCACTATTTTTCGTGGTATTCAGCCAAGTCTGCCTAGGCTTTATAAATAACTGCTGACTTAGACATTCTGAAGGCCAGGCAGAACTACTGGGTCATTTTTCTGATTTCCTAGGTAGTATCGATCAGGTACTCTTCCCTAGTTATGCTGGATGATAATTATATCCAGGTGCATTTACTGTTTTCATCCTGCTGAATGCAGATAAACTGAAAAGATTTAAATAAAAGTAGGGGGAAAAAAATCTGGCATAGTAATTGATGAGGCCTAGTAAACAAAAAAGGAATGTTTAGTACAGCAGTCACATATTTAAACAGTGCAGCACTCAAGTCATAGTTAAAATTTTCTCCATATATACAAGGTGGAACAGTTTAGACAATTTCTTATTCCTTCTTTTTGCAAAATTGTGCAGAATCCTGATGGGAAGTAAATTCCAGAGAGCAGCGACAGTTGTTTCTCTGCAGCCAATGTGATTGCTGATGGAAAGAAATGCAAGACAGCCATCTGTTGGTTGCACAGAAACCTGCTTGGCTCCAGTGCCAGGGCAGGCTGCCTGCAGCCCAGCAGGAAGGAGTGCAGAGCTCCCTGCGAGGGCAGATGCTGTTTGAGGACCTTTTAAATCCAGCCTGGGCAGCAGGCCACTGAGAAGGGAATGTATGCCTGTGGACATGGGTCCTGGGGGTGCTGCAGACATCTGGGAGGCAGGCAGGGCTTTGTCATCAGCAGTTTGCTGGTTGGACAGAGGATTTCTGTATCTTTCCCCAGCAGCAGTTCTGTGCTGCAGGACTGTGTGGTCAGGTGCTGTCAAAGGTGATGGATTCAGCCCTGATCTGCTGCTTGGGGAGAGCAAATGCACAGCTGATCTCTAAATGTGGGGCGCTGAAGTGCAGGAGACTTGCTTGTCCCTGGGCTGGTGTGACACCTTCAGGTCTGCTTTGTAAAGAGCATTCGAGTGAAGAAAACTATCTTTAAATGTTTGGGGTTAGGGTAAAGTTTGAGTCAGACATCTTGGATCTTTATGCTTTGTAGGCTTTTATTAAAAACCTTTTCCATCAGACAGATCAATATTGATGCAGTCAATAACTGGGTCTTTGATTGTCCCAGATCTCCTGACGCAAATTTATGATTTGATAAACAAGACTGGTCACATATCATTGCCATTCATGCTGAGGGTCTGACCAGTATTTCTTATTTCCCACTGGAGATACTCTCCTAGGCTTCTATTTTGAATTGACTTTGTACCTTTCCTGGATCTGGGACCATTTGTGTAGGTTCAATCCCTAATAAAAAAGAGGTAACTTCACTCTTCTGTCTGTCTCCAGATCTTTTTATTAGATAGAGACAAAACAGTGGCTATACTGACTCTCCTGCTTACCACAGTGTAATCACTGAGCAGATTATCTCTCTTCCAAGTATCAATGACACAAAGGAGAGCTCTTGATATGGTATTGTGGTGCTGTGTGTTTGGGCAGGGATTTTGTGAGCCTCTCACATATTGCTGCTGTCATTAGCTAATACAGCTGCATGCTGGAACTCAGGATGAAGCTCCAAACCACAGCAATTTTAACAGTGTTCTTATCTGGTACAAACTGCAATTTTCTAGAGGTCCCTGGCTTGCTTCTTCTTTTTTTTTTTTTTTTGGTCCTTGCTGAGGCCAAATACACTTAAAGCTAGAAAAAAAAATGAGCCACTGTTGAAAATCACACCCTATGCATTTCTGAGTACCCACAGATTGAATTTCAATAAAAATTAGAGTGAAATAAATTGTCACTTGTTAATTCTAATTTAATTTTAAGTGGTGTAAATTAATGGTGGAGTTTTTCTCTATGTTCTTCACATATCCTTTTGCAGATCAGTGAAATCACAAGGAGGAATAACAACCATCAATTGTTAAAGGCAAAGGCAGAGAAGCAAGCGAGTCTAAACCATAAGAAAGGTACCCAAATAACTGATTTTTCTGCTAAATAATGGAGCAGGAGTCTATACTGGTTGAACTGCACTAATAATCCCTACAGATCTCACTGGGAACTGAAGTCTGCTGCTCAGGTTGTAACTATCTGAGAGTTTAAAAATGGGTAGGGAAAATTAATTAATTAATTATTCTCCAGCCCCTAGCAGAACATTAGAATTGCTCTTTGATGGGACCATATACCCTTGATGCACAAAAATGTTCTCAGTGTGTACAGGAGGTAAATCTTGTGGTCTCAGTCCAAACTCAATGGACAATTCAGTTTGAAAGGCATTCCAGTCTCTGCGTATGCAGCTATTAAAATAGGAATAATGCTCACATCCCACTTGCTAATAGAGTCCTCTTACCTGAGCACAAGGCCCCTGAAAGGATGGAAGAAAAAGGTTAGAAAGTTTCAGGGGAGATGCCTGACAGATTGTGTGCTGAATTTGAGAAGCTGGCCTTTCTTCTAGGTAAGGTTTTATTCCTGCTTCATCAGCAATTTGTAACAAAAAAAGGTCTAGACTGGTTCTGATTTCATTATATTTAATATGAATTTCATGACTTTGCCTCCATTTTAATCAATAAAGTCTGGATTTTCCCCTTTAATTTAAATAACCTGGTTTTGAAATTGCTGACTGCTGCTCTTTGGGGATATTCACTTCCAGAAGCTCCTGGGGGAGAAGGACTGATCCCTAATGGCAGAGGAAGGTACAAATTTTACCCTGCATAAATACCGTCATTCTCAGCGCAGTCTGGAGTGGGATATGGGAATTGATATATTGGTTTGTGTTGACAGCAAGGGAAAGGTAAAACACCTTTGACAGACATGCTGATGGATGCTTTCTGTTTATTGAAAGCTAAAGAAAAGCCCTTAGAAATTCGGGAGCAGGGTCAAACCAATGCTTTTAATAGAATAGAATGGTTTCCTAGGAATTCTGCATATGTTTGATTCTGTTAATAACCTTCTCCAAGCTTTGCCTCTGACCCCAAAACCAAGATAAAAAGAAGGTTTTACCTTCATTGGCCAAGACAGATGAGCTTGTTAGAGCAAGCTAACAAGTGTGGATTATGTCACTGCAAAGACAGAAAGGGAAGGTGACACTTCAGGTGTTTGCCTCTGGCTAAGTGTATGAGGCCAGCGCTGTATTCTTATCTAGGCACAGCCTTTCTGCTTATCTTACAATAAATGAAACTGACTACTTGTCGCTAGGGCTGAAACAGCTTTTGTTTTTTCCCTTTCTTCCTTTCTTTTACCTCAGGGTAACTAATACACCTCTGTTTTCCTGTGGTAAAGCATAGTGAAAGTAAGACACTTCAGTTTCTGAGATCAGTGCTCCACATCTGCCGAAGGATGACACATCTGACAGTGGAACTGAAGTGCTCTGACATTGCTGCTTCTTTTTTGTTTTGTTTTGTTTAAAATAAAACCCTCCCACAACCTTGTGTGTGCTAATTACCCCAGCTAAACGCAGCATCTTGACCAATGAATGAATTGTTTGAGCTGCAGCATTCCTATGTCATGGAGATCCCAATGCTGAGAATAGAATTTGTACCTTGGAAGTAATTCATCTCTTCCCACTGGTAAGCAGTGTTCTTTCCTTTCCTGGTTGTTACTCACTTGCATGTTTCAATTTGATTCACTCACGGGAATTCTCATAGCATTCTGCTATTCTCCTTCCCAGATGTACCTGCTCAGATTTAGTCACTTTCAAAGTGCTTCTCCAGCTGACCTTCCTGTGTCACTGTCACCTGCTCTCCACTGAAGCAGATGTGATTAACTTAGGACCAGTATTTGGTGTCTCTGCCCGATTTATCCTTCCATCTCAGAGTGGCAGCCTGAGATTTGCTGGTTTCCTGTACTTAAATAGACAAACTCTATTTCCCAGGATTCTTATTTAATTGCTTCACTTCTCTGAATTAATAGGTGAGGATTTTGACTCTATTCCTGTGCCACTCAACTTCTTCATTTCACTGTACAAAGGAAAAAGTCTGTATATCAATGTAAAAAAATTTATTTTCTTCATTCCCACTGCACCCAGAATTTCCTGATTATACTCTTAAAGAAGTTATACTGGGTTATTTTAGATACTTTCTAGCACATAGTCTCACTCTATAATACTAAAAAGGTTGGTCATAGCTTTGAGGTCAACAAAATGCATGAAATGTTTCAGCTCAAATACTCTTATATATTTCTAGAAAATATATTGCCAGCAAAATTTGTCTGTTTACTAAAGAGATAAAAGAAGTTCATGAGTATCTGGTGTTTTCCAGCATAAATTAGAAAAGCCTGCTGCCCCAGCAATCTGAAAAATCTTTTGCTAAGTGTCAATTTAGTTTTACTTCCTCCACTTAATGGTAAAATAAAATTCATCTTCTTTTTTCAGAAAGTTTTAGGTACAGATTTGATCAGAGGCACTTTTGCAATAGCATTCATCTGTGCTAACAATGGCAGTTCAGAAACCAAAATTCAAGTAAGCAGAAGTTCAAGTTAGCATAATGCTCTCAAATAGAATCAATTTTTTTTTAATAAGCCAGTTTTTCTAATAATTTTGTGATTGTCCCAGGAAATTAATTGGGCATTGTACTTTCTCTACAGTTTGCTGTAAAAGTCATTTAATCAAGCAATTACTTGACCCAAGAAATTTAGCACTATTTTTTTCAATTGTACAAATCTTTCTCAGTTGAAGGACACTCCAGTAATTGAAGATGTACACTTGACTTTCTAATGTTAAATCACAACACTCATTAACCCACCATCCAACTGGTACAATCCAAAGCTAGTAAGAAATTAAATGGGTATATTTTGGGGTGTTGACATGGGTCTGTGTGAGAGCAGCCTGTCGTTCAAGGCTTTCAAATCGCCAGCACTTGCTGTCTCTGCAGCAGCAGCTCTGCAGGTGCCACTAGGGCACCAGTTTTAAACAACCCTCTGGCAGATGGAATTATGACTTGAATCATTCAGAAATTCTGCTTTTTCTCCTGCAAATGCCTGCGTCTCCTGTCAGTTTTGGAGTTCCCCAGTTGCTGTGCTGTGCACTCCCTCCATTTATAGCACATAATTTGATCTGCCTCTCGAAAAATGTAAGTAGTGTAAGGAAAGAGCTTGATCTTCATGGCCACTTTATCCCATCCTGTCTTGCATGGAATCACACCTGCTTGTATTTAAAGCTCACAAGCAGTGATATTACAGCTCTCAATGGCTGTCTTTGATAAAGCTCTTCATTTTTGTCAAAGTTCACTTCTCTGACAGCACAAAAACCCATGAACAAGGTGGAAATAGGTGTTCAGAGGATGCTGTATCTCTGCTGGAGGTCTTTCCTCAATGGCTGGGTTTTTCATCCATGGCCATTATAGGCTTTTGAGTAAAAGTGCATTGTTCACTCTCACGTTCCAGACAGCTGTGACTGCAAGAGTTTTCAGCAGGATTCAGATATGGTCTGGCAAGCTCAACCTTTCAACAACCTGTCTTCATGTAAACCAAGACTGTGCAGCAATGAGGCTTCTCTGATTCAAACCAAACACTGTTAGAGACTGTTTAGTCTCTAACTGTGATATCAAAAACAAGTTGACATAAAACCCTCCTTGAATTACCCGTGAATATTTAAGTTTGCCAATAAGCTACAAGTAAAACTGCAGACTCGATAAAACTCAAGCAGGCATAGAGAGGTACTGAAAATTTTAACAGAGAAACCCCTTTGGCTTCAATGGGAATTTCACCTGAACAGAAGCCTTAGATTCTGGTGCAAATGAAATTAGGGGAAACGAATAAGAAAGGGCTCTAGCGAAATAGAAGAGCATCTAGAGTGGTGGTTTTGTGTGGGACAATCTGTGTGACTTGAAGCTACCAATGATGAATATGGCATGCTTAACTCCTTGGTCTAGCTAGCTAATCTAGGAGTAATCTCCTCTTCAAACTGAGTAGAGAATTCAGTCTCTTAAGAAAATTTGTACAACTCAGAGACTCTTACTATGTGGAGCCGTGTTTGTGCTGAAGTTTAATCTAGTGAATGCTAACATCTTTCATGAGTGATCTCATTGAAGTTAATCACGAGATGGGTTATCCCGCTGCCATTAGGTCACCTGGCTCACGGGTGATGGGAGGGGGGTTGCAGGCTCTGTTTCAGGATTTTAAGAAGAGTTTGGATGCTGTCCCTCACAGAATCTTTGTGGAGCAGGTGTGCAGCTGGGAGATGTGCAGGGACAGGGCGTGCTGGGGGAAGAGCTGGTCTGTGTGCTGGTTTTCAATGGCATAGGATCCATTTGCTTGCCAGTAAGCGGCACAGAGCTGGGTTTGGATTCAGGGGGGGAATGTGGTGGATAGCGCAGGGAGGGTTTCATTGCTGCCGAGCACGGCTTGCCATCCTCAAGCACTTGGAAGCGTCCCATTGGACAATCCACGTCCTGTGCTCTGCCAACGAGAAGGTGACACCGTCATCATTGCCCTCCTCATCTCTGTATCCTACTTAGCCGACAATCTTCACCCACCCTGCTCCAGAGGGTCCCCAAGTGCCCACGGGAAACCCCTTCCTCTCACTGCCGCCCTGCTGAGCACCGGGCTGAGGCGGGGCTGTGACGGCACAAAGGGGCTGAGCGCTGTCACCAGGCAGGGCTGTGATGTCACAGGGCTCTGCTGGCCCGCAGCACTGTGAGGTCACAAAGCCGTGGCTAGCTATAGAAGAGGGGCCAGCAGCCGCAGCCTCCGGTGCAGTCGCGATGCAAGGCACTGGAGCCATGAGCGCCGTCGGTGTCGCTGTGTCGGCGCTTTTCCTGCTGCTGGCCGCTGTGGCACTCTGGTGGGCTGTTGGCCACTGGATGCCACGGAGGCAGCATGCAAGGAGCATCAAAAATCGTAAGCATGCCGGGGTTCTGCCCAGAGGGTCATGGAGAAGCCGAGGAGCCCCTGTGGCTCCCAGGTGCTCCAGGCCTGGGGCGACCCCTCGCAAGCGGCCACGTGCTCCCGCCAGCCCCCTGGACAGCCCCTGCAGCTGCTGCGGCCCCTGCCTGCCTGTGGCCCAGGAGCTGCAGGAAATGATGCTGATTCTGTGGGCTCGCAACGGGACACGGCAGCCGCTTGATTCAGGGATGTGGCAGGCGTTGTGGGCACAACTGGAGAAGCTGGTGAAGCGAGGCCACCTGCCCTGCCGTGGCTTGTCCAGCTCCTCCAGGAGCCTCCGTCGCTTCAAGAGGCTGCTCACACCAAGCATCTGCATCCCTGGGAGAGCTCCCACCCTTTCAAGGATTTTCTTCCATCGGAGATCCTTCATCCGTCCCAGAACATCAGGCTGTCAGAGATCTGCCATCCTGCCGGGAGCCTCCACTGCCTCTGACAGCCTCCAGCCGTGCAAGAGGCTCCAGCCCTCTGAGAACCTCCCTCCTTCCAAGGGGTTCTCTCCCGCTGAGAGCCTCTCCGTCTCGGAGAACGTGCATTGCCATGAAGGGATTGACCTTCCAAGAGCTTGTGTTCTCTCTGACAGCTTGCAGCAATCTGAGAGCCTCTCTTCTTCCAAGGGGTTCTCTCCCTCGGAGAGGCTCCCCGTCTCAGAGAACATGCATTGCTCTGAAAGTCTTGACCTTCCAAGAGCTTCCGTTCTCTCTGAAAGCTTCCAGACCGCCGAGAGCCTCCCGGATTCCAACAGCCTACCTTCCTCGGAGAGCCTCCCGAATTCCAAGAACCTTCTTCCCTCTGAGAACCTCCTAGGCTCCCAAAACCTTCATCCCTCTGAAAGCCTCCCAGCCTCCAAGAAACGTCTTGCCTCTCAGAGCCTCTCCAATTCTGAGAACCTGCATTCCTCTCAGAACCTCCCTGTCATCCAGAACCTTCTTCCCTCCAAAAGCCTCCCTGATTCCGAGAGCCTTCTTCCTGCTGAGAGCCTCCCCGTCTGCGAGAACCTGCATCCCTCTGAGAACCTCAACCTTGCCAGAGCTTCAATGCCCTCTGACAGCTTCCAGCCCTCTGAGATCCTCCCTCCATGCGAAAGCCTCCCCGTTCATGAGAACCTTCAGCCTTGGGAAATCCAGCACCTTCAAGAAGTCTCCGTTCCCTCAGAGAGCCTCACTCATCAGAGCCTCCCTCCTTCCCCGCAGCTCGGTGAGACCTGTTGGCCTGAGGACACCGGCGACCCCATGGACAGCTCTGCCAGCTCCCTTGGAGCCAAGGAGCTCAAGCACAGCAGCACATTCCTCAGCACTGAGGTGGCCAGGGAAAGGCCAGAAGGAAAAGTGGCAGCGCAGCCTGATCCTGTGCAGCATTGTCAGGAGGAGCAAGTGGTGCAGCAGCAAGTGTCCTGGAGCCCCCAGCTGTCACCCCACGGCTCCCAGGATGCTGTGCCGGCTGTGCCAACTGGGAACACCCCGTGCTTGGTGGCAGAGACGAGCCCCAAGAGACCCAGGAGGTTCCTCCACCTCCGGGAAGCTGCCCCAAGACAGCCACCAAACACGAGGAATGTCTACGTGGTAGCAGGTCGGATGTGAGGAGCAGAAGGTGTTCAGTGAATTAGGATTTTCCCCAAGAGCTGGGTGAGCGTTTGCACTGGTCTGGATTGGACTGGGATACGCTTCCTCTCTACCCAGAAGTGGCACAGAGCTGGCTTCGGATTCAGGATGGGAATGCGGCGGATAGCACAGGGAGGCTTTGGTTGTTGCTGAGCAGGGCTTGCCCTCTTCTGGGCTCTGAAGTGTCCGATGAGTTAATCCATGTTTTTCACCGGGAAGGGTGGAGTGAGTGTTGAAGACGGAGGCAAAGAACACACTAAACACCGGTACTGCGTCTCTCTCCCTGTCTGCCAGGTGACCCTCCACACCCTAGAAGGAGCTGATGTTATTGCTACAATGACTTTGCCATTAATGCTACAATGTCTCTTACTGCACCCCACATTTCTGGCCGCCTTAATCTCCAGCTGAGTTTCACCGAACCACGTTGCTCCCTACGCTTGCAATCAGCATCTCTGTATTCTTCTCCTGACCAGGATTCCACTGGGCACACAGCTTCCTTTTCTAGAGATGTTTGTTCAGGCAAGCCAGCCTTCTGCCCGGCCTGCTTGGCTTCTGGCATTTGGCAATTGCCTGCTCCTATGCCCACAGGAGGTGACGTTTCCAAAGGGACCAGCGCTGCTGGAGCCCAGCAGGTGCAAAAAGATTTTCCCTGGGGACCTTGCTTCTCATTTCCCAGAGCAGCCTGCAGTGTGCTCTCCTCATTCCCAGAGCTGAGGTTTTGCTGGCACTTTTCCTCTTGTCAGAGCTTTGAAGCTCCGTTTCTTTGTGGTCACGGTGGCCAAGATGGCCACCAATCCCCGCTTGGCTGAGGGCACCTGGGCCTCAGACCGAGGCCTGGCTCGAGGGGGCTGTGCTGGAGAGTTCTGGACTGTGGGGGCCACGAGTCCCTGTCAGAGACTGAAATAGTTAATGCCTCAATCATTGATGGAATGGTTTGCTCATTATAACAAAAAGTGTCTAAAGAAGCTACAATCAAAGAAGCCTCCCTGAAGATACCTGAAAGCAACTTTGGACTGAGTCAAACTGCTGAGATTAGATAGGGGGAAACCTATTGTTCAGTCATCTCAGGCTGAGGGAAAGGTATGCATACACAAAGGCCAAAGGCACCAGCTGCACTGAGGATCATCCCTGGCTGAGTTTGGTGTGGGGGCAGAGCACAGCTCACAGAAGCCAGGTTGACAGAAACAGGCCCTAGCTGTGGAGCCCTCAATCCTACAGGCCACATCCACGGGACTTTCACGTGAGAGGCAGCTGAGGGGGAGTCACAATGCATCAAAGATTCCCCAGAGTGCTAGGCCTTGCACCACAGGACTGCAGGTGATGCAAGCAGAATCTGCTGCTAGAGACTGCCCCTTCCCCGGGGGGACATGCTGGACATTGCCCCAGGCCTGAGTGTATATTAACCCAATGGGATTCTGTGCTTTCGGGGGGACCACCGCCACCAAGAAGACCAGCTGGAGAGGATCAACACGCATCGTTGGGATCCATGGATGGTGATATTTTCTTTCTCCCTCTTTCTTTCCCCCCCACCTCTTTTCCTACTTCTCTTTTCCTCTCTTTTCCTCCCTCTTTCTCTCATTTTTACTACCAAATAAAACCTATGCTATTGACTGGCATATGGTCTCCTTTGCACCTTAATTTGGGCAGAGGTATTTCCAAAGAACCTTAATAACTGGATCATACTGAATGAAAGCTACCTCAGGCTCTCCAGCTACAGGCAGTATTTAGGGAACATTACAGAGTTTAAGAAGCTCTTTGCCACTTTACTTTTTCCTATTGATAGCCGGCTCTGGACTGCAGAATCACCCATGAATATTTAAGTTTGCTGATAAGCTACAAGTAAAACTGCAGACTGAATAAAACTCAAGCAGGCATTGAGAGGTACTGTAGTAGTGCAGGAGCTGTTGGTTCGGCCTCGACCAGCTCCTCCTCCTACTCCATCCCTCCGGCTAGCCCTGTCGGCTTCGGGTCAAACCGCCTCGCCCTGTGGCAGAGGGTCGAGCCCAGTGGCGGGGAGAAAGGTAGCAGGTTTCCAGCCGTCGAGAATATAGAGAGTCCAGAGGGTTGGAAGTCCCCAAAGCTCTATTAATTGAAGGTGAGGCAGAAGCAGGAGCATCGGAAAACCCCCAGGCAATTGGAGACAAGCAGGGCTCAGCGCCAAACCCTGAGGCCTAGCGTGAGCAACCACGAGGCATCCAAGAGCCCAGACAACAGGGAACAGGGGTTCTTATACTGGGATAAGGGCTTTCCTGGGGAGGGACAGCAGGGGCGGAGCCAACAGGCTCTGGTACACAGTTGAGGGACAAGCAGGGGAGCAAATGACACACAACAGGGGAGGGGTCGCATAGTAACCAATGAGAAGGCGATAGCAACAGAACTTTCTAGGAGGGGGCGGCAACAGGGGAGGGGAATGGGCGGGGTAGCAAAACTTTAAACCATTAAACTAGCAACAAACTTTCTGGGGGAGGAGTGCGGCCGCTTAGACGTCATCTTCAGAGCCCCAAGAGAATGCGTCCTCTCCTTCGGGGAGCTGAGCCGCATTCACGGCTGGAGCTTGGGACTCTGGATCGGACATTTCGGGCCGTTGCACATCCACGAGGTGCTGAAAACTTTTAACAGAGAAATCCCTTTGGCTTCAATGGGAATTTCACATGAATGGAATCTGGTGCAATTGAAATTAGAGGAAACGAAGAAGAAAGGGCTCTAGTGAAATAGAAGAGCATCTAGAGTGGTGGTTTTGTGTGGGACAATCTGTGTGACTTGAAGCTACCAATGATGAATATGCCACACTTAACTCCTTGGTCTAGCTAGCTAATCTAGGAGTAATCTCCTCTTCAAACTGAGTAGAGAATTCAGTCTCTTACGAAAATTTGTACAACTCAGAGACTCTTACTACGTGGAGCCGTGTTTGTGCTGAAGTTTAATCTAGTGAATGCTAACATCTTTCATGAGTGATCTCATTGAAGTTAATCACGTGATGGGTTATCCCGCTGCCATTGGGTCACCCGGCTCACGGGTGATGGGAGGGCAGTGCAGGTTCTGTTTCAGGATTTTAATAGGAGTTTGGATGCTGTCCCTCACAGAATCTTTGTGGAGCAGGTGTGCAGCTGGGAGATGTGCAGGGACAGGGCGTGCTGGGGGAAGAGCTGGTCTGTGTGCTGGTTTTCAATGGCATAGGATCCATTTGCTTGCCAGTAAGCGGCACAGAGCTGGGTTTGGATTCAGGGGGGGAATGTGGTGGATAGCGCAGGGAGGGTTTCATTGCTGCCGAGCAGGGCTTGCCATCCTCAAGCACTTGGAAGCGTCCCATTGGACAATCCACGTCCTGTGCTCTGCCAACGAGAAGGTGACACCGTCATCATTGCTCTCCTCATCTCTGTGTCCTACTTAGCCGACAATCTTCACCCACCCTGCTCCAGAGGGCCCCCAAGTGCCCACGGGAAGCCCCTTCCTCCCACTGCCGCCCTGCTGAGCACCGGGCTGAGGCGGGGCTGTGACGGCACAAAGGGGCTGAGCGCTGTCACCAGGCAGGGCTGGGATGTCACAGGGCTCTGCTGGCCCGCAGCACTGTGAGGTCACAAAGCCATGGCTAGCTATAGAAGAGGGGCCAGCAGCCGCAGCCTCCGGTGCAGTCGCGATGCAAGGCACTGGAGCCATGAGCGCTGTCGGTGTCGCTGTGTCGGCGCTTTTCCTGCTGCTGGCCGCTGTGGCACTCTGGTGGGCTGTTGGCCACGGGATGCCACGGAGGCAGCATGCAAGGAGCGTCAAAAATCGTAAGCACGCCGGGGTTCTGCCCAGAGAAGCCGAGGAGCCCCTGTGGCTCCCAGGTGCTCCAGGCCTGGGGCGACCCCTCGCAAGCGGCCACGTGCTCCCGCCAGCCCCCTGCACAGCCCCTGCAGCTGCTGCGGCCCCTGCCTGCCTGTGGCCCAGGAGCTGCAGGAAATGATGCTGCTGCTGTGGGCTCGCAACGGGACACGGCAGCCGCTTGATTCAGGGATGTGGCAGGCGTTGTGGGCACAAGTGGACAAGCTGGTGAAGCGAGGCCACCTGCCCTGCTGTGGCTCGCCCAGCTCCTCCAGGAGCCTCTGTCGCTTCAAGAGGCTGCTCACACCAAGCATCTGCATCCCTGGGAGAGCTCCCACCCTTTCAAGGATTTTCTTCCATCAAAGATCCTTCATCCGTCCCAGAACATCAGGCTGTCAGAGATCTGCCATCCTGCCAGGAGCCTCCACTGCCTCTGACAGCCTCCAGCCATGCGAGAGGCTCCAGCCCTCTGAGAACCTCCCTCCTTCCAAGGGGTTCTCTCCCGCTGAGAGCCTCTCCGTCTCGGAGAATGTGCATCGCTATGAAGGAATTGACCTCCCAAGAGCTTGTGTTCTCTCTGACAGCTTGCAGCAATCTGAGAGCCTCCCTTCTTCCAAGGGGCTCTCTCCCTCGGAGAGCCTCCCCGTCTGCGAGAACCTGCATCCCTCTGAGAGCCTTGACCTTGCAAGAGCTTCCATGCCCTCTGACAGCTTCCAGCCCTCTGAGATCCTCCCTCCATGCGAAAGCCTCCCCATTCATGAGAACCTTCAGCCCTGGGTAATCCAGCACCTTCAAGGAGTCTTCAATCCCTCAGAGAGCCTCATTCATCAGAGCCTCCCTCCCTCCCTGAGGCTCGGTGAGACCTGCTGGCCTCAGAGCAGCAGTGACCCCATGGACAGCTCTGCCAGCTCCCTTGGAGCCAAGGAGCTCAAGCACAGCAGCACATTCCTCAGCACTGAGGTGGCCAGGGAAAGGCCAGGAGGAGAAATGGCAGCGCAGCCCGATCCTGTGCAGCATTGTCAGGAGGAGCAAGTGGTGCAGCAGCAAGTGTCCTGGAGCCCCCAGTTGTCACCCCACGGCTCCCAGGACACTGTGCCGGCTGTGCCAACTGGGAACACCCCGTGCTTGGTGGCAGAGACGAGCCCCAAGAGACCCAGGAGGTTCCTCCATCTCCAGGTAGCTGCCCCAAGACAGCCACCAAACACGAGGAATGTCTACGTGGTAGCAGGTCGGATGTGAGGAGCAGAAGGTGTTCAAAAATTAGGATTTTCCCCAAGAGCTGGGTGAGCGTTTGCACTGGTCTGGATTTGACTGGGATACGCTTCCTCTCTACCCAGGAAGTGGCACAGAGCTGGCTTTGGATTCAGGATGGGAATGCGGTGGATAGCACAGGGAGGCTTTGGTTGTTGCTGAGCAGGGCTTGCCCTCTTCTGGGCTCTGAAGCGTCCAATGGGTTAATCCATGTTTTTCACCGGGAAGGGTGGAGTGAGTGTTGAAGACGGAGGCAAAGAACGCATTAAACACCTGTACTGCGTCTCTGTCCCTGTCTGCCAGGTGACCCTCCACACCCTAGAAGGAGCTGATGTTATTGCTACAATGACTTTGCCATTAATGCTACAATGTCTCTTACTGCACCCCACATTTCTGGCCGCCTTAATCTCCAGCTGAGTTTCACCGAACCACGTTGCTCCCTACGCTTGCAATCAGCATCTCTGTATTCTTCTCCTGACCAGGATTCCACTGGGCACACAGCTTCCTTTTCTAGAGATGTTTGTTCAGGCAAGCCAGCCTTCTGCCCGGCCTGCTTGGCTTCTGGCATTTGGCAATTGCCTGCTCCTATGCCCACAGGAGGTGACGTTTCCAAAGGGACCAGCGCTGCTGGAGCCCAGCAGGTGCAAAAAGATTTTCCCTGGGGACCTTGCTTCTCATTGCCCTGAGCAGCCTGCAGTGGGCTCTCCTCATTCCCAGAGCTGAGGTTTTGCTGGCACTTTTCCTCTTGTCAGAGCTTTGAAACTCCGTTTCTTTGTGGTCACGGTGGCCAAGAGGGCCGCCAATCCCCGCTTGGCTGAGGGCACCTGGGCCTCAGACCGAGGCCTGGCTCGAGGGGGCTGTGCTGGAGAGTTCTGGGCTGTGGGGGACACGAGGCCCTGTCAGAAACTGAAATAGTTCATGCCGCAAACATTGATACAAAGGTTTGCTCATTATAACAAAAAGTGTCTAAAGAAGCTACAATAAAAGAAGCCTCCCTGAAGATACCTGAGTGCGACTTTGGACTGAGTCAAACTGCTGAGATTAGATAGGGGGAAATCTATTGTTCAGTCATCTCAGGCTGAGGGAAAGGTGTGCATACACAAAGGCCAAAGGCACCAGCTGCTCTGAGGATCATCCCTGGCTGAGTTTGGTGTGGGGGCAGAGCACAGCTCACAGAAGCCAGGTTGACACAAACTGACCCAGCTGTGGAACCCTCAATCCTACAGGCCACATCCACGGGACTTTCACGTGAGAGGCAGCTGAGGGGGAGTCACAATGCATCAAAGATTCCCCAGAGTGCTAGGCCTTGCACCACAGGACTGCAGGTGATGCAAGCAGAATCTGCTGCTAGAGACTGCCCCTTCCCCGGGGGGACATGCTGGACATTGCCCCAGGCCTGAGTGTATATTAACCCATGGGATTCTGTGCTTTCGGGAGCACCACCGCCACCAAGAAGTCCAGCTGGAGAGGATCAACGCGGCATCGTTGGGATCCACGGATGGTGATATTTTCTTTCTCCCTCTTTCTGTCCCCCCCACCTCTTTTCCTACTTCTCTTTTCCTCTCTTTTCCTCCCTCTTTCTCTCATTTTTACTATCAAATAAAACCTATGCTATTGACTGGCATATGGTCTCCTTTGCACCTTAATTCGGGCAGAGGTATTTCCAAAGAACCTTAATAACTGGATCATGCTGAATGAAAGCTACCTCAGGCTCTCCAGCTACAGGCAGTATTTAGGGAACATTACAGAGTTTAAGAAGCTCTTTGCCACCCTACTTTTTCCTATTGATAGCAGGCTCTGGACTGCAGAATCACCCGTGAATATTTAAGTTTGCTGATAAGCTACAAGTAAAACTGCAGACTCAATAAAACTCAAGCAGGCATAGAGAGGTACTGTAGTAGTGCAGGAGCTGTTGGTTCGGCCTCGACCAGCTCCTCCTCCTACTCCATCCCTCCGGCTAGCCTTGTCGGCTTCGGGTCAAACCGCCTCGCCCTGTGGCAGAGGGTCGAGCCCAGTGGCGGGGAGAAAGGTAGCAGGTTTCCAGCCGTCGAGAATATAGAGAGTCCAGAGGGTTGGAAGTCCCCAAAGCTCTATTAATTGAAGGTGAGGCAGAAGCAGGAGCATCGGAAAACCCCCAGGCAATTGGAGACAAGCAGGGCTCAGCGCCAAACCCTGAGGCCTAGCGTGAGCAACCACGAGGCATCCAAGAGCCCAGACAACAGGGAACAGGGGTTCTTATACTGGGATAAGGGCTTTCCTGGGGAGGGACAGCAGGGGCGGAGCCAACAGGCTCTGGTACACAGTTGAGGGACAAGCAGGGGAGCAAATGACACACAACAGGGGAGGGGTCGCATAGTAACCAATGAGAAGGCGATAGCAACAGAACTTTCTAGGAGGGGGCGGCAACAGGGGAGGGGAATGGGCGGGGTAGCAAAACTTTAAACCATTAAACTAGCAACAAACTTTCTGGGGGAGGAGTGCGGCCGCTTAGACGTCATCTTCAGAGCCCCAAGAGAATGCGTCCTCTCCTTCGGGGAGCTGAGCCGCATTCACGGCTGGAGCTTGGGACTCTGGATCGGACATTTCGGGCCGTTGCACATCCACGAGGTGCTGAAAACTTTTAACAGAGAAATCCCTTTGGCTTCAATGGGAATTTCACATGAATGGAATCTGGTGCAATTGAAATTAGAGGAAACGAAGAAGAAAGGGCTCTAGTGAAATAGAAGAGCATCTAGAGTGGTGGTTTTGTGTGGGACAATCTGTGTGACTTGAAGCTACCAATGATGAATATGCCACACTTAACTCCTTGGTCTAGCTAGCTAATCTAGGAGTAATCTCCTCTTCAAACTGAGTAGAGAATTCAGTCTCTTACGAAAATTTGTACAACTCAGAGACTCTTACTACGTGGAGCCGTGTTTGTGCTGAAGTTTAATCTAGTGAATGCTAACATCTTTCATGAGTGATCTCATTGAAGTTAATCACGTGATGGGTTATCCCGCTGCCATTGGGTCACCCGGCTCACGGGTGATGGGAGGGCAGTGCAGGTTCTGTTTCAGGATTTTAATAGGAGTTTGGATGCTGTCCCTCACAGAATCTTTGTGGAGCAGGTGTGCAGCTGGGAGATGTGCAGGGACAGGGCGTGCTGGGGGAAGAGCTGGTCTGTGTGCTGGTTTTCAATGGCATAGGATCCATTTGCTTGCCAGTAAGCGGCACAGAGCTGGGTTTGGATTCAGGGGGGGAATGTGGTGGATAGCGCAGGGAGGGTTTCATTGCTGCCGAGCAGGGCTTGCCATCCTCAAGCACTTGGAAGCGTCCCATTGGACAATCCACGTCCTGTGCTCTGCCAACGAGAAGGTGACACCGTCATCATTGCTCTCCTCATCTCTGTGTCCTACTTAGCCGACAATCTTCACCCACCCTGCTCCAGAGGGCCCCCAAGTGCCCACGGGAAGCCCCTTCCTCCCACTGCCGCCCTGCTGAGCACCGGGCTGAGGCGGGGCTGTGACGGCACAAAGGGGCTGAGCGCTGTCACCAGGCAGGGCTGTGATGTCACAGGGCTCTGCTGGCCCGCAGCACTGTGAGGTCACAAAGCCGTGGCTAGCTATAGAAGAGGGGCCAGCAGCCGCAGCCTCCGGTGCAGTCGCGATGCAAGGCACTGGAGCCATGAGCGCCGTCGGTGTCGCTGTGTCGGCGCTTTTCCTGCTGCTGGCCGCTGTGGCACTCTGGTGGGCTGTTGGCCACGGGATGCCACGGAGGCAGCATGCAAGGAGCGTCAAAAATCGTAAGCACGCCGGGGTTCTGCCCAGAGAAGCCGAGGAGCCCCTGTGGCTCCCAGGTGCTCCAGGCCTGGGGCGACCCCTCGCAAGCGGCCACGTGCTCCCGCCAGCCCCCTGCACAGCCCCTGCAGCTGCTGCGGCCCCTGCCTGCCTGTGGCCCAGGAGCTGCAGGAAATGATGCTGCTGCTGTGGGCTCGCAACGGGACACGGCAGCCGCTTGATTCAGGGATGTGGCAGGCGTTGTGGGCACAAGTGGACAAGCTGGTGAAGCGAGGCCACCTGCCCTGCTGTGGCTCGCCCAGCTCCTCCAGGAGCCTCTGTCGCTTCAAGAGGCTGCTCACACCAAGCATCTGCATCCCTGGGAGAGCTCCCACCCTTTCAAGGATTTTCTTCCATCAAAGATCCTTCATCCGTCCCAGAACATCAGGCTGTCAGAGATCTGCCATCCTGCCAGGAGCCTCCACTGCCTCTGACAGCCTCCAGCCATGCGAGAGGCTCCAGCCCTCTGAGAACCTCCCTCCTTCCAAGGGGTTCTCTCCCGCTGAGAGCCTCTCCGTCTCGGAGAATGTGCATCGCTATGAAGGAATTGACCTCCCAAGAGCTTGTGTTCTCTCTGACAGCTTGCAGCAATCTGAGAGCCTCCCTTCTTCCAAGGGGCTCTCTCCCTCGGAGAGCCTCCCCGTCTGCGAGAACCTGCATCCCTCTGAGAGCCTTGACCTTGCAAGAGCTTCCATGCCCTCTGACAGCTTCCAGCCCTCTGAGATCCTCCCTCCATGCGAAAGCCTCCCCATTCATGAGAACCTTCAGCCCTGGGTAATCCAGCACCTTCAAGGAGTCTTCAATCCCTCAGAGAGCCTCATTCATCAGAGCCTCCCTCCCTCCCTGAGGCTCGGTGAGACCTGCTGGCCTCAGAGCAGCAGTGACCCCATGGACAGCTCTGCCAGCTCCCTTGGAGCCAAGGAGCTCAAGCACAGCAGCACATTCCTCAGCACTGAGGTGGCCAGGGAAAGGCCAGGAGGAGAAATGGCAGCGCAGCCCGATCCTGTGCAGCATTGTCAGGAGGAGCAAGTGGTGCAGCAGCAAGTGTCCTGGAGCCCCCAGTTGTCACCCCACGGCTCCCAGGACACTGTGCCGGCTGTGCCAACTGGGAACACCCCGTGCTTGGTGGCAGAGACGAGCCCCAAGAGACCCAGGAGGTTCCTCCATCTCCAGGTAGCTGCCCCAAGACAGCCACCAAACACGAGGAATGTCTACGTGGTAGCAGGTCGGATGTGAGGAGCAGAAGGTGTTCAAAAATTAGGATTTTCCCCAAGAGCTGGGTGAGCGTTTGCACTGGTCTGGATTTGACTGGGATACGCTTCCTCTCTACCCAGGAAGTGGCACAGAGCTGGCTTTGGATTCAGGATGGGAATGCGGTGGATAGCACAGGGAGGCTTTGGTTGTTGCTGAGCAGGGCTTGCCCTCTTCTGGGCTCTGAAGCGTCCAATGGGTTAATCCATGTTTTTCACCGGGAAGGGTGGAGTGAGTGTTGAAGACGGAGGCAAAGAACGCATTAAACACCTGTACTGCGTCTCTGTCCCTGTCTGCCAGGTGACCCTCCACACCCTAGAAGGAGCTGATGTTATTGCTACAATGACTTTGCCATTAATGCTACAATGTCTTTTACTGTGCCCCACATTTCTGGCCACCTTCATCTCCAGCTCAGCTTTCACTGCATCACATTGCTCCCTACACTTGCCATCAGCATCTCTGTATTCTTCTCCTGACCTGGATTCCAGTGGGCACACAGCTTCCTTTTCCATCTTGTTTCCTAGAGAAGATGTTTGTTCAGGAAAGCCAGCCTTCTGCCCAGCCTGCTTGGCTTCTGGCATTTGGCAATTGCCTGCTCCTATGCCCACAGGAGGTGACGTTTCCAAAGGGAGCAGCACTGCTGGAGCCCAGCAGGTGCAAAACTATTTTCCCTGGGGACCTTGCTTCCCATTTCCCTGAGCAGCCAGCAGTGTGCTCTCCTCATTCCCAGAGCTGAGGTTTTGCTGGCACTTTTTTCCTCTTTTAAGAGCCTTGAAACTCCATTTCTTTGTGGTCACTGTGGCCAAAAGGGCCGCCAATCCCCGCTTGGCTGAGGGCACCTGGGCCTCAGACCGAGGCCTGGCTCGAGGGGGCTGTGCTGGAGAGTTCTGGGCTCTGGGGGCTACCCCCTCACCTGGGAGGAGGCCCTCTGGGCAGCAAGAAGGGGCTGGCATGAGCCACGAGTCCCTGTCAGAGACTTAAATAGTTCATGCCGCAAACATTGATACAAAGTTTTGCTCATTATAACAAAAAGTGTCTAAAGAAGCTACAATCAAAGAAGCCTCCCTGAAGATACCTGAGTGCGACTTTGGACTGAGTCAAACTGCTGAGATTAGATAGGGGGAAATCTATTGTTCAGTCATCTCAGGCTGAGGGAAAGGTGTGCATACACAAAGGCCAAAGGCACCAGCTGCACTGAGGATCATCCCTGGCTGAGTTTGGGGTGGGGGCAGAGCACAGCTCACAGAAGCCAGGTTGACACAAACTGACCCAGCTGTGGAGCCCTCAATCCTAGAGGCCACATCCACGGGACTTTCACGTGAGAGGCAGCTGAGGGGGAGTCACAATGCATCAAAGATTCCCCAGAGTGCTAGGCCTTGCACCACAGGACTGCAGGTGATGCAAGCAGAATCTGCTGCTAGAGACTGCCCCCTCCCCCGGGGGGACATGCCTGGGCATTGCCCCAGGCCTGAGTGTATATTAACCCAATGGGATTCTGTGCTTTCGGGGGCACCACCGCCACCAAGAAGACCAGCTGGAGAGGATCAACGCGACATCGTTGGGATCCACGGATGGTGATATTTTCTTTCTCCCTCTTTCTGTCCCCCCCACCTCTTTTCCTACACTTTTCCTCTCTTTTCCTCCCTCTTTCTCTCATATTTACAATCAAATAAAACCTGTACTATTGACTGGCATATGGTCTCGTTTGCATCTTAATTCGGGCAGAGGTATTTCCAAAGAGCTATAAGAATTGGATCATAACAGGCCCCTCCTAATTCTACGGAGTCATTCTATGGAGAAGTACCAGACTTACCTAGTAGACGAGCCAAAATCTGAATGAAAGCTACCCAGGCTCTCCAGGCAGTATTTAGGCAACATTCCGGAGTTTAAGAAGCTCTTTGCCACTTTACTTTTTCCTATTGATAGCCGGCTCTGGACTGCAGAATCACCCGTGAATATTTAAGTTTGCTGATAAGCTACAAGTAAAACTGCAGACTGAATAAAACTCAAGCAGGCATAGAGAGGTACTGAAAATTTTTAACAGAGAAATCCCTTTGGCTTCAATGGGAATTTCATCTGAACGGAAGCCTTAGATTGTGGTGCAAGAGAAATTAGGGGAAACGAATAAGAAAGGGCTCTAGCGAAATAGAAGAGCTTCTAGAGTGGTGGTTTTGTGTGGGACAATCTGTGTGACTTGAAGCTACCAGTGATGAATATGGCATGCTTAACTCCTTGGTCTAGCTAGCTAATCTAGGAGAAATCTCCTTTTCAAACTGAGTAGAGAATTCAGTCCCTTACGAAAATTTGTACAACTCAGAGACTCTTACTACGTGGAGCCGTGTTTGTGCTGAAGTTTAATCTAGAGAATGCTAACATCTTTCATGAGTGATCTCATTGAAGTTAATCACGTGATGGGTTATCCCGCTGCCATTAGGTCACCCGGCTCACGGGCGATGGGAGGGCAGTGCAGGTTTGGTTTCAGGCTTTTAAGAGGAGTTTGGATGCTGTCCCTCACAGAATCTTTGTGGAGCAGGTGTGCAGCTGGGAGTTGTGCAGGGACAGGGCGTGCTGGGGGAAGAACTGGTCCGTGTGCTGGTTTTCAATGGGATAGGATCCATTTGCTTGCCAGTAAGCGGCACAGAGCTGGCTTTGGATTCAGGGGGGGAATGTGGTGGATAGCGCAGGGAGGGTTTCATTGCTGCCGAGCAGGGCTTGCCATCCTCAAGCACTTGGAAGCGTCCCATTGGACAATCCACGTCCTGTGCTCTGCCAATGAGAAGGTGACACCGTCATCATTGCCCTCCTCATCTCTGTGTCCTACTTAGCTGACAATCTTCACCCACCCTGCTCCAGAGGGCCCCTCAGGTGCCCACGGGAAGCCCCTTCCTCCCACTGCCGCCCTGCTGAGCACCGGGCTGAGGCGGGGCTGTGACGGCACAAAGGGGCTGAGCGCTGGCACCAGGCAGGGCTGTGATGTCACAGGGCTCTGCTGGCCCGCAGCACTGTGAGGTCACAAAGCCGTGGCTAGCTATAGAAGAGGGGCCAGCAGCCGCAGCCTCCAGTGCAGTCGCCATGCAAGGCACTGGAGCCATGAGCGCCGTCGGTGTCGCCGTGTCTGCGCTTTTCCTGCTGCTGGCCGCTGTGGCACTCTGGTGGGCTGTTGGCCACGGGATGCCACGGAGGCAGCATGCAAGGAGCATCAAAAATCGTAAGCACACCGGGGTTCTGCCCAGAGGGGCCCAGAGAAGCCGAGGAGCCCCTGTGGCTCCCAGGTGCTCCAGGCCTGGGGCGACCCCTCGCAAGCGGCCATGTGCTCCCGCCAGCCCCCTGCACAGCCCCTGCAGCTGCTGCAGCCCCTGCCTGCCTGTGGCCCAGGAGCTGCAGTAAATGATGCTGCTGCTGTGGGCTCGCAACGGGACACGGCAGCCGCTTGATTCAGGGATGTGGCAGGCGTTGTGGGCACAAGTGGAGAAGCTGGTGAAGCGAGGCCACCTGCCCTGCTGTGGCTCGCCCAGCTCCTCCAGGAGCCTCCGTCGCTTCAAGAGGCTGCTCACACCAAGCATCTGCACCCCTGGGAGAGCTCCCACCCTTTCAAGGATTTTCTTCCATTGGAGATCCTTCATCCGTCCCAGAACATCAGGCTGTCAGAGATCTGCCATCCTGCCGGGAGCCTCCACTGCCTCTGACAGCCTCCAGCCATGCGAGAGGCTCCAGCCCTCTGAGAACCTCCCTCCTTCCAAGGGGTTCTCTCCCGCTGAGAGCCTCTCCGTCTCGGAGAACGTGCATCGCTCTGAAGGAATTGACCTCCCAAGAGCTTGTGTTCTCTCTGACAGCTTGCAGCAATCTGAGAGCCTCCCTTCTTCCAAGGGGCTCTCTCCCTTGGGGAGGCTCCCCATCTCAGAGGACGTGTGTTGCTCTGAAAGTCTTGACCTTCCAAGAGCTTCCGTTCTCTCTGAAAGCTTCCAGCCCGCCGAGAGCCTCCCGCATTCCAAAAGCTGACCTTCCTCAGAGAGCCTCCCGGATTCCAAGAACCTTCTTCCCTCTGAGAACCTCCTAGGCTCCCAAAACCTTCTTCCCTCTGAAAGCCTCCCAGCCTCCAAGGAGCTTCTTGCCTCTCAGAGCCTCTCCAATTCTGAGAACCTGCATTCCTCTCAGAACCTCCCTGTCATCCAGAACCTTCTTCCCTCCAAAAGCCTCCCTGATTCCGAGAGCCTTCTTCCTGCTGAGAGCCTCCCCGTCTGCGAGAATCTGCATCCCTCTGAGAACCTCAACCTTGCAAGAGCTTCCATGCCCTCTGACAGCTTCCAGCCCTCTGAGATCCTCCCTCCATGCGAAAGCCTCCCCATTCATGAGAACCGCCAGCCTTGGGAAACCCAGCACCTTCAAGAAGTCTCCGTTCCCTCAGAGAGCCTCACTCATCAGAGCCTCCCTCCTTCCCCGCGGCTCGGTGAGACCTGTTGGCTTGAGGACACCGGCGACCCCATGGACAGCTCTGCCAGCTCCCTTGGAGCCAAGGAGCTCAAGCACAGCAGCACATTCCTCAGCACTGAGGTGGCCAGGGAAAGGCCAGGAGGAGAAATGGCAGCGCAGCCCGATCCTGTGCAGCATTGTCAGGAGGAGCAAGTGGTGCAGCAGCAAGTGTCCTGGAGCCCCCAGTTGTCACCCCATGGCTCCCAGGACACTGTGCCGGCTGTGCCAACTGGGAACACCCCGTGCTTGGTGGCAGAGACGAGCCCCAAGAGACCCAGGAGGTTCCTCCATCTCCAGGAAGCTGCCCCAAGACAGCCACCAAACACAAGGAATGTCTACGTGGTAGCAGGTTGGATGTGAGGAGCAGAAGGTGTTCAAAAATTAGGATTTTCCCCAAGAGCTGGGTGAGCGTTTGCACTGGTCTGGATTGGACTGGGATACGCTTCCTCTCTACCCAGGAAGTGGCACAGAGCTGGCTTTGGATTCAGGATGGGAATGCGGTGGATAGCACAGGGAGGCTTTGGTTGTTGCTGAGCAGGGCTTGCCCTCTTCTGGGCTCTGAAGCGTCCAATGGGTTAATCCACGTTTTTCACCGGGAAGGGTGGAGTGAGTGTTGAAGACGGAGGCAAAGAACGCATTAACCACCTGTACTGCGTCTCTGTCCCTGTCTGCCAGGTGACCCTCCACACCCTAGAAGGAGCTGATGTTATTGCTACAATGACTTTGCCATTAATGCTACAATGTCTCTTACTGCACCCCACATTTCTGGCCGCCTTAATCTCCAGCTGAGTTTCACCGAACCACGTTGCTCCCTACGCTTGCAATCAGCATCTCTGTATTCTTCTCCTGACCAGGATTCCACTGGGCACACAGCTTCCTTTTCTAGAGATGTTTGTTCAGGCAAGCCAGCCTTCTGCCCGGCCTGCTTGGCTTCTGGCATTTGGCAATTGCCTGCTCCTATGCCCACAGGAGGTGACGTTTCCAAAGGGACCAGCGCTGCTGGAGCCCAGCAGGTGCAAAAAGATTTTCCCTGGGGACCTTGCTTCTCATTTCCCAGAGCAGCCTGCAGTGTGCTCTCCTCATTCCCAGAGCTGAGGTTTTGCTGGCACTTTTCCTCTTGTCAGAGCTTTGAAGCTCCGTTTCTTTGTGGTCACGGTGGCCAAGATGGCCACCAATCCCCGCTTGGCTGAGGGCACCTGGGCCTCAGACCGAGGCCTGGCTCGAGGGGGCTGTGCTGGAGAGTTCTGGACTGTGGGGGCCACGAGTCCCTGTCAGAGACTGAAATAGTTAATGCCTCAATCATTGATGGAATGGTTTGCTCATTATAACAAAAAGTGTCTAAAGAAGCTACAATCAAAGAAGCCTCCCTGAAGATACCTGAAAGCAACTTTGGACTGAGTCAAACTGCTGAGATTAGATAGGGGGAAACCTATTGTTCAGTCATCTCAGGCTGAGGGAAAGGTATGCATACACAAAGGCCAAAGGCACCAGCTGCACTGAGGATCATCCCTGGCTGAGTTTGGTGTGGGGGCAGAGCACAGCTCACAGAAGCCAGGTTGACAGAAACAGGCCCTAGCTGTGGAGCCCTCAATCCTACAGGCCACATCCACGGGACTTTCAC
The DNA here is from genome assembly GCF_008360975.1 of Lichenostomus cassidix. NCBI lineage: Eukaryota > Metazoa > Chordata > Aves > Passeriformes > Meliphagidae > Lichenostomus > Lichenostomus cassidix. The sequence continues at coordinate 2,338,055 of NC_139483.1, forward strand.
GTGAGAGGCAGCTGAGGGGGAGTCACAATGCATCAAAGATTCCCCAGAGTGCTAGGCCTTGCACCACAGGACTGCAGGTGATGCAAGCAGAATCTGCTGCTAGAGACTGCCCCTTCCCCGGGGGGACATGCTGGACATTGCCCCAGGCCTGAGTGTATATTAACCCAATGGGATTCTGTGCTTTCGGGGGGACCACCGCCACCAAGAAGACCAGCTGGAGAGGATCAACACGCATCGTTGGGATCCATGGATGGTGATATTTTCTTTCTCCCTCTTTCTTTCCCCCCCACCTCTTTTCCTACTTCTCTTTTCCTCTCTTTTCCTCCCTCTTTCTCTCATTTTTACTACCAAATAAAACCTATGCTATTGACTGGCATATGGTCTCCTTTGCACCTTAATTTGGGCAGAGGTATTTCCAAAGAACCTTAATAACTGGATCATACTGAATGAAAGCTACCTCAGGCTCTCCAGCTACAGGCAGTATTTAGGGAACATTACAGAGTTTAAGAAGCTCTTTGCCACTTTACTTTTTCCTATTGATAGCCGGCTCTGGACTGCAGAATCACCCATGAATATTTAAGTTTGCTGATAAGCTACAAGTAAAACTGCAGACTGAATAAAACTCAAGCAGGCATAGAGAGGTACTGTAGTAGTGCAGGAGCTGTTGGTTCGGCCTCGACCAGCTCCTCCTCCTACTCCATCCCTCCGGCTAGCCCTGTCGGCTTCGGGTCAAACCGCCTCGCCCTGTGGCAGAGGGTCGAGCCCAGTGGCGGGGAGAAAGGTAGCAGGTTTCCAGCCGTCGAGAATATAGAGAGTCCAGAGGGTTGGAAGTCCCCAAAGCTCTATTAATTGAAGGTGAGGCAGAAGCAGGAGCATCGGAAAACCCCCAGGCAATTGGAGACAAGCAGGGCTCAGCGCCAAACCCTGAGGCCTAGCGTGAGCAACCACGAGGCATCCAAGAGCCCAGACAACAGGGAACAGGGGTTCTTATACTGGGATAAGGGCTTTCCTGGGGAGGGACAGCAGGGGCGGAGCCAACGGGCTCTGGTACACACTTGAGGGACAAGCAGGGGAGCAAATGACACACAACAGGGGAGGGGTCACATAGTAACCAATGAGAAGGCGATAGCAACAGAACTTTCTAGGAGGGGGCGGCAACAGGGGAGGGGAATGGGCGGGGTAGCAAAACTTTAAACCATTAAACTAGCAACAAACTTTCTGGGGGAGGAGTGCGGCAGCTTAGACGTCATCTTCAGAGCCCCAAGAGAATGCGTCCTCTCCTTCGGGGAGCTGAGCCGCATTCACGGCTGGAGCTTGGGACTCTGGATCGGACATTTCGGGCCGTTGCACTTCCACGAGGTGCTGAAAACTTTTAACAGAGAAATCCCTTTGGCTTCAATGGCAATTTCACATGAATGGAATCTGGTGCAATTGAAATTAGAGCAAACGAAGAAGAAAGGGCTCTAGTGAAATAGAAGAGCATCTACAGTGGTGGTTTTGTGTGGGACAATCTCTGTGACTTGAAGCTACCAATGATGAATATGCCACGCTTAACTCCTTGGTCTAGCTAGCTAATCTAGGAGTAATCTCCTCTTCAAACTGAGGAGAGAATTCAGTCTCTTACGAAAATTTGTACAACTCAGAAAATCTGACTACGTGGAGCCGTGTTTGTGCTGAAGTTTAATCTAGTGAATGCTAACATCTTTCATGAGTGATCTCGTTGAAGTTAATCACGTGATGGGTTATCCCGCTGCCATTAGGTCACCCGGCTCACGGGTGATGGGAGGGAAGTGCAGGTTCTGTTTCAGGCTTTTAAGAGGAGTTTGGATGCTGTCCCTCACAGAATCTTTGTGGAGCAAGTGTGCAGCTGGGAGATGTGCAGGGACAGGGCGTGCTGGGGGAAGAGCTGGTCTGTGTGCTGGTTTTCAATGGGATAGGATCCATTTGCTTGCCAGTAAGCGGCACAGAGCTGGGTTTGGATTCAGGGGGGGAATGTGGTGGATAGCGCAGGGAGGGTTTCATTGCTGCCGAGCAGGGCTTGCCATCCTCAAGCACTTGGAAGCGTCCCATTGGACAATCCACGTCCTGTGCTCTGCCAACGAGGAGGTGACACCGTCATCATTGCTCTCCTCATCTCTGTGTCCTACTATGCCGAGAGTCTTCCAGCCACCCTGCTCCACAGGGCCCCCAAGTGCCCACGGGAAGCCCCTTCCTCCCACTGCCGCCCTGCTGAGCACCGGGCTGAGGCGGGGCTGTGACGGCACAAAGGGGCTGAGCGCTGGCACCAGGCAGGGCTGTGATGTCACAGGGCTCTGCTGGCCCGCAGCACTGTGAGGTCACAAAGCCGTGGCTAGCTATAGAAGAGGGGCCAGCAGCCGCAGCCTCCGGTGCAGTCGCGATGCAAGGCACTGGAGCCATGAGCGCCGTCGGTGTCGCCGTGTCTGCGCTTTTCCTGCTGCTGGCCGCTGTGGCACTCTGGTGGGCTGTTGGCCACGGGATGCCACGGAGGCAGCATGCAAGGAGCATCAAAAATCGTAAGCATGCCGGGGCTCTGCCCAGAGGGTCACGGAGAAGCCGAGGAGCCCCTGTGGCTCCCAGGCGCTCAAGGCCTGGGGCGACCCCTCGCAAGCGGCCACGTGCTCCCGCCAGCCCCCTGCACAGCCCCTGCAGCTGCTGCGGCCCCTGCCTGCCTGTGGCCCAGGAGCTGCAGGAAATGATGCTGCTGCTGTGGGCTCGCAACGGGACACGGCAGCCGCTTGATTCAGGGATGTGGCAGGCGTTGTGGGCACAACTGGAGAAGCTGGTGAAGCGAGGCCACCTGCCCTGCCGTGGCTTGTCCAGCTCCTCCAGGAGCCTCCGTCGCTTCAAGAGGCTGCTCACACCAAGCATCTGCATCCCTGGGAGAGCTCCCACCCTTTCACGGATTTTCTTCCATAAGAGATCCTTCATTCGTCCCAGAGCATCAGGCTGTCAGAGATCTGCCATCCTGCCGGGAGCCTCCACTGCCTCTGACAGCCTCCAGCCATGCGAGAGGCTCCAGCCCTCTGAGAACCTCCCTCCTTCCAAGGGGTTCTCTCCCACTGAGAGCCTCTCCGTCTCGGAGAACATGCATTGCCATGAAGGGATTGACCTCCCAAGAGCTTCCGTTCTCTCTGACAGCTTGCAGCAATCTGAGAGCCTCCCTTCTTCCAAGGGGCTCTCTCCCTCGGAGAGGCTCCCCGTCTCAGAGAACACGCATTGCTCTGAAAGTCTTGACCTTCCAAGAGCTTCCATTCTCTCTGAAAGCTTCCAGCCCGCCGAGAGCCTCCCGGATTCCAACAGCCTACCTTCCTCAGAGAGCCTCCCGGATTCCAAGAATCTTCTTCCCTCTGAGAACCCCCTAGGCTCCGACAACCTTCTTCCCTCTGAAAGCCGCCCAGCCTCCAAGAACCTTCTTACCTCTCAGAGCCTCTCCAATTCTGAGAACCTGCATTCCTCTGGGAACCTCCCTGTCATCCAGGACCTTCTTCCCTCTGAAAGCCTCCCCATCCCCGAAGACCTTCTTCCCTCTGAAAGCCTCCCCGTCTCCCAGACCTTTCTTCCTGCTGAAATCCTCCCTGTCTGCGAGAACCTGCATCCCTCTGAGAGCCTCAACCTTGCAAGAGCTTCCATGCCCTCTGACAGCTTCCAGCCCTCTGAGATCCTCCCTCCATGCGAAAGCCTCCCCGTTCATGAGAGCCTTCAGCCCTGGGAAATCCAGCACCTTCAAGGAGTCTCTGTTCCCTCAGAGAGCCTCACTCATCAGAGCCTCCCTCCCTCCCCGCGGCTCGGTGAGACCTGCTGGCCTGAGGACTGCGGAGACCCCATGGACAGCTCTGCCAGCTCCCTTGGAGCCAAGGAGCTCAAGCACAGCAGCACATTCCTCAGCACTGAGGTGGCCAGGGAAAGGCCAGAAGGAAAAGTGGCAGCGCAGCCCGATCCTGTGCAGCATTGTCAGGAGGAGCAAGTGGTGCAGCAGCAAGTGTCCTGGAGCCCCCGGTTGTCACCCCACGGCTCCCAGGACGCTGTGCCGGCTGTGCCAACTGGGAACCCCCCGTGCTTGGTGGCAGAGACGAGCCCCAAGAGACCCAGGAGGTTCCTCCATCTCCAGGAAGCTGCCCCAAGACGGCCACCAAACACGAGGAATGTCTACGTGGTAGCAGGTCGGATGTGAGGAGCAGAAGGTGTTCAGTGAATTAGGATTTTCCCCAAGAGCTGGGTGAGCGTTTGCACCGGTCTGGATTGGACTGGGATACGCTTCCTCTCTACCCAGAAGTGGCACAGAGCTGGCTTTGGATTCAGGATGGGAATGCGGTGGATAGCACAGGGAGGCTTTGGTTGTTGCTGAGCAGGGCTTGCCCTCTTCTGGGCTCTGAAGCGTCCAATGGGTTAATCCATGTTTTTCACCGGGAAGGGTGGAGTGAGTGTTGAAGACGGAGGCAAAGAACGCATTAAACACCGGTACTGCGTCTCTCTCCCTGTCTGCGAGGTGACCCTCCACACCATGGAAGAAGCTGATGTTATTGCTACAATGACTTTGCCATTAATGCTACAATGTCTCTTACTGCACCCCACATTTCTGGCCGCCTTAATCTCCAGCTGAGCTTCACCGAACCACATTGCTCCCTATGCTTGCCATCAGCATCTCTGTATTCTTCTCCTGACCAGGATTCCAGTGGGCACACAGCTTCCTTTTCTAGAGATGTTTGTTCAGGCAAGCCAGCCTTCTGCCCGGCCTGCTTGGCTTCTGGCATTTGGCAATTGCCTGCTCCTATGCCCGCCGGAGGTGACGTTTCCAAAGGGAGCAGCACTGCTGGAGCCCAGCAGGTGCAAAACTATTTTCCCTGGGGACCTTGCTTCCCATTTCCCTGAGCAGCCAGCAGTGTGCTCTCCTCATTCCCAGAGCTGAGGTTTTGCTGGCACTTTTCCTCTTTTCAGAGCCTTGAAACTCCATTTCTTTGTGGTGACTGTGGCCAAAAGGGCCGCCAATCCCCGCTTGGCTGAGGGCTCCTGGGCCTCAGACCGAGGCCTGGCTCGAGGGGGCTGTGCTGGAGAGTTCTGGGCTCTGGGGGCTACCCCCTCACCGGGGAGGAGGCCCTCTGGGCAGCAAGAAGGGGCCGGCATGAGCCACGAGGCCCTGTCAGAGACTGAAATAGTTCATGCCGCAAACATTGATACAAAGGTTTGCTCATTATAACAAAAAGTGTCTAAAGAAGCTACAATCAAAGAAGCCTCCCTGAAGATACCTGAGTGGGACTTTGGACTGAGTCAAACTGCTGAGATTAGATAGGGGGAAATCTATTATTCAGTCATCTCAGGCTGAGGGAAAGGTGTGCATACACAAAGGCCAAAGGCACCAGCTGCACTGAGGATCATCCCTGGCTGAGTTTGGGGTGGGGGCAGAGCACAGCTCACAGAAGCCAGGTTGACACAAACTGACCCAGCTGTGGAACCCTCAACCCCACAGGCCACATCCACGGGACTTTCACGTGAGAGGCAGCTGAGGGGGAGTCACAATGCATCAAAGATTCCCCAGAGTGCTAGGCCTTGCACCACAGGACTGCAGGTGATGCAAGCAGAATCTGCTGCTAGAGACTGCCCCCTCCCCCGGGGGGACATGCCTGGACACTGCCCCTGGCCTGAGTGTATATTAACCCATGGGATCCTGTGCTTTCGGGGGGACCACCGCCACCAAGAAGACCAGCTGGAGAGGATCAACGCGACATCGTTGGGATCCACGGATGGTGATATTTTCTTTCTCCCTCTTTCTGTCCCCGCCACCTCTTTTCCTACTTCTCTTTTCCTCTCTTTTCCTCCCTCTTTCTCTCATTTTTACAATCAAATAAAACCTGTACTATAGACTGGCATATGGTCTCCTTTGCACCTTAATTCGGGCAGAGGTATTTCCAAAGAACGTTAATAACTGGATCATACTGAATGAAAGCTACCTCAGTCTCTCCAGCTACAGGCAGTATTTAGGGAACATTACGGAGTTTAAGAAGCTCTTTGCCACCCTACTTTTTCCTATTGATAGCCGGCTCTGGACTGCAGAATCACCCGTGAATATTTAAGTTTGCTGATAAGCTACAAGTAAAACTGCAGACTCAATAAAACTCAAGCAGGCATAGAGAGGTACTGTAGTAGTGCAGGAGCTGTTGGTTCGGCCTCGACCAGCTCCTCCTCCTACTCCATCCCTCCGGCTAGCCCTGTCGGCTTCGGGTCAAACCGCCTCGCCCTGTGGCAGAGGGTCGAGCCCAGTGGCGGGGAGAAAGGTAGCAGGTTTCCAGCCGTCGAGAATATAGAGAGTCCAGAGGGTTGGAAGTCCCCAAAGCTCTATTAATTGAAGGTGAGGCAGAAGCAGGAGCATCGGAAAACCCCCAGGCAATTGGAGACAAGCAGGGCTCAGCGCCAAACCCTGAGGCCTAGCGTGAGCAACCACGAGGCATCCAAGAGCCCAGACAACAGGGAACAGGGGTTCTTATACTGGGATAAGGGCTTTCCTGGGGAGGGACAGCAGGGGCGGAGCCAACGGGCTCTGGTACACACTTGAGGGACAAGCAGGGGAGCAAATGACACACAACAGGGGAGGGGTCACATAGTAACCAATGAGAAGGCGATAGCAACAGAACTTTCTAGGAGGGGGCGGCAACAGGGGAGGGGAATGGGCGGGGTAGCAAAACTTTAAACCATTAAACTAGCAACAAACTTTCTGGGGGAGGAGTGCGGCAGCTTAGACGTCATCTTCAGAGCCCCAAGAGAATGCGTCCTCTCCTTCGAGGAGCTGAGCCGCATTCACGGCTGGAGCTTGGGACTCTGGATCGGACATTTCGGGCCGTTGCACTTCCACGAGGTGCTGAAAACTTTTAACAGAGAAATCCCTTTGGCTTCAATGGCAATTTCACATGAATGGAATCTGGTGCAATTGAAATTAGAGCAAACGAAGAAGAAAGGGCTCTAGTGAAATAGAAGAGCATCTACAGTGGTGGTTTTGTGTGGGACAATCTCTGTGACTTGAAGCTACCAATGATGAATATGCCACGCGTAACTCCTTGGTCTAGCTAGCTAATCTAGGAGTAATCTCCTCTTCAAACTGAGGAGAGAATTCAGTCTCTTACAAAAATTTGTACAACTCAGAAAATCTGACTACGTGGAGCCGTGTTTGTGCTGAAGTTTAATCTAGTGAATGCTAACATCTTTCATGAGTGATCTCGTTGAAGTTAATCACGTGATGGGTTATCCCGCTGCCATTAGGTCACCCGGCTCACGGGTGATGGGAGGGAAGTGCAGGTTCTGTTTCAGGCTTTTAAGAGGAGTTTGGATGCTGTCCCTCACAGAATCTTTGTGGAGCAAGTGTGCAGCTGGGAGATGTGCAGGGACAGGGCGTGCTGGGGGAAGAGCTGGTCTGTGTGCTGGTTTTCAATGGGATAGGATCCATTTGCTTGCCAGTAAGCGGCACAGAGCTGGGTTTGGATTCAGGGGGGGAATGTGGTGGATAGCGCAGGGAGGGTTTCATTGCTGCCGAGCAGGGCTTGCCATCCTCAAGCACTTGGAAGCGTCCTATTGGACAATCCACGTCCTGTGCTCTGCCAACGAGGAGGTGACACCGTCATCATTGCTCTCCTCATCTCTGTGTCCTACTATGCCGAGAGTCTTCCAGCCACCCTGCTCCACAGGGCCCCCAAGTGCCCACGGGAAGCCCCTTCCTCCCACTGCCGCCCTGCTGAGCACCGGGCTGAGGCGGGGCTGTGACGGCACAAAGGGGCTGAGCGCTGGCACCAGGCAGGGCTGGCATGTCACAGGGCTCTGCTGGCCCGCAGCACTGTGAGGTCACAAAGCCGTGGCTAGCTATAGAAGAGGGGCCAGCAGCCGCAGCCTCCGGTGCAGTCGCGATGCAAGGCACTGGAGCCATGAGCGCCGTCGGTGTCGCCGTGTCTGCGCTTTTCCTGCTGCTGGCCGCCGTGGCACTCTGGTGGGCTGTTGGCCACTGGATGCCACGGAGGCAGCATGCAAGGAGCATCAAAAATCGTAAGCATGCCGGGGTTCAGCCCGAGGGTCACGGAGAAGCCGAGGAGCCCCTGTGGCTCCCAGGCGCTCAAGGCCTGGGGCGACCCCTCGCAAGCGGCCACGTGCTCCCGCCAGCCCCCTGGACAGCCCCTGCAGCTGCTGCGGCCCCTGCCTGCCTGTGGCCCAGGAGCTGCAGGAAATGATGCTGCTGCTGTGGGCTCGCAACGGGACACGGCAGCCGCTTGATTCAGGGATGTGGCAGGCGTTGTGGGCACAACTGGAGAAGCTGGTGAAGCGAGGCCACCTGCCCTGCCGTGGCTTGTCCAGCTCCTCCAGGAGCCTCCGTCGCTTCAAGAGGCTGCTCACACCAAGCATCTGCATCCCTGGGAGAGCTCCCACCCTTTCAAGGATTTTCTTCCATCGGAGATCCTTCATTCGTCCCAGAGCATCAGGCTGTCAGAGATCTGCCATCCTGCCGGGAGCCTCCACTGCCTCTGACAGCCTCCAGCCATGCGAGAGGCTCCAGCCCTCTGAGAACCTCCCTCCTTCCAAGGGGTTCTCTCCCACTGAGAGCCTCTCCGTCTCGGAGAACATGCATTGCCATGAAGGGATTGACCTCCCAAGAGCTTCTGTTCTCTCTGACAGCTTGCAGCAATCTGAGAGCCTCCCTTCTTCCAAGGGGCTCTCTCCCTCGGAGAGGCTCCCCGTCTCAGAGAACACGCATTGCTCTGAAAGTCTTGACCTTCCAAGAGCTTCCATTCTCTCTGAAAGCTTCCAGCCCGCCGAGAGCCTCCCGGATTCCAACAGCCTACCTTCCTCAGAGAGCCTCCCGGATTCCAAGAATCTTCTTCCCTCTGAGAACCCCCTAGGCTCCGACAACCTTCTTCCCTCTGAAAGCCGCCCAGCCTCCAAGAACCTTCTTACCTCTCAGAGCCTCTCCAATTCTGAGAACCTGCATTCCTCTGGGAACCTCCCTGTCATCCAGGACCTTCTTCCCTCTGAAAGCCTCCCCATCCCCGAAGACCTTCTTCCCTCTGAAAGCCTCCCCGTCTCCCAGACCTTTCTTCCTGCTGAAATCCTCCCTGTCTGCGAGAACCTGCATCCCTCTGAGAGCCTCAACCTTGCAAGAGCTTCCATGCCCTCTGACAGCTTCCAGCCCTCTGAGATCCTCCCTCCATGCGAAAGCCTCCCCGTTCATGAGAACCTTCAGCCCTGGGAAATCCAGCACCTTCAAGGAGTCTCTGTTCCCTCAGAGAGCCTCACTCATCAGAGCCTCCCTCCCTCCCCGCGGCTCGGTGAGACCTGCTGGCCTGAGGACTGCGGAGACCCCATGGACAGCTCTGCCAGCTCCCTTGGAGCCAAGGACCTCAAGCACAGCAGCACATTCCTCAGCACTGAGGTGGCCAGGGAAAGGCCAGAAGGAAAAGTGGCAGCGCAGCCCGATCCTGTGCAGCATTGTCAGGAGGAGCAAGTGGTGCAGCAGCAAGTGTCCTGGAGCCCCCGGTTGTCACCCCACGGCTCCCAGGACGCTGTGCCGGCTGTGCCAACTGGGAACCCCCCATGCTTGGTGTCAGAGACGAGCCCCAAGAGACCCAGGAGGTTCCTCCATCTCCAGGAAGCTGCCCCAAGACGGCCACCAAACACGAGGAATGTCTACGTGGTAGCAGGTCGGATGTGAGGAGCAGAAGGTGTTCAGTGAATTAGGATTTTCCCCAAGAGCTGGGTGAGCGTTTGCACCGGTCTGGATTGGACTGGGATACGCTTCCTCTCTACCCAGAAGTGGGACAGAGCTGGCTTTGGATTCAGGATGGGAATGCGGCGGATAGCACAGGGAGGCTTTGGTTGTTGCTGAGCAGGGCTTGCCCTCTTCTGGGCTCTGAAGCGTCCAATGGGTTAATCCATGTTTTTCACCGGGAAGGGTGGAGTGAGTGTTGAAGACGGAGGCAAAGAACGCATTAAACACCTGTACTGCGTCTCTCTCCCTGTCTGCGAGGTGACCCTCCACACCATGGAAGAAGCTGATGTTATTGCTACAATGACTTTGCCATTAATGCTACAATGTCTCTTACTGCACCCCACATTTCTGGCCGCCTTAATCTCCAGCTGAGCTTCACCGAACCACATTGCTCCCTATGCTTGCCATCAGCATCTCTGTATTCTTCTCCTGACCAGGATTCCAGTGGGCACACAGCTTCCTTTTCTAGAGATGTTTGTTCAGGCAAGCCAGCATTCTGCCCGGCCTGCTTGGCTTCTGGCATTTGGCAATTGCCTGCTCCTATGCCCGCCGGAGGTGACGTTTCCAAAGGGAGCAGCACTGCTGGAGCCCAGCAGGTGCAAAACTATTTTCCCTGGGGACCTTGCTTCCCATTTCCCTGAGCAGCCAGCAGTGTGCTCTCCTCATTCCCAGAGCTGAGGTTTTGCTGGCACTTTTCCTCTTTTCAGAGCCTTGAAACTCCATTTCTTTGTGGTGACTGTGGCCAAAAGGGCCGCCAATCCCCGCTTGGCTGAGGGCTCCTGGGCCTCAGACCGAGGCCTGGCTCGAGGGGGCTGTGCTGGAGAGTTCTGGGCTCTGGGGGCTACCCCCTCACCGGGGAGGAGGCCCTCTGGGCAGCAAGAAGGGGCCGGCATGAGCCACGAGGCCCTGTCAGAGACTGAAATAGTTCATGCCGCAAACATTGATACAAAGGTTTGCTCATTATAACAAAAAGTGTCTAAAGAAGCTACAATCAAAGAAGCCTCCCTGAAGATACCTGAGTGGGACTTTGGACTGAGTCAAACTGCTGAGATTAGATAGGGGGAAACCTATTTTTCAGTCATCTCAGGCTGAGGGAAAGGTGTGCATACACAAAGGCCAAAGGCACCAGCTGCACTGAGGATCATCCCTGGCTGAGTTTGGGGTGGGGGCAGAGCACAGCTCACAGAAGCCAGGTTGACACAAACTGACCCAGCTGTGGAACCCTCAACCCCACAGGCCACATCCACGGGACTTTCACGTGAGAGGCAGCTGAGGGGGAGTCACAATGCATCAAAGATTCCCCAGAGTGCTAGGCCTTGCACCACAGGACTGCAGGTGATGCAAGCAGAATCTGCTGCTAGAGACTGCCCCCTCCCCCGGGGGGACATGCCTGGACACTGCCCCTGGCCTGAGTGTATATTAACCCATGGGATCCTGTGCTTTCGGGGGGACCACCGCCACCAAGAAGACCAGCTGGAGAGGATCAACGCGACATCGTTGGGATCCACGGATGGTGATATTTTCTTTCTCCCTCTTTCTGTCCCCCCACCTCTTTTCCTACTTCTCTTTTCCTCTCTTTTCCTCCCTCTTTCTCTCATTTTTACAATCAAATAAAACCTGTACTATAGACTGGCATATGGTCTCCTTTGCACCTTAATTCGGGCAGAGGTATTTCCAAAGAACGTTAATAACTGGATCATACTGAATGAAAGCTACCTCAGTCTCTCCAGCTACAGGCAGTATTTAGGGAACATTACGGAGTTTAAGAAGCTCTTTGCCACCCTACTTTTTCCTATTGATAGCCGGCTCTGGACTGCAGAATCACCCGTGAATATTTAAGTTTGCTGATAAGCTACAAGTAAAACTGCAGACTCAATAAAACTCAAGCAGGCATAGAGAGGTACTGTAGTAGTGCAGGAGCTGTTGGTTCGGCCTCGACCAGCTCCTCCTCCTACTCCATCCCTCCGGCTAGCCCTGTCGGCTTCGGGTCAAACCGCCTCGCCCTGTGGCAGAGGGTCGAGCCCAGTGGCGGGGAGAAAGGTAGCAGGTTTCCAGCCGTCGAGAATATAGAGAGTCCAGAGGGTTGGAAGTCCCCAAAGCTCTATTAATTGAAGGTGAGGCAGAAGCAGGAGCATCGGAAAACCCCCAGGCAATTGGAGACAAGCAGGGCTCAGCGCCAAACCCTGAGGCCTAGCGTGAGCAACCACGAGGCATCCAAGAGCCCAGACAACAGGGAACAGGGGTTCTTATACTGGGATAAGGGCTTTCCTGGGGAGGGACAGCAGGGGCGGAGCCAACGGGCTCTGGTACACACTTGAGGGACAAGCAGGGGAGCAAATGACACACAACAGGGGAGGGGTCACATAGTAACCAATGAGAAGGCGATAGCAACAGAACTTTCTAGGAGGGGGCGGCAACAGGGGAGGGGAATGGGCGGGGTAGCAAAACTTTAAACCATTAAACTAGCAACAAACTTTCTGGGGGAGGAGTGCGGCAGCTTAGACGTCATCTTCAGAGCCCCAAGAGAATGCGTCCTCTCCTTCGAGGAGCTGAGCCGCATTCACGGCTGGAGCTTGGGACTCTGGATCGGACATTTCGGGCCGTTGCACTTCCACGAGGTGCTGAAAACTTTTAACAGAGAAATCCCTTTGGCTTCAATGGCAATTTCACATGAATGGAATCTGGTGCAATTGAAATTAGAGCAAACGAAGAAGAAAGGGCTCTAGTGAAATAGAAGAGCATCTACAGTGGTGGTTTTGTGTGGGACAATCTCTGTGACTTGAAGCTACCAATGATGAATATGCCACGCGTAACTCCTTGGTCTAGCTAGCTAATCTAGGAGTAATCTCCTCTTCAAACTGAGGAGAGAATTCAGTCTCTTACAAAAATTTGTACAACTCAGAAAATCTGACTACGTGGAGCCGTGTTTGTGCTGAAGTTTAATCTAGTGAATGCTAACATCTTTCATGAGTGATCTCGTTGAAGTTAATCACGTGATGGGTTATCCCGCTGCCATTAGGTCACCCGGCTCACGGGTGATGGGAGGGAAGTGCAGGTTCTGTTTCAGGCTTTTAAGAGGAGTTTGGATGCTGTCCCTCACAGAATCTTTGTGGAGCAAGTGTGCAGCTGGGAGATGTGCAGGGACAGGGCGTGCTGGGGGAAGAGCTGGTCTGTGTGCTGGTTTTCAATGGGATAGGATCCATTTGCTTGCCAGTAAGCGGCACAGAGCTGGGTTTGGATTCAGGGGGGGAATGTGGTGGATAGCGCAGGGAGGGTTTCATTGCTGCCGAGCAGGGCTTGCCATCCTCAAGCACTTGGAAGCGTCCCATTGGACAATCCACGTCCTGTGCTCTGCCAACGAGGAGGTGACACCGTCATCATTGCTCTCCTCATCTCTGTGTCCTACTATGCCGAGAGTCTTCCAGCCACCCTGCTCCACAGGGCCCCCAAGTGCCCACGGGAAATCCCTTTCTCCCACTGCCGCCCTGCTGAGCACCGGGCTGAGGCGGGGCTGTGACGGCACAAAGGGGGCTGAGCGCTGGCACCAGGCAGGGCTGGCATGTCACAGGGCTCTGCTGGCCCGCAGCACTGTGAGGTCACAAAGCCGTGGCTAGCTATAGAAGAGGGGCCAGCAGCCGCAGCCTCCGGTGCAGTCGCGATGCAAGGCACTGGAGCCATGAGCGCCGTCGGTGTCGCCGTGTCTGCGCTTTTCCTGCTGCTGGCCGCCGTGGCACTCTGGTGGGCTGTTGGCCACTGGATGCCACGGAGGCAGCATGCAAGGAGCATCAAAAATCGTAAGCATGCCGGGGTTCAGCCCGAGGGTCACGGAGAAGCCGAGGAGCCCCTGTGGCTCCCAGGCGCTCAAGGCCTGGGGCGACCCCTCGCAAGCGGCCACGTGCTCCCGCCAGCCCCCTGCACAGCCCCTGCAGCTGCTGCGGCCCCTGCCTGCCTGTGGCCCAGGAGCTGCAGGAAATGATGCTGCTGCTGTGGGCTCGCAACGGGACACGGCAGCCGCTTGATTCAGGGATGTGGCAGGCGTTGTGGGCACAACTGGAGAAGCTGGTGAAGCGAGGCCACCTGCCCTGCCGTGGCTTGTCCAGCTCCTCCAGGAGCCTCCGTCGCTTCAAGAGGCTGCTCACACCAAGCATCTGCATCCCTGGGAGAGCTCCCACCCTTTCAAGGATTTTCTTCCATCGGAGATCCTTCATTCGTCCCAGAGCATCAGGCTGTCAGAGATCTGCCATCCTGCCGGGAGCCTCCACTGCCTCTGACAGCCTCCAGCCATGCGAGAGGCTCCAGCCCTCTGAGAACCTCCCTCCTTCCAAGGGGTTCTCTCCCGCTGAGAGCCTCTCCGTCTCGGAGAACATGCATTGCCATGAAGGGATTGACCTCCCAAGAGCTTCTGTTCTCTCTGACAGCTTGCAGCAATCTGAGAGCCTCCCTTCTTCCAAGGGGCTCTCTCCCTCGGAGAGGCTCCCCGTCTCAGAGAACATGCATTGCTCTGAAAGTCTTGACCTTCCAAGAGCTTCCGTTCTCTCTGAAAGCTTCCAGCCCGCCGAGAGCCTCCCGGATTCCATCAGCCTACCTTCCTCGGAGAGCCTCCCGGATTCCAAGAATCTTCTTCCCTCTGAGAACCCCCTAGGCTCCCACAACCTTCTTCCCTCTGAAAGCCTCACAGCCTCCAAGAACCTTCTTACCTCTCAGAGCCTCTCCAATTCTGAGAACCTGCATTCCTCTGGGAACCTCCCTGTCATCCAGGACCTTCTTCCCTCTGAAAGCCTCCCCGTCTCCCAGACCCTTCTTCCTGCTGAGAGCCTCCCCGTCTGCGAGAACCTGCATCCCTCTGAGAGCCTCAACCTTGCAAGAGCTTCCATGCCCTCTGACAGCTTCCAGCCCTCTGAGATCCTCCCTCCATGCGAAAGCCTCCCCGTTCATGAGAGCCTTCAGCCCTGGGAAATCCAGCACCTTCAAGGAGTCTCTGTTCCCTCAGAGAGCCTCACTCATCAGAGCCTCCCTCCCTCCCCGCGGCTCGGTGAGACCTGCTGGCCTGAGGACTGCGGAGACCCCATGGACAGCTCTGCCAGCTCCCTTGGAGCCAAGGAGCTCAAGCACAGCAGCACATTCCTCAGCACTGAGGTGGCCAGGGAAAGGCCAGAAGGAAAAGTGGCAGCGCAGCCCGATCCTGTGCAGCATTGTCAGGAGGAGCAAGTGGTGCAGCAGCAAGTGTCCTGGAGCCCCCGGTTGTCACCCCACGGCTCCCAGGACGCTGTGCCGGCTGTGCCAACTGGGAACCCCCCATGCTTGGTGTCAGAGACAAGCCCCAAGAGACCCAGGAGGTTCCTCCATCTCCAGGAAGCTGCCCCAAGACGGCCAC
This sequence comes from Lichenostomus cassidix, assembly GCF_008360975.1. Classification (NCBI taxonomy): domain Eukaryota; kingdom Metazoa; phylum Chordata; class Aves; order Passeriformes; family Meliphagidae; genus Lichenostomus; species Lichenostomus cassidix. The sequence goes on from NC_139483.1 coordinate 2,353,186, forward strand.
CAAACACGAGGAATGTCTACGTGGTAGCAGGTCGGATGTGAGGAGCAGAAGGTGTTCAGTGAATTAGGATTTTCCCCAAGAGCTGGGTGAGCGTTTGCACTGGTCTGGATTGGACTGGGATACGCTTCCTCTCTACCCAGAAGTGGCACAGAGCTGGCTTTGGATTCAGGATGGGAATGCGGCGGATAGCACAGGGAGGCTTTGGTTGTTGCTGAGCAGGGCTTGCCCTCTTCTGGGCTCTGAAGCGTCCAATGGGTTAATCCATGTTTTTCACCGGGAAGGGTGGAGTGAGTGTTGAAGACGGAGGCAAAGAACACATTAAACACCTGTACTGCGTCTCTCTCCCTGTCTGCGAGGTGACTCTCCACACCCTAGAAGGAGCTGATGTTATTGCTACAATGACTTTGCCATTAATGCTACAATGTCTCTTACTGCACCCCACATTTCTGGCCGCCTTAATCTCCAGCTGAGCTTCACCGAACCACATTGCTCCCTATGCTTGCCATCAGCATCTCTGTATTCTTCTCCTGACCAGGATTCCACTGGGCACACAGCTTCCTTTTCTAGAGATGTTTGTTCAGGCAAGCCAGCCTTCTGCCCAGCCTGCTTGGCTTCTGGCATTTGGCAATTGCCTGCTCCTATGCCCGCCGGAGGTGACGTTTCCAAAGGGAGCAGCACTGCTGGAGCCCAGCAGGTGCAAAACTATTTTCCCTGGGGACCTTGCTTCCCATTTCCCTGAGCAGCCAGCAGTGTGCTCTCCTCATTCCCAGAGCTGAGGTTTTGCTGGCACTTTTCCTCTTGTCAGAGCCTTGAAACTCCATTTCTTTGTGGTCACTGTGGCCAAAAGGGCCGCCAATCCCCGCTTGGCTGAGGGCTCCTGGGCCTCAGACCGAGGCCTGGCTCGAGGGGGCTGTGCTGGAGAGTTCTGGTCTGTGGGGACCCCCTCACCTGGGAGGAGGCCCTCTGGGCAGCAAGAAGGGGCTGGCATGAGCCACGAGGCCCTGTCAGAGACTGAAATAGTTCATGCCGCAAACATTGATACAAAGGTTTGCTCATTATAACAAAAAGTGTCTAAAGAAGCTACAATCAAAGAAGCCTCCCTGAAGATACCTGAGTGGGACTTTGGACTGAGTCAAACTGCTGAGATTAGATAGGGGGAAATCTATTATTCAGTCATCTCAGGCTGAGGGAAAGGTGTGCATACACAAAGGCCAAAGGCACCAGCTGCACTGAGGATCATCCCTGGCTGAGTTTGGGGTGGGGGCAGAGCACAGCTCACAGAAGCCAGGTTGACACAAACTGTAGCTGTGGAACCCTCAATCCTACAGGCCACATCCACGGGACTTTCACGTGAGAGGCAGCTGAGGGGGAGTCACAATCTATCAAAGATTCCCCAGAGTGCTAGGCCTTGCACCACAGGACTGCAGGTGATGCAAGCAGAATCTGCTGCTAGAGACTGCCCCCTCCCCCGGGGGGAACATGCCTGGACACTGCCCCTGGCCTGAGTGTATATTAACCCATGGGATTCTGTGCTTTTGGGGGGACCACCACCACCAAGAAGACCAGCTGGAGAGGATCAACGCGACATCGTTGGGATCCACGGATGGTGATATTTTCCCTCTCCCTCCTTCTGTCCCCCCCACCTCTTTTCCTACTTCTCTTTTCCTCTCTTTTCCTCCCTCTTTCTCTCATATTTACAATCAAATAAAACCTGTACTATTGACTGGCACATGGTCTCGTTTGCATCTTAATTCGGGCAGAGGTATTTCCAAAGAACTGTAAGAATTGGATCATAACAGGCCCCTCCTAATTCTACGGAGTCATTCTTTGGAGAAGTACCAGAGTTACGTAGTAGATGAGCCAAAAACTGAATGAAAGCTCCCTCAGGCTCTCCAGCTACAGGCAGTATTTAGGGAACATTACGGAGTTTAAGAAGCTCTTTGCCACTTTACTTTTTCCTATTGATAGCCGGCTCTGGACTGCAGAATCACCCGTGAATATTTAAGTTTGCTGATAAGCTACAAGTAAAACTGCAGACTGAATAAAACTCAAGCAGGCATAGAGAGGTACTGAAAATTTTTAACAGAGAAACCCCTTTGGCTTCAATGGGAATTTCACCTGAACGGAAGCCTTAGATTCTGGTGCAAGTGAAATTAGGGGAAACGAATAAGAAAGGGCTCTAGCAAAATAGAAGAGCATCTAGAGTGGTGGTTTTGTGTGGGACAATCTGTGTGACTTGAAGCTACCAGTGATGAATATGGCATGCTTAACTCCTTGGTCTAGCTAGCTAATCTAGGAGTAATCTCCTCTTCAAACTGAGTAGAGAATTCAGTCTCTTAAGAAAATTTGTACAACTCAGAGACTCTTACTACGTGGAGCCGTGTTTGTGCTGAAGTTTAATCTGGTGAATGCTAACATCTTTCATGAGTGATCTCGTTGAAGTCAATCACGAGATGGGTTATCCCGCTGCCATTAGGTCACCCGGCTCACGGGTGATGGGAGGGGGGTTGCAGGCTCTGTTTCAGGATTTTAAGAAGAGTTTGGATGCTGTCCCTCACAGAATCTTTGTGGAGCAGGTGTGCAGCTGGGAGATGTGCAGGGACAGGGCGTGCTAGGGGAAGAACTGGTCAGTGTGCTGGTTTTCAGTGGGATAGGATCCATTTGCTTGCCAGTAAGTGGCACAGAGCTGGGTTTGGATCCGCGGAGGGAATGTGGTGGATAATGCAGGGAGGGTTTCATTGCTGCTCAGCACGCCTTGCCCTCCTCAAGCACTTGGAAGCGTCCCATTGGACAATCCACGTCCTGTGCTCTGCCAACAAGGAGGTGACACCGTCATCATTGCTCTCCTCATCTCTGTGTCCTACTATGCTGAGAGTCTTCCAGCCACCCTGCTCCAGAGGGTCCCCAAGTGCCCACGGGAAACCCCTTCCTCTCACTGCCGCCCTGCTGAGCACCGGGCTGAGGCGGGGCTGTGACGGCACAAAGGGGGCTGAGCGCTGGCACCAGGCAGGGCTGGCATGTCACAGGGCTCTGCTGGCCCGCAGCACTGTGAGGTCACAAAGCCGTGGCTAGCTATAGAAGAGGGGCCAGCAGCCGCAGCCTCCGGTGCAGTCGCCATGCAAGGCACTGGAGCCATGAGCGCCGTCGGTGTCGCCGTGTCTGCGCTTTTCCTGCTGCTGGCCGCTGTGGCACTCTGGTGGGCTGTTGGCCACGGGATGCCACGGAGGCAGCATGCAAGGAGCGTCAAAAATCGTAACCATGCCGGGGTTCTGCCCAGAGGGTCATGGAGAAGCCGAGGAGCCCCTGTGGCTCCCAGGTTCTCCAGGCCTGGGGCGACCCCTCGCAAGTGGCCACGTGCTCCCGCCAGCCCCCTGCACAGCCCCTGCAGCTGCTGCGGCCCCTGCCTGCCTGTGGCCCAGGAGCTGCAGGAAATGATGCTGCTGCTGTGGGCTCGCAACGGGACACGGCAGCCGCTTGATTCAGGGATGTGGCAGGCGTTGTGGGCACAACTGGAGAAGCTGGTGAAGCGAGGCCACCTGCCCTGCCGTGGCTTGTCCAGCTCCTCCAGGAGCCTCCATCGCTTCAAGAGGCTGCTCACACCAAGCATCTGCAGCCCTGTGAGAGCTCCCACCCTTTCACGGATTTTCTTCCATCGGAGATCCTTCATTTGTCCCAGAACATCAGGCTGTCAGAGATCTGCCATCCTGCCGGGAGCCTCCACTGCCTCTGACAGCCTCCAGCCGTGCAAGAGGCTCCAGCCCTCTGAGAACCTCCCTCCTTCCAAGGGGTTCGCTCCCGCTGAGAGCCTCTCCGTCTCGGAGAACGTGCATTGCCATGAAGGGATTGACCTTCCAAGAGCTTGCGTTCTCTCTGACAGCTTGCAGCAATCTGAGAGCCTCTCTTCTTCCAAGGGGTTCTCTCCCTCGGAGAGGCTCCCCGTCTCAGAGAACGTGCATTGCTCTGAAAGTCTTGACCTTCCAAGAGCTTCCATTCTCTCTGAAAGCTTCCAGACCGCCGAGAGCCTCCCGGATTCCAACAGCCTACCTTCCTCAGAGAGCCTCCCGAATTCCAAGAACCTTCTTCCCTCTGAGAACCCCCTAGGCTCCCAAAACCTTCTTCCCTCTGAAAGCCTCCCAGCCTCCAAGAAACTTCTTACCTCTCAGAGCCTCTCCAATTCTGAGAACCTGCATTCCTCTGAGAACCTCCCTGTCATCCAGAACCTTCTTCCCTCCAAAAGCCTCCCTGATTCCGAGAGCCTTCTTCCTGCTGAGAGCCTCCCCGTCTGCGAGAACCTGCATCCCTCTGAGAACCTCAACCTTGCAAGAGCTTCAATGCCCTCTGACAGCTTCCAGCCCTCTGAGATCCTCCCTCCATGCGAAAGCCTCCCCGTTCATGAGAGCCTTCAGCCCTGGGAAATCCAGCACCTTCAAGAAGTCTCCGTTCCCTCTGAGAGCCTCACTCATCAGAGCCTCCCTCCTTCCCCGCAGCTCGGTGAGACCTGCTGGCCTGAGGACTGCGGAGACCCCATGGACAGCTCTGCCAGCTCCCTTGGAGCCAAGGAGCTCAAGCACAGCAGCACATTCCTCAGCACTGAGGTGGCCAGGGAAAGGCCAGAAGGAAAAGTGGCAGCGCAGCCCGATCCTGTGCAGCATTGTCAGGAGGAGCAAGTGGTGCAGCAGCAAGTGTCCTGGAGCCCCCGGCTGTCACCCCACGGCTCCCAGGATGCTGTGCCGGCTGTGCCAACTGGGAACCCCCCGTGCTTGGTGGCAGAGACGAGCCCCAAGAGACCCAGGAGGTTCCTCCACCTCCGGGAAGCTGCCCCAAGACAGCCACCAAACACGAGGAATGTCTACGTGGTAGCAGGTCGGATGTGAGGAGCAGAAGGTGTTCAGTGAATTAGGATTTTCCCCAAGAGCTGGGTGAGCGTTTGCACTGGTCTGGATTGGACTGGGATACACTTCCTCTCTACCCAGAAGTGGCACAGAGCTGGCTTCGGATTCAGGATGGGAATGCGGCGGATAGCACAGGGAGGCTTTGGTTGTTGCTGAGCAGGGCTTGCCCTCTTCTGGGCTCTGAAGTGTCCGATGGGTTAATCCATGTTTTTCACCGGGAAGGGTGGAGTGAGTGTTGAAGACGGAGGCAAAGAACGCATTAAACACCGGTACTGCGTCTCTCTCTCCCCGTCTGCGAGGTGACCCTCCACACCCTAGAAGGAGTTGATGTTATTGCTACAATGACTTTGCCATTAATGCTACAATGTCTCTTACTGCACCCCACATTTCTGGCCGCCTTAATCTCCAGCTGAGTTTCACCGAACCACATTGCTCCCTACGCTTGCAATCAGCATCTCTGTATTCTCCTGACCAGGATTCCACTGGGCACACAGCTTCCTTTTCTAGAGATGTTTGTTCAGGCAAGCCAACCTTCTGCCCGGCCTGCTTGGCAGAAGGTTGGCTTTTGGCAATTGCCTGCTCCTATGCCCGCCGGAGGTGACGTTTCCAAAGGGACCAGCACTGCTGGAGCCCAGCAGGTGCAAAAAGATTTTCCCTGGGGACCTTGCTTCTCATTGCCCTGAGCAGCCTGCAGTGGGCTCTCCTCATTCCCAGAGCTGAGGTTTTGCTGGCACTTTTCCTCTTGTCAGAGCCTTGAAACTCCGTTTCTTTCTGGTCACTGTGGCCAAGAGGGCCGCCAATCCCCGCTTGGCTGAGGGCTCCTGGGCCTCAGACCGAGGCCTGGCTCGAGGGGGCTGTGCTGGAGAGTTCTGGGCTGTGGGGGACACGAGGCCCTGTCAGAGACTGAAATAGTTCATGCCGCAAACATTGATACAAAGGTTTGCTCATTATAACAAAAAGTGTCTAAAGAAGCTACAATCAAAGAAGCCTCCCTGAAGATACCTGAGTGGGACTTTGGACTGAGTCAAACTGCGGAGATTAGATAGGGGGAAACCTATTGTTCAGTCATCTCAGGCTGAGGGAAAGGTGTGCATACACAAAGGCCAAAGGCACCAGCTGCACTGAGGATCATCCCTGGCTGAGTTTGGGGTGGGGGCAGAGCACAGCTCACAGAAGCCAGGTTGACACAAACTGACCCAGCTGTGGAACCCTCAATCCTACAGGCCACATCCACGGGACTTTCACGTGAGAGGCAGCTGAGGGGGAGTCACAATCTATCAAAGATTCCCCAGAGTGCTAGGCCTTGCACCACAGGACTGCAGGTGATGCAAGCAGAATCTGCTGCTAGAGACTGCCCCCTCCCCCGGGGGGACATGCCTGGACACTGCCCCTGGCCTGAGTGTATATTAACCCATGGGATCCTGTGCTTTCGGGGGGACCACCGCCACCAAGAAGACCAGCTGGAGAGGATCAACGCGACATCGTTGGGATCCACGGATGGTGACATTTTCTTTCTCCCTCTTTCTGTCCCCCCCACCTCTTTTCCTACTTCTCTTTTCCTCTCTTTTCCTCCCTCTTTCTCTCATTTTTACAATCAAATAAAACTTATGCTATTGACTGGCATACGGTCTCCTTTGCACCTTAATTCGGGCAGAGGTATTTCCAAAGAACCTTAATAACTGGATCATACTGAATGAAAGCTACCTCAGGCTCTCCAGCTACAGGCAGTATTTAGGGAACATTACAGAGTTTAAGAAGCTCTTTGCCACCCTACTTTTTCCTATTGATAGCCGGCTCTGGACTGCAGAATCACCCGTGAATATTTAAGTTTGCTGATAAGCTACAAGTAAAACTGCAGACTCAATAAAACTCAAGCAGGCATAGAGAGGTACTGTAGTAGTGCAGGAGCTGTTGGTTCGGCCTCGACCAGCTCCTCCTCCTACTCCATCCCTCCGGCTAGCCTTGTCGGCTTCGGGTCAAACCGCCTCGCCCTGTGGCGGGGAGAAAGGTAGCAGGTTTCCAGCTGTCGAGAATATAGAGAGTCCAGAGGGTTGGAAGTCCCCAAAGCTCTATTAATTGAAGGTGAGGCAGAAGCAGGAGCATCGGAAAACCCCCAGGCAATTGGAGACAAGCAGGGCTCAGCGCCAAACCTTGAGGCCTAGCGTGAGCAACCACGAGGCATCCAAGAGCCCAGACAACAGGGAACAGGGGTTCTTATACTGGGATAAGGGCTTTCCTGGGGAGGGACAGCAGGGGCGGAGCCAACGGGCTCTGGTACACACTTGAGGGACAAGCAGGGGAGCAAATGACACACAACAGGGGAGGGGTCACATAGTAACCAATGAGAAGGCGATAGCAACAGAACTTTCTAGGAGGGGGTGGCAACAGGGGAGAGGAATGGGCGGGGTAGCAAAACTTTAAACCATTAAACTAGCAACAAACTTTCTGGGGGAGGAGTGCGGCAGCTTAGACGTCACCTTGAGAGCCCCAAGAGAATGCGTCCTCTCCTTCGGGGAGCTGAGCCGCATTCACGGCTGGAGCTTGGGACTCTGGATCGGACATTTCGGGCCGTTGCACGTCCACAAGGTACTGAAAACTTTTAACAGAGAAATCCCTTTGGCTTCAATGGCAATTTCACCGGAACGGAAGCCTTAGGATGTGGTGCAACTGAAATTAGGGGAAACGAATAATAAAGGGCTCTAGTGAAATAGAAGAGCATCTAGAGTGGGTGGTTTTGTGTGGGACAATCTGTGTGACTTGAAGCTACCAATGATGAATATGGCATGCTTAACTCCTTGGTCTAGCTAGCTAATCTAGGAGTAATCTCCTCTTCAAACTGAGGAGAGAATTCAGTCTCTCAAGAAAATTTGCACAACTCAGAGAATCTTGCTATGTGGAGCCGTGTTTGTGCTGAAGTTTAATCTAGTGAATGCTAAAATCTTTCATGAGTGATCTCGTTGAAGTTAATCACGTGAAGGGTTATCCCGCTGCCATTAGGTCACCCAGCTCACGGGCGATGGGAGGGCAGTGCAGGTTTGGTTTCAGGATTTTAAGAGGAGTTTGGATGCTGTCCCTCACAGAATCTTTGTGGAGCAAGTGTGCAGCTGGGAGATGTGCAGGGACAGGACGTGCTGGGGGAAGAGCTGGTCTGTGTGCTGGTTTTCAATGGGATAGGATCCATTTGCTTGCCAGTAAGCGGCACAGAGCTGGGTTTGGATTCAGGGTGGGAATGTGGTGGATAGCACTGGGAGGGTTTCATTGCTGCCGAGCAGGGCTTGCCATCCTCAAGCACTTGGAAGCGTCCCATTGGACAATCCACGTCCTGTGCTCTGCCAACGAGGAGGTGACACTGTCATCATTGCTCTCCTCATCTCTGTGTGCTACTATGCTGAGAGTCTTCCAGCCACCCTGCTCCACAGGGCCCATAAGTGCCCACGGGAAGCCCCTTCCTCTCACTGCCGCCCTGCTGAGCACCGGGCTGAGGCGGGGCTGTGACGGCACAAAGGGGCTGAGCGCTGGCACCAGGCAGGGCTGGCATGTCACAGGGCTCTGCTGGCCCGCAGCACTGTGAGGTCACAAAGCCGTGGCTAGCTATAGAAGAGGGGCCAGCAGCCGCAGCCTCCGGTGCAGTCGCGATGCAAGGCACTGGAGCCATGAGCGCCGTCGGTGTCGCCGTGTCTGCGCTTTTCCTGCTGCTGGCTGCTGTGGCACTCTGGTGGGCTGTTGGCCACGGGATGCCACGGAGGCAGCATGCAAGGAGCATCAAAAATCGTAAGCACGCCGGGGTTCTGCCCAGAGGGTCACGGAGAAGCCGAGGAGCCCCTGTGGCTCTCGGTTGCTCCAGGCCTGGGGCGACCCCTCGCAAGTGGCCACGTGCTCCCGCCAGCCCCCTGGACAGCCCCTGCAGCTGCTGCGGCCCCTGCCTGCCTGTGGCCCAGGAGCTGCAGGAAATGATGCTGCTGCTGTGGGCTCGCAACGGGACACGGCAGCCGCTTGATTCAGGGATGTGGCAGGCGTTGTGGGCACAACTGGAGAAGCTGGTGAAGCGAGGCCACCTGCCCTGCCGTGGCTTGTCCAGCTCCTCCAGGAGCCTCCATCGCTTCAAGAGGCTGCTCACACCAAGCATCTGCATCCCTGGGAGAGCTCCCACCCTTTCACGGATTTTCTTCCGTAAGAGATCCTTCATTTGTCCCAGAGCATCAGGCTGTCAGAGATCTGCCATCCTGCCGGGAGCCTCCACTGCCTCTGACAGCCTCCAGCCATGCGAGAGGCTCCAGCCCTCTGAGAACCTCCCTCCTTCCAAGGGGTTCTCTCTGAGAGCCCCTCCGTCTCGGAGAATGTGCATTGCTATGAAGGGATTGACCTTCCAAGAGCTTCCGTTCTCTCTGACAGCTTGCAGCAATCTGAGAGCCTCCCGTCTTCCAAGGGGCTCTCTCCCTCGGAGAGGCTCCCCTTCTCAGAGAACGTGCATTGCTCTGAAAGTCTTGACCTTCCAAGAGCTTCCGTTCTCTCTGAAAGCTTCCAGACCGCCGAGAGCCTCCCGGATTCCAACAGCCTACCTTCCTCAGAGAGCCTCCCGGATTCCAAGAATCTTCTTCCCTCTGAGAACCCCCTAGGCTCCCACAACCTTCTTCCCTCTGAAAGCCTCCCAGCCTCCAAGAACCTTCTTACCTCTCAGAGCCTCTCCAATTCTGAGAACCTGCATTCCTCTCAGAACCTCCCTGTCATCCAGGACCTTCTTCCCTCTGAAAGCCTCCCCATCTCCGAAGACCTTCTTCCCTCTGAAAGCCTCCCCGTCTCCCAGACCCTTCTTCCTGCTGAGAGCCTCCCCGTCTGCGAGAACCTGCATCCCTCTGAGACCCTCGACCTTGCAAGAGCTTCCATGCCCTCTGACAGCTTCCAGCCCTCTGAGATCCTCCCTCCATGTGAAAGCCTCCCCGTTCATGAGAACCTTCAGCCCTGGGAAATCCAGCACCTTCAAGGAGTCTCTGTTCCCTCAGAGAGCCTCACTCATCAGAGCTTCCCTCCCTCCCCACGGCTCGGTGAGACCTGCTGGCCTGAGGACTGCGGAGACCCCATGGACAGCTCTGCCAACTCCCTTGGAGCCAAGGAGCTCAAGCACAGCAGCACATTCCTCAGCACTGAGGTGGCCAGGGAAAGGCCAGAAGGAAAAGTGGCAGCGCAGCCCGATCCTGTGCAGCATTGTCAGGAGGAGCAAGTGGTGCAGCAGCAAGTGTCCTGGAGCCCCCGGTTGTCACCCCACGGCTCCCAGGACGCTGTGCCAGCTGTGCCAACTGAGAACCCCCCGTGCTTGGTGTCAGAGACGAGCCCCAAGAGACCCAGGAGGTTCCTCCGTCTCCAGGAAGCTGCCCCAAGACGGCCACCAAACACGAGGAATGTCTACGTGGTAGCAGGTCGGATGTGAGGAGCAGAAGGTGTTCAAAAATTAGGATTTTCCCCAAGAGCTGGGTGAGCGTTTGCACTGGTCTGGATTGGACTGGGATACGCTTCCTCTCTACCCAGAAGTGGCACAGAGCTGGCTTTGGATTCAGGTTGGGAATGCGGCGGATAGCACAGGGAGGCTTTGGTTGTTGCTGAGCAGGGCTTGCCCCCTTCTGGGCTCTGAAGTGTCCAATGGGTTAATCCATGTTTTTCACCGGGAAGGGTGGAGTGAGTGTTGAAGATGGAGGCAAAGAATGCATTAAACACCTGTACTGCGTCTCTGTCCCTGGCTGGGAGGTGACCCTCCACACCCTAGAAGAAGCTGATGTTATTGCTACAATGACTTTGCCATTAATGCTACAATGTCTCTTACTGCACCCCGCATTTCTGGCCACCTTCATCTCCAGCTGAGCTTTCACCGCATCACATTGCTCCCTACGCTTGCCATCAGCATCTCTGTATTCTTCTCCTGACCTGGATTCCAGTGGGCACACAGCTTCCTTTTCCATCTTCTTTCCTAGAGAAGATGTTTGTTCAGGCAAGCCAGCCTTCTGCCCGGCCTGCTTGGCTTCTGGCATTTGGCAATTGCCTGCTCCTATGCCCACAGGAGGTGACATTTCCAAAGGGAGCAGCACTGCTGGAGCCCAGCAGGTGCAAAAATATTTTCCCTGGGGACCTTGCTTCCCATTTCCCTGAGCAGCCAGCAGTGTGCTCTCCTCATTCCCAGAGCTGAGGTTTTGCTGGCACTTTTCCTCTTGTCAGAGCCTTGAAACTCCATTTCTTTGTGGTCACTGTGGCCAAAAGGGCTGCCAATCCCCACTTGGCTGAGGGCACCTGGGTCTCAGACCGAGGCCTGGCTCGAGGGGGGTGTGCTAGAGAGTTCTGGGCTGTGGGGGCTACCCCCCCACCCCCCACGGGGGAACTGTGCAGAGGAACTGAACATCTCTAATTCAGGAAATTCTTTTTAGCCATATCTAGCATATCATGGTTTCTTGGCCTCGTTTGCTGCCTTCACATTTACTTTGGAAAAATGTAGTTTGACCAAAATAACTTTTTGTGGCCTATTTCCGTCCCAGACGTAGTTTTGAGAGATATGTTTGCAAACGTTTCCAAAAAGATAAAAAAGTCACTGAATTAATTTTGCTTGTATTTTTTATTAACTTTTTTTTTTCATTTCCTTGTATTTTGACTCATCATTACACTATATTTTCAGGTTTAATATGAAATTATTCAAGACATTTCAATATTTCGAGATTATGAACTTTTCTCCAAAGTAGAACAAAATAAAATGGTGAAAAGTGCAACCATCCACCTAGGTGGAAATTCTGTAGCTTTTTTCATGTTCCCAGCTGTGCTTTTGAGCTCCAAGAACCTGACTCAGATCCTACCAAAAGAAATGGGAATCGTTTTGAATTCAATTTTTCTAGACTCAGCTTTAAGACTAAAGAATTTTCAGGGGCTGGGTTTTTTTTCTTCTTTCAGTTTTGAATAGTACTGGTTCTCTCTTCTATGGAAATCCAGCTGGCAGGAGGAAATGTGTGCCTCTCCAGACTTAGCAGCCCTAGGAATTGGATCTTCTCTACCATATTGTGAACTCAGCAGCCATGGAAATTGTGACAATAGTTTTTTTCATGCTCATGTGGTTTTGTTTCCTGCCTTATGAGATGATTTTTAAAGAAGAAATAAGGTGGACAATTGTTTTAATAAAATCTTCTTGTCAAATTTCTGAACAGCCAAGAGACAGAAAAATCAACTTCCCATTGGCAATAGCTTCTCTTTTTGTCAAACACTTGGCTTAGTAATACATTTTCACCATGCTTTCGAAAGAGAATGATGATGCAAAGCAAAAATAATTCCAGGAGTCCCTTACAAATAATTTGGTTTCCACTGCAAAATTTCTTCTTTCTTGTCACATCAACATTATGTTAATTGGAGCACTGGAGCTCCTCAGGAAGCACAAACACTTGCAGGACCATGGTTTATACACGTCCCCAGCCTTTGGAGGTCAGTACAAGTTCATTCATCCAAGCAGCTTTAAGGTCCTTTATTCCTCCAGTTTTATGTGGCAAATTTTTGCTAAGCGTGGAAATGATCCTTCACACCTATACCATCTTTCTAGGTAAGAAGGTCCCTGGGGACAGTGAGAAGCTAATGAATACAAAATATATGCTTAGGCAAATGTCTTGACTCCCTGCAGTGTCCCAGGAAAAGCACCACCTGATGTTTGTTCTCATTTTAGAGGTCTAATTCAGCAGTTGGCAGAGGACTGGAATGTGTGGGATAGCTATACCTAGTACTCTTCCAGATTTTGGTTGATGCTTGTGCCTCACTGAGATCTATTTGCCATTGATCCTACTGGTTACAAAGCTTAAGGTGCTAAGAGTGAGCCCAGGGCAGCTTCAGCAAAGAGCCTACACCTCCCAATGTATCATTTCAGTGCCTCATTTGAGTCCAGTATTAATGGGTCACTCTGAAAAATATCTAAATGGTCTTCAGCTAAAGATCATACAGGTTTGAAGGCTACATTCTGTGGATTTATAAGTTATTTTAAAATAGGTTGTATTTATTTAAAAAGACAAAAAAAGAAAAAAGCCCATGCTATACATTGAAATCTCTGAGAAAAAAAAGGTTCAGGAAGTTCTGAATTTATTTTCCCAAACCAGTGCTTATTTCTGTACCTTTCTACATCTGTTTCACTGAAAAATTTTCCCTAGAGGGACATGAATAAAATTTTATTTGGATGTAGGGTGGGAGAGTGAAAGAAAGGCAGTGAATTTGGTGGTTTAACTCCCTGGTGCAGAAACAGGCTAAGAATCTCTGTTACAAATCTGGCAGGGAGTGAATTTGAACTTCTGTCTCCCACTATGAAAATTGTCCACCAGTTACAGGATCTTCACCCTCTAGAGACAAATTGAAAAGGTAAAAAGGAAAAAAAGGCAACTAGGATGGGTCTAAGTGTTTAGGAAAAACTTGCTAAACAATTTTGGGCTTGACCCAAAAGAAATATTGAAACATAGAAAAAAAATCTATGAAATATGATTATTCATTCCCTGGACAGCAGAAATAATAATGTGAACTGCTTCTTATCTGTAACTAAGGCCTGAAAATAAAATTCAAGTGTAGAAGGTCAGTTGAAAATTAAAAATGCAATTTATTAGCTTGATTTTATTGGAAGAAACAATGAAACTCAGTCTCAGAGGATAATAAAATTACAAAATGCTGCACAGCCAGATTTACCAAGGTTTCAGGTTCAACATGGGTCTCACTATATTGGTTGTTTATCTTGAAGCCTAGTTCCCACAGATATTTATCATCCCAGCTTTCATTAAGATACCATGGTTTTGTCTTTGTGCCTGTAGAGGACCGTATGAAGGTAAAAAAGCACTGAACTGTTCCTCCATGTCGAAGAGAAGAGAAGAGAAGAGAAGAGAAGAGAAGAGAAGAGAAGAGAAGAGAAGAGAAGAGAAGAGAAGAGAAGAGAAGAGAAGAGAAGAGAAGAGAAGAAGAGAAGAGAAGAAAAAAAGAAAAAAGAAAAGAAAAGAAAAGAAAAGAAAAGAAAAGAAAAGAAAAGAAAAGAAAAGAAAAGAAAAGAAAAGAAAAGAAAAGAAAAGAAGAGAAAAGAAAAGAAAGAGAAAAGAGAAAAGAGAAAAGAGAAAAGAAGAAAAGAAGAAAAGAAAAGAAGAAAAGAAAAGAGACAAAAGAAAAGAAGAAAGGAGAAAGGGAAGGGAAGGGAAGGGAAGGGAAGGGAAGGGAAGGGAAGGGAAGGGAAGGGAAGGGAAGGGAAAAGAAAAGAAAAGAAAAGAAAAGAAAAGAAAAGAAAAGAAAAGAAAAGAAAAGAAAAGAAAAGAAAAGAAAAGAAAAGAAAAGAAAAGAAAAGAAAAGATGAAAGAAAGAAAAGAAAAAGCTAATTTCACAAAGTCCCATTGTTCCAGGAGCTGGGGCTACGGGGAAAAAAAAACATTAGATTTTGTTAGACTATTGATAAAACAGTGCCAGTTGGAATGCTGATTGTGGGAATAGAATCCTCTCCCAGGATCTAGCTCAAATGTGAGGCCAGTATATGAAAAGAACCAGCTTTGAACTGTCTAGAAAGCCTTCACAGCCCTAGTGAATGATTTGGGAAATACCAGTGTCTGATAAAATACAGATCAAACATTATCACACACGCTGTGAGATCTGAATAAAGACTAAACAAGGCAGTATCCTGACTTTTTGTTGCCACAAAAGCAGCAAAGTTGTAACTGTTAACCCAAAAGTCTTTGCTTTTTGCTGGTGTTCACTCAGTAACAATTACCTGTCTCATACCATTAGAAGATTGCAAAATAACTTGTATTTTACTGAGGGTGATGCTGAGCAACAGAGGTACACTGTGAGATCTTGAGAAGGCCATTACAACCCTGGAAAGAAAACTCTTTCGAATCCAAACTGTGCCTACAGTTAATAAACATGATCTGAGAAATGTCATAAGGGTCAGGAATTTTGCTGTATTTTATAAACAATTATTCTCAGCCTTATCTTTACACTGTGAACAGTTGTACTAATTTGATTGGAAATGTCCAAGGTATGTATGGAACTGTAGGAAATCAGGGATGTCTGCAGGAAAAGCTTTGGTGTTCTGGGAGTGACTAGTTTATTAAAAAGACTTGAGTTAAATGTGTTCTGTGTTATTAAAAGGTCATGGTAGTGAACAGTGGTTTGAGTTCTCGTGAAGTCCACTGACAATCCTAATTAATATTATGCGGGAAAGAGGAAATCTTTGGATTATTTCCTTGCTGTTCTATGCTGTACGAAATTTGTGATTTATCTTTAATTACACTGCTTCCTGAAGTTAATTAAAGAATTTCCCTAAGCATCATGTAGAAGGTGGGCTTGGTCTGAAACTTCTTGTGCTTGGTGTCAGGGTGGATACCTAACTATCTTATCAAGTTTCAGTGAGACAGTGAATTAAGCTAGTAAGAATACAAGCAAATATAAACTAGGCCTAGATAAACCCACATATAAATCTTAATCTGGACAGAGTGCCTGAAGTCAGCAAAGCCCTGTAGAGGCACATGTGTCATCTTAAGGAGAAGGCCATGACTCACTGCAGAATAATCACAGGAGGATTTTTTGGTTTCCTCTCTGGATTTTGTTTTTATACAGAACTGCTGACTGTGTCTGTGTGTGTGTCTCTGTGTGCGTGTCTGTGTCTGTGTGTCTGTGTGTGTCTGTGTGTGTGTGTCTGTGTGTGTGTGTTTATCCCTTTGTCTTAAACATCAAAATCTGGACCTGGGTAATTCTGAAATGCTGAACATGTTGCAAAAGCATTACGCTCTTGAGCAATTCTAGTTACATCAGAGAATTTTCCTGAGAGATCCTTTAGTCAAACTCACATCACTAATAGAGCACCAGGCTTTGGTCCAGAAGAGTGCTACACTGAGTAAAATTGTACCAATCTTGAATTTAATTATTCTAATCTTCAGTCTAATGATTGGCAGTGTCTCCTGGCCTTAGAAACCTAGTGATAAAGTAATCTTCACAGTCAGAGGGCCATGGCTCAGCTGTCTCTGTTGCCAGGACCAGAAATCTTAGGAGCTACCTTGGCTGCTAGGACTGGCAAAGGTGGGAGTGTGAAGCACGGCAGGTGCTGTGGGAAGGAAGGGAGGAGCAAGGGCTTTTTCCTGCTATTTCTTTCACGCAAGTACAGTTCTCCTGACAGCTCTCAAACCCTACTCCACTCCTTTCCTCTAGACACCTGTTTTTGGTGAAAACAGCCTATTAAAGCTTCCCCCACCCTGCTGGGCTGATGCTCTGTGTCCTGCACAGACTGGGAGGAGCCTGGCAGCCATGGCAAAGGGGGTGAGCTGAAGCTCTGGGCCAGGTGAAGAAGCTGGTGGAAGGCCACCAGCTCTGCCTTTGTCACAGTGAGTTCATGGCACTGTGGGGAGGCAGGGCTGTGCCACAGTCCAAGGGGCTGAGGTGACACCAGGAATAGGCCAATCCCATGGATGAACATGAGCAGGGAGCCAGCTCAGGCAGTGGAAACCTTGGCAGAGCTTTTACTGCTGAGTGTTTAGTTTTTGTCTATCTCAGTTGCAAGTTGTGAGTCACCTCTGTTCCATTTTTAGCAGATAAAAGGAAGAGAAGGAAACCTCCTGCAAAGAAACTGTAATGATGCAGTAACTGTATGACATCAGCTGCTGTTTGCCAGCACAGTGCATGGCAGGTGAGGAAAGGAGCTGCTCCAGGTAAGAGACTGCTCCAGATGTCTGTTAGCTCCAGTGGCAGTGTTGGAGCTAAGGACACCCAGCACTCTCAGAGCAAGTTCTGGCTGATCCCTTAATGGCTTGAAACTTCAGCAGCATTGAAAAAGCAGCTCAGGCCCTCCATCCTGGGCCAATCTCATGTAGAAAAGGTTGCTTTGAAATGCACTGCAAGCAATAGGCTGCTAAACATAGCTGGAATAGTTGCCTCCCAGGCTAAGGGATGAATAGCTGGAGAGTGGAAGGACACCTCTCTAACAGCACTCTAAAGCTCAACTCGCCTGCTCTTCTCCAGAGATATGAAATGTGCTGCTTTGTTGAATAGGGATTTGTTTCAAAGGAGAGCTGTAAAGACTGGAAAATAGTAACTTTTGATTCCAATTCTTTACTGAGGCCTGACAAGCTTACCACACATAATATTAAAATTAGGGATTACGTGGAATATGAAAACAAATATCACAGGAAAGGAACTTTAGTTTTCCAGTGTCTTGGCATAAGAGTTAAAAGACTCTGATCATAAACATTGAGTGGGTTTAATGAAAGTCTTTTGTGACTGAAAGTACTGTGTTGAATAGAACCTGCTGCTCTGGGAAACCTTCAATTGATTTTATTCTCTGGTGAAAGTACCAGCTTTGTGCTGAACTCCTGGAGTTGCAGCTCCAGAAACACAGCACAGTTTCTGCAATACCAGAGTGTGTTCCTGAAGCATCTGTAACAATTGCAGGGTGTTTCAGACTTTTGCCCTGAACCTTTTATACAAATAACTTCAAGTAAGGAATAACATTTTATTTTGTGTCAAAATGGTAAATATAAGTCTTAAACCAACTTGAAAAAACACTTGTCTCAGAACTTTGAGGAATTAAAAAAAAGTTTTGGAATAATTTTGTAATGTTGTCCTTCCCACGTTTGGCAACAATTTCTAGAATGAATTGCTCATTTCTCATTCTCCCTTTTCAGTCTCCCCTGTGACATTTGGTGCCTCTTCAGAGCTCCACTGTCTACAGCAAGGCATGAAATTGAGAAAGGATTGCAGTTAAGTTTGCTTAAAACAGAATTGCAACTATTTGTGCCAAGCCATAGGGGGAGCAAAACTCTCAATAGTCAAAAGAAATTCTGCACAAGTGAAAATAGAAAAAAAAAATGGATCTGACAAAGCTTTTGAAAGTTTACATTAAGTAGGTAAAGTGAACAATATTTTGGTTTCTTCTTGCAAATCTGTTTGACAGTATAGGCTAAAAATAACTAATGTCAACCACAGGAAAGTATTGTGAGGCACCTGAAAGAAAGATATTTCATTTTTATAATGCAACCCAGCTACCTTCTTTACTATCACTGGCAATAAACACAGGTTTTGGAGTTTTGTTTGGGTTCTTTTCTTATTCAACCTGTACTTGCCTAACAGATTGGATGAACAAAACTGAAATTATTAATAAAAAAACTGTAGACAGTGACAAGAGGAAATAAGACTACAAAGAGCCCATGTATGGAGTCACATTTAACACGAAAATCTACTTCTGTGTCATGTCTTGAAATGATTTGTTCACTGGCAATGGGGAAGGCAAGTAATCTACTCTATCATGTCACTAAGTTTAGTAATGCTAATAAAGAGGTTTTGAAGCATAACTACTACTTGCATGAGGAAGGCTATTGACCTCACTGGGTCTAATTCAATGAAGTGCTTCATTGAATGAGTAAGAATTGCAAAACAGAGCCACTTGTTAGATTAAAAATGGGGTATTTTGCAATGCTACTTTTTTTTTTCTTTCCCCAACTGAGTAGCATTGCTAGTTCTCATCTGGGCTTGCATAAATCTCATCCTTTTGGAAGCACTGAAAAATTGCATTACAAGAACAATAAGAAATAACTTTTAAGTTTTGTGTTCAATCACTTCATAATTTCCTGTTCAGAGACTGACATTTCCTCATGAAGCACAGTTTAAAGCTATGTCTCTTTTGTTCAGTTTTATTAGTATTAATAACAATGAGATTTGTCTAATGAGATTTGGTTTGGTTGTCTTAATGTTCCAGATGTTCATAGCTACGAGCAACTTGTCTGAATGGATGTGGTGATGACACAGAGAAGGAACAAGTGGCACAGAGCTGCCCCTGCTCTGTTCATCATGTCCAGTGGAAACAATGACAATGCCACACTGGCTCATTGCAAATTACAGAGCTCAGCAAACCAATCAGCCTGACTGAAATCTGCCTTGGACTGCTCTAGAGGTTGCATGGCTATGGATCACACCACTGCTGAAAGAGGTCAGTAGAGAAATTTTGAGAGAGGTTTTGTCTCTGCCTGGTGCTTTTTGGCCTTTGGCTCAGCTGAGTAGCTCTATTGGCTTCAGTGGGTTTAGCTACCTAAGTTTTTTATTTGAGGAGTAAGAATTGCAGATTCAAATCCAGTTAGGAGTGTAGTAATGGCATGAGGCTTGTAATTGGAAGAAGAGACAGCAGAAATAGTGAGCCCACTTGTGTTTGCTGCTGCATTTTTGCAGCAGGCTCTTAGTTGCTGTGTGGTTATTATTTTTGTCTTGGTAGGGTTTTTGTGAATTAATGTTGGATTTGTCTGATCAAGACATTCTAGTCAGATATATTTTATTTTTGTATCATAAGACAGGGACAGAACTGCATTAGTTGTGCAATTGATGAAACCTTAATCCTTGGGAGATAAAAGTTTCAGGTGCTACAAATGTCCTCAGCTTAGCTACAGATTTCTTATTGGATTTGTATATCGTATATCAATCAGATATATGTATCAAATGGAAAATCCCAACCAGTTCTTGAGAACTCACAGCTTATTGACACCTGGGTGCAGTCAGAGAACTGGTTCTGGTAACATTGCTTAAGAAACCAGGCTGACGGCACCTTTATGTGCTTAAGGCTTTCAACCATTGTCTTGTGGTGAAGAGCAGGGAGATGCAGAGGTGTCAGAGGCAGCTGTGGCAGCCCCAGGGCTCTGCAGGGGATGCATGGCCCTGCCAGACACGGAGGAGCCCTGCCTGTCACACCTTGCCCTGCCCTGTTGCAATGCTGGTGGCATGAGTCCACCTGTGCCATGGCTCTGAGCTGCTCTGCATCATTCCCTGACCAATACCAAAGTGTTCTGTATATCTTCAAGTTGTGCAAGGACACTTGAGGGGATCTTTCAGCCCTTCAATTTTACACCCAGGAGGGATGGCATATCCCAGCTCATTCCCACGTATGTATTGGTAGATGGGGTTTAAAGAAGCAAACATAGGTTAAGGGTTCTCCCATGCAAACATTTAGGAAATTTAGTCTCCAGCTAGTGCTGGTGAAATGTGGATAACTCTCGAAAGACACCTGTGGGGATGACTGACCAGCTGCTGGCTGGTGCTTGCTGTTGCTTTGTTGATATGGTGTCACCCTATCTTTTCATGAAGTTATCTGCATATCCAAGGCAGGAATTGCTTCTGACATCCATGTATCCACATATATCAATTATAAATTATCAATGGTACACAGAATTCATGAGATGGATTTCTGTTTTGAGAGAAATGATTGTGAGAGTGAAAAGGATTTTTTTACTGTGTATTCCATTATTGGAATGCTTGGCTGCCAATTTAAACATTATTAGAATCTTGAATTTTTACAAAGGAGTAGAGTTGGGTTCCCAGTTTTTCAGCTGCTCTTTGACACTGGTGTCTGCCCAATCAAAACAAGCATGAAGCAACCTGGTGTCTTTGTTTAGATCCCTATTGTTTCATGTGGTATGTAAATGTGAATCTGTCATGAACTGAAATTACCAAGATCTTCCAACTAGATGCAAGACCATTTCACAACTGTACTGTAAGTAACTGTACTCTGGGATGAGCAGGAATCCTACGAAATCTTTCTGGCTTATGACACGACAGTTTTCTGGGATGAGTTCACATGCTTTCTTGCAACATTTACATTTTTTATTAGTAGGTAACCCAGCACTGCTATTATAGATGGGGACACTGTGAACCCGGTATTGTTATTTAAAATGGGGACATTATGACCACTCCAATGACACTACGTGTCTGACTGGGCCAAAAGTCTAATGGAAGGTTAGATGGTTTTGTTCCCATTTCTTGAGTACATCAGCAGAGTTCAGCCTTTTAACCTGTCCTATGCAACAATGGAAGTGCACACCAGAAAAGTGATTTTCTTCAAACACTGAGAGACTACTTAGGCAGAGCTCTACCCCTCCCTTTTCTCTCTGCTCTGTTGTTAAACCTCAGCTAATTAACTGCATATACTTTACTTCACTTTTGCACCATACTGCTCAGCAATTTGTCTCAGAGCATTTAAAAAGGACTTAAACACTTTTATCCTGATTTTGATGTGAGTTAGTGATCCAATGGCATTAACAGGATGATGACAAAGCAGGTAAGGTAACTGGTAACATGATAGATATGTTGAATATCTATATAGATGAGATGACTTTGTGTAAGATGGAGATCTGAAGGACAAGGGTTTTTTTTTGGTTTGGTTTGGTTTGGTTTGGTTTTTTTTTTAACTGCAGTAGAAATACCACATTCTGTTTACAGATACTTTCTGTGTATTTGGCCACACTCATCCCTTCTAGAAATCTTTTGCTCTGAATAGGATCAGGGCAGGAATTTTATTCAACTTCTAGTGGTATTTGTTTTGTGGGCACTGGCTTTTAGATCACAGTTAGCAGATACCTAAATGGACAGCTCTTCTCTGATTTTTCTTTTAATTGCACATTTAAACTCATGTTTAAATGTGGGTTTTTTTAAAGTTCTATTTGTTTGTTACCTTAAATATTTTAGACATTGAAAACTAAAATTAATACAACACATTAAATTCACCATTTTATTCATGTAAGGACACTGCTGTTTCATGGGTTTTGAAATGGATAACAAGTGTAGACCTAGAGCTTGGAGCTAGCGACAGAATTTGCATTATCTGAACTGTTATCTAATTGGAGATTCCACCTCCCTCGTGAACCTAACTGGGGGGGGAAAAAAAAGACACATATGAGATGTTAATTATATCGCTTTGTGCCCTGGAAGGTGCTGAGCCTGTTGGGAAGAGCACCTGGCAGAGGTGTTAGCTGGGACAGGGAAGCTGGCAAGGGGAACAACACCACTCTGGTAAGTGTTCTTGTCTTTGTCACAGTGGGGGGAAGATGATCACTAACTGACTGAGCAGATGGCAAGTTTTACAGGTGTTTGATTTGCTGTGACAGCCAAGGACTAAATTCCCACATGAAGAAAGCTTCTTGATGGGAGAGACTTGCCAGGTGCAGAGAGAATGCCTTGCATTACCTTGTTCCATTGATCAGCAGCCCAGAGCTGATAGGTATGCAGGAGGAATTACCAACCATTCTTCCTGCAGGCTTAGCCTCATCCCAGTCTCCTTTTTTTTTTGCAAATATGAACTCTTAGCCACTTAAGACCAACAATTTATTTTGCCACTATTACTGACATTATTATATTCACAATTCATTTGTCATTGAGTTATCCTCACAGATGCCCTAATGAAGCCTAAACAAGACTGATTCATACAGAAATGAGGTATTCTTGCCTAGGAAAAGCACCAAAAAGATAAAACTTACAAAAGCTGGTTTCTGATGATGAATCTTGTGTAATTGTGAAGGAACACAATCTCAGTGTTTTACTGCTTGTGTGTTATTTAGTCAGTAAAGGGGTTATTTTCTTCACCCAAAATACTACTGTCTTATTAATTTAAGATTAGATCTCTCTTAAGCAGGAACCAGAAGTTTTCCAGCACATTGAAGATATCCCACTTCAAATCACTTCAAAGAAGAAAATACATTTTAGCAATTTAAAAAGTGACTAAGATAAGTTTTCAAAACCAACACAGTGCGTTCCCCTGTGTATTTTCACAGTGGTGCAGTTAACATTTAATCTCCTGTATTCCACATACTCAAGTTCTAGGCTGCTCTTTCTGTATATAACTTACATTTCATTGCCAGGATGGCATAGCAATTTTTTCTAATTAAAACACTTCAAGTATTTTTATTCTCCCAGCCTTTTATCCAGTTTTTCAAAACTGATATTGTAATACAACTTTCCTTTTATCTGTCTCTAATTTTAATGTCACTCTAATTTTAATTACTTTGGGAGGAAGGGATTCTATGAAATGTTACTAGAGATGCTTCTGCTTTTATGTTTTGTCACTAAAATCTGAAACATGAGAATTTGGTTCAGCAAAAACAATGTATGTATTTCCACAATCAAAATTTTTTTCTTAAAAGGAAGGATGTATGTTAGTCCTCCTTAGTAGTTTCACATGTGATTAAAGCCTGACTTGTTTTAAAACTAAACCAACTTTATAAAACTCCATTTCTCATTTATTGTAATATCATGCCATTCATTCTGCTACTGGCCAAACTGAGTTTAAAGGGACAGTTCACTCTAGAGAATACCTGTGCATGTGTCTGTAAGACCTAGCTCTCAATAAATTTTCATTTTAGCACTGAATTGCTTTCCATTTCTTTGCAGTGGTAATGTTGTGTCTGTCATGCTACTCATATAAGAAGAAATTATTGAAATTTTTTTAAGTGTTTCCGCTTTACTCAGGGCAATACTACAGGTTTTTTTCAGCTAATATGCTGTTATCAAGATGAACAACATAATTTTAAAGATTACTCCATTAAAATTTTCAGAAAGTTTTAGCAGTTTCTAGGGAGTAACGTGGCTTTACACTGAGTGTAATTCGGGGAAAAGAAACGAGGTTTCTCCCTGGGAGGTATTTAGAGGTAATATATCTTTAAGTGTCTCCGCCTATGAATCCACCCACTTCTTGATAGCTGCAGCAGCCTTGTTGACTCACAGAAGCCGTGTTCATGCAAGAGCCAGCAATGAGCAGGATTTTTCGGAGATTTTAAGAGCACACCTCCTGCTATGTATTTCGCATTCTAGTTTGCTGGGGCTGAAGGTGTATGAAAGAAAGTTTTACGTTTCGAAGATATTGCAAAAGATAGTTCCTCCTCTCATCCTGGAAAATCCTGACGGACCAGTTGGATGCCTTTCAGGCTTTAACCAAGAACTTTATCTTCTCATCCCACTGTCTTTTTTACAGTAGAAAGACCTGAGACACCCTTAAGAACTGAGAATCTGACTAATTTAAACAGATGGCTAATCCCAGTGCTGTCTGCAATGGACATCTACATCATCATCATCATCAGAAACAGAATAACCTCTTAAAAAGTGGAATATCTAAGAAAAATGGGATCACTAAAGGAATGAAGGTAAGGTCTAATTGTTTACCCTAATTGCCTCAATATTGAAAACAAATAGGTAGTTGCAACATTACTTATTAAGCTACTTTTATGCCGGTCTTAGTGTCCATTGAACAGGTTGTATGGATTAGGCTTATGTTTTAAGTTTTGTAATCATGGGACCTAACACTACTTTCGTCTCTCCTAAACTGCAGAGAGGGTTGGGAATGCTCATGCAAATGTTGTTGGTCTCATGGACTGACTTAGCCTCTAGTTCATATCAAACACAACAAACACACGTAGGACCTTCCTCCTAAAGCTTAACCAGTAGTGGAATTGACTTTGCAATGTATTAATCACTAGTGGAAAGCTGTTTTGTCAACTTGAAGTGTGTGTGGAGTAATTTTTAAAGTGTGATTTGTCGCTGCACGAGTATAACAACAATACGTAGGCAGGGGAAGCTGTCTTTTCTTGATTTTTACATTTCTGCAAGGTTAGTTTAGCTGATCCCTGCACTTCACTGATGCCTGCTTTCCATCCTTGTACTGCTTAAAATCCAAGTCGGTTTACTCTCTATTTTCTCAAGCGGTTCTCTTTGAAGCAGCACTTCTCACATACGTGAATATTTTGTAGAACAGTTGGCACTTAACATCCTAAAGAATGAACCACAAATCTAAAAGTACATTTTCACCAGAAGAGCCCAGATGTTAAAGGCGGTCTGTCTGTGATCCCTGTTCTGACGGGGAGCTTACTGTCTGTCCTGCAGTGTCCTAACTCTGGATCTGGGTGTGATCAGCAGGAGAAAGTCTTGTAGTGGCTAGAGGAGGGCTGGCTTTCCAGCACGGTGTGGTGGTGAGAGGGGGGATGGAGAAGGCTGCTTGAGGAGCCTGAGTGCTCACTGACCAACCCTGTTGGAAGCTTTGGACAAGGACTGTGGTGAGGGCTCCGCTGTTTTACAAATAAGCTGCTATCTTCTATCTTTCTCTAAATGGGGCTCTCACACGCCTTAGTACTCTAATGAAGGCACGCCCAGTGTCATGCTTAATGGTTGTCTGGCTTTAGGTGTCTCCCCTGGAATGAGTGTTTCCCAATCGCCGGCTTGTGTTGGATGAGGAAAGCAAAAAACCTTGTGCAACGACTGGAAAAGGCCTTTCTTGGATTTGCTTCCAGAAACCTAATTGAGCATCCTTTTATATATCACATACACCTCCTTGCCATCCTTTACTTCAGCTATTTGTCACAATGATGTTCTAAATCTTTGCTTTCCATTTGTGACAAATTTCAAGGGCTAAGCTTTGCCATTCGGTTACTGTTGCCCTGCTGCAAATGAGTGATTTTGAAACCCCAGGAAGGGACTCATTTGGATTTCCTCCTTAATAAAAAGGAGAAATAAACAGCTAGAGAAGTAAAGAATAATATTAATGAGGCTGAGCAAACAAAAGAAGTAAACATTGGCCTGAAAGGGGTGGCAAAGAAATGAAGGAAATAATAGCAGATGTACCTGCTAGATTAGCAAGGTCTTACAAGCACCACATGGTTGGAGGAGAAGGTGTTTTACCCTGCTGGGTGACACCTGACAGTACCACTGAGCCACTTATAAATACCATCCATGGCTGAGGGAACTGGTGAGGAAGTGAAGACTTAGAAAGTTCAGGAAGCTTATCAGAGGCAGATTTGGTAAGTCTGGGTCGAGCACTGTGCTCCGAATTACATACCATTTCCCCTTTCTTCCTGCTCCGAACACAGATTGGGAAAGAAGGAAACAATAAGAGAGAAGAGTCCTGAATGAACCAGGAATCTCATTCCTGGCAGGAATCTCCCCATTCCTGTCTGGTCTGTTTCCCCGCCCCAGCTGCCTCACCCTGCTCAGTGCTTATGCTTGATGCTATTTTACAGGAACAGATACTGTTCCTTCCTCCCTGCGCTGCTGTGCTGTTTACAAGCTGGAGGTGTGCAACTCCACACAGTCCTCCTGCCTTTGTGTTTGCAGCTCCTGTACAAGCTGGGATCTGAAAAGCAGGGAATAGGGCAGCTGGGTGCACAGGGAAGCCTGTGCAAGAGCCAGACCCAGGTTTCTCTTCATTCCACTCATTCTCCGTTCTTCCTCTTCTGCTCATTATCTGCCTTGCCCCTGTTTCCCCTAACGCTCTGACACTCACGGTAATGTACTTTACTGCCTATGTGGTAAATTAATTGACCATTAATTGACCTTATGTAGCAGAAGTCAAGGATTCTATATCCCCTAGGATATTCAGGGGACATGACTGATTCTAGATTCATGGCTCTAGAACATGAGCCTTGTGGGAGTTCCAAAACTCTTGGGGTTAGTTACAGCCATGGTACTTTGCAGTGAGGGGAGGAGGGAGACATGATGCGGTTTGAGAGAGGCAACTGGTGCAAAGATTGCAGCAAGAGAATGGCACAATGAAGGCTTCTAAGCCAGCAATATATAGCAATAGTTTTGCACAATTTAATGACTGGAACATCAGGCTTTGCAGAAATCAGTTCAATAAGCCCTTTTTTTCTAAAGGAGCCCACAGGAAGCACTGGCTTCAGGAAATGCTGGCTTTGGAAACATTGCTTTTGAAAGCACTTGCTCAGGAACAATGTGTTTTGCATCTTAATGATGTAAGAACATTTTGTGTGTCTGTGCAAGCTTGAGAGAAATAGAGAAGTAATTCTGATACCACAAAACCCCCCGGGTTTTTAAAGAAAGGATTTTGTTTAATGGTTTGGGAAAGGTAATTAGGGATGATCAAATGTGGGG